>NC_080202.1:11820681-12123712 GCF_030028045.1 Hippopotamus amphibius kiboko
GTACCCTGCATTGGGAGGCGGATTCTTAACCACTGTGCCACCAGAAAAGCCCAGTTTTGCTTATTTATTTGCTCTTTCACTTGCTTGTTTATTCATCCATGCATTTTCTCACTGATTAATTGATCCTTCATTCATTCATCCATCCGTCCATCCACTCAGTAGTGAGCCACTGCTGTAGTGCATTGGGAAGAAGAGAAGAAAGAGGCCTTGACCAGAGATCTTACCACACAGCATTAGGAAGAGACTCAGGACCTCCCAGTCCTGGGGGAGACAACCCAGGCTACAGGAAGTTGGGAGCTCAAAGGCTGGTTGAAGAGCCAGAGACACACAGATTACAGATTATAACTGTTAGCTCTGCAAGCCCATGATTGATCAAGGGCTGAACGATGGGGCAGAGAAGGGAGAGAAGAGTGTGGGCTTTGTTAGGCAGGGCTTTCTGCAGTCGGTCACGGCAGCGCATCAGCCTGATGAGGCTTCCAGAGGAGCTGAGGCTGGAGATGGAATTTGAATAGCCAGAGAGAAGGGGCAGCAAGCCTGCATTGTGCGGGGGCTGGGGGGTGGGGCATATGTGTACGTGCAGGTATGCACGAGTTTATTGGGTAATTAACCAGACAGAGAGGCTGCAGAGAACACCCCGTTATGTCCTCCCAGCTCTGGCCTCGCTGATTGAGAAGTGTTCCAAGGACAAAAAGGACTGCAGCTCCTATGGCAGCTTCAGCGACGCGGTGCTGGAACTCTTCAAACTCACCATAGGCCTGGGCGACCTGAACATCCAGCAGAACTCCAAATATCCCATCCTCTTCCTATTCCTGCTCATCACCTATGTCATCCTCACCTTCGTCCTCCTTCTCAATATGCTGATTGCCCTGATGGGGGAGACCGTGGAGAACATCTCCAAGGAGAGTGAGCGCATCTGGCGCCTACAGGTGAGCTTGGCAGAGTCCCCTCTATGGGAGCCTTCATGGGGAGTCGGTTCAGCACGTGGCACCCATGGATCTGGGATGGGGCCTGGAAATCTGCATAAGCTCCCTGTGCTTGGCCAGGTTTAAGGAAGCTAGGTTTTCAGAGTACAGGGTCTAGGGTGTGTGATTGGACAACAGCATCTGTGAGAGGAACTCAGGCTTATGGGTGATATCTGGATGTTGAAGTGTGACCTTAGAGTCAATGGTGTGATATCTGGATGTTGAAGTGTGACCTTAGGTTGCATTAAGAGGAGTATAGGGTATAGGACAATGGAGGTGACAATTCTGCTCTCCTCCAATACTCCTCACTTGCTATGAGCCTTACACACTGAGGATACTAACTCAGAGGTAGTGACCAAGCGTGAAAGAGGCCTGACAACCATGCCTCACAACAAATGATGTGGGAACTGGGTTGAAGAAGATGAGAGTTCCTTCAGATATCTGCAGAGCTACTTGTGAAAGGGGGAGCAGCTTCCTTCTGTGTCCTGAGAGGCAGAAATGAGGTATATGGGGCAACAAAAGGGAGAAAAGCTTTGATTTGAGACAAGGAAGTTACTAATGATTAGGGCCTTCTTAATTGAATTATTGATAATATTCAGGAGAGATTGGACAAATTATTGCTGGGAAGATTGCCGAGGGGATTCCAAGCTTGACCTGGGGCTAGGACTGCATGATGTCTGAACCTCCCTTCCTAGTGGGAGCCCAGGATCATACCATTTTCAGTTGGGAGCTCTGGACTTCCAGAAACATTGTTTAGGTGATGTTTAAAACAATTTGAAGACCTTTCCCAAACTCGCTGAGTTTTCATTTCTGAATTCTGTAGGTTAGGTGGACCCTCAGGAGCTAAGCAGTTTGTGGGGCAGAGCAAGGTGTTCAGTGGTGTGTGTTCATGTTCTTGTGTGTGTGCTCCTGTTGGGTGCATCTGCACTCACACGGAGCCCCGCTCCTGGGCTGGCTCCTCGGCGATGCACTTAGGCTCATCTCTGTCCCCAGAGAGCCAGGACGATCTTGGAGTTTGAGAAAATGTTACCAGAATGGCTGAGGAGCAGATTCCGGATGGGAGAGCTGTGTAAAGTGGCAGAGAAAGATTTCCGACTGTGTTTGCGGTAAGAAAGGGAGAGGGACCCTTTGGTGATGCTCTTTGGGTGGGTGAAGAGAGATGCGTTGGTGAACGTTGCTTGCCAGACCACAGCCTCGGTCTGTTCTGCCTCCTCAGACGATGGAATTTGCTCTTTCGGGGTTGCTGGCCCTGGGACAGGCTTCCTGAGCCTCAGAAGGGAGAAGGAGGGGAGCCTGCCCTTCTGGAGGTGCCCCTACGACCTCTCCCTGCCCAGCGTCTGCCTTAGAAGAGATTTGCCAGCCTGGCACTCTTTGTCCTTCTGTCTGCCCCATGTGGGTTCATGTGACACAGGGGACCAAAGGCATATTTTGTCACTGGTAAATGGAAAGTGAGACAGCTATTTTTGACAGATGTCCAGCTTTTTGATTTTTATTTATTTACTTATTTAAATTTTTTTTTAATTTTTAATTTTTAAAATAAATTTATTATTTATTTATTTATTTATTTATTTTCAGCTGCGTTGGGTCTTCATTGTTGCACGCAGCCTTTCCCTAGTTGTGGGGAGCCAGGGCTACTCTTTGTTGCGGTGTGCAGTCTTCTCAGTGAGGTGGCTTCTCTTGTGGAATATGGGCTCTAGGTGCACAGGCTTCAGTAGTTGTGGTGCACGGGCTTAGTTGCTCCGCAGCATGTGAGATCTTCCTGGACCAGGGATCGAACCCGTGTCCCCTGCATCGGCAGGTGGATCCTTAGCCATTGAGACACCAGGGAATTCCCTGATTTTTAAAAAGTACTGGCATGTGCCATGACCATCTTTTCTGACGGGTTCACCTCTTCCTACCCTCTGTCTGACTGCTCGACCCTACAGACTACCTTCTTGGAGTATAATTGTACCTTGACCTACTTCTCTGACTGAATTCCCACCCCTGCCCCACCCCAGGAACAATCATTTCAACTATAATTGTTACCCTAACAAATATGCCTAATTCTGACACCCTCGCTCTAGAGATGTTCTGTGACTGAGAACTTCAGCCAAACCATCCTCTCCAGTTACAATCCAACACCTTAGGCACTGCCCACTCTTTTGGGTTCTGAACCCTAACCATCTTCTCTCTCTCTTTTTTTTAATTTTTGGCACGCACCCCGAGGCATGTGGGACCTCAGCTCCCTGATCAGGGATCCAGCCCCTGCACTGGGAGGCGGAATCTTAACCACTGGACCACCAGGGAAGTCCCCTAACCATCTTCTCTTAGTGCACCCTTAACCCTAGCTGGACTTCATGCCCTCACATCTTCTCAGCCCGGGCCTGCCCTCCTCTCCTTCCTTTCCTCTTTCCCCGTGAGCTGCCTCCTGCCAGTCAGGCACAGCCCCTGCTGGCTGAGAATGTCCCCTTTACGCCTCTCTGAGCTTCTGGGTCCCACATCCTGGGAGGAGACTGATCCTGGAGGCCTGGGAAAATGGGGACTTGGGCAGGTTTCAAGCTCTAACAACACTGATGTGACCACATGGGGCAGGAGTGCTCCTGACCCCTGTGGAGGACACCCCAAATGCTGTGCTGTGTGTTTCATTTGATGAGGTGAACTTGGGGAGTGGTGAGAATGATTATCACATCCACAGGATCAACGAGGTGAAGTGGACTGAATGGAAAACTCACGTCTCCTTTCTCAATGAAGATCCAGGGCCTGGAAGACGGACAGGTACTGCTACTGTCAGGAAGCGTGATGCCCAGTCCAGTCTGACCACGTGACCCCGGGCAAACCAAGCTGGAGGGCCCTGATTTCCCCATCTGTAAAATGGGAGGACTGAATTAATCCCTCCCAGTTCTATCATTTTATAACCCGAGTTGGAAAAGCTTCTAAAAGTCACGTGATAGACAGAGACCTGGAGGCACACCTTGCAGAGTGCCGTATTTGTAACATAGCGTTTTTGTTTTGTTTTGTTTTGTTTTAAAGCAGATTTCAACAAAATCCAAGATTCTTCCAGGAGCAACAGCAAAACCACCCTCAATGCATTTGAGGAAATAGATGAATTTCCGGAAACTTCAGTGTAGAAGCAGAATCCAGAGCTCGTGTGCACAGGGGCCGTCTGATGCTGGAGGCTGGGTCCTGGACTTGGTACTGCGGGCCCTGTAGAGAGATGGAGCCTGGCTCTGCCTGCAGAGACGAGGAAAGCACTCTCATGCTGGATGGGTGGCTGAACCAAGGGGCAGTTGTCACTTTGTCTGAGTGGGAAACACCCTGAATTTTGTTATTCAGCAAAGAGTTTGTATAAACCCACGGCCAGTAGTCCTGAGCCTGGGAGTCCCAGGAGTCCCTGAATCCTGGCTGGAGTCCCTGTGTTCATCAACTGCAGGTCAATTTGGCTGGGAGAGGGTGGCAGGGCAAGGGCGGGGGTCCGAGGAGCAGGGAGAGGAGTCTTCTGCCAATGTCTTGACAGCTCCCAGTCCCTGCACATTCTACCATCTCCCCTACCGTGACTGGGTCTCCTGAATTTAAGGGACTCTTGATTCATCCCAGAATGTGCAGGGGACTGGGCTAAGCCAGATATCCTGGGCCCAGAGGAGAATGAGCTTCTGGAAACTTCAGGGAGCAGGAAAACACCCTTGGAATAAGTGGCCTTGGTACTCAAGGCTCAAACTGTCTCCAACTGAGACGTTTCTAGTAGCATAAATAACACGCGGCTTTTCTTTTCAGTAGAGAAAGGTCACTTCAGTTTTGAATGAAAATTACTTCAAATGAAGTATATGATTTTAAAAACTGAGAAATAGATTTTAGGATTTGGGGCTGGATGTAAGTATTATATACTTGGCCTCGGGGTGGCCAGAGCAAGGACAAAAAGCTTTTCTTTATGCACATAAAGTGCACACGAGACAGGCCAGACAGGGCCTGCGATCTGGGTGAAAGATCTTGGCTATCTTCCTTGTCGCAGCCCTGCAGCAGTGCATGCCTCCAGGTTGGGATCATGGCTTCATCTGAAACAGAAATAGCAGCTGCTCTATTTATACCGTCTTGAATCTCAGAGGTTACTCTTATACATCAGTATCTCTCTTTGGAGGAATGTAACAAAATACCTGAAATGCTCTGGAATTGGTTTAAAAGGACCAGTTCTCTTATTTTACACCTGGAGACTACACTCCAGAAGGAGAGTGGACTTGTTCAGAGTCGTGCAGGAGGTCATATCAGAGCTGTTGAAGCTGGAGTGTTCTGATTCTGGACCACAGATATTCCCCCGCATGATTTTTTTTTAGGCGCAGTTATTCGGTAAATTTGAGCCTGCCTTGTGGTTGGCATATGTTGGGGACTAGGGCTTTTTGCTCAAATGATTCCCGTTGGCAGTCTGCACCGTCCCTGTGATCCCTATGCTAGGTTTAAAATTCGAGTGTGTGCATATAGGTGTGCAGAAAACCACACACACACACACTGAATCCACAGGTGTATCAGGATGTCTTAAATGATTCACATTTCAGTAATTTAAGGGGAAGGCATTTTCCAGGGATGCAATCTCCCATGCTCAGGTCATAGTTTTGACTGGAAATTTTCCTTTAACTAAACTCTGCCTCAGGAAGAATCCATTATTCCAGAAATTATGTGATAAATCTGTTTGGTATAAAAGTGGTGCTTACCTTCCTCCCTGGGGGAGGGAGGGTGGGAGAAGGAGTTCGAGGCTGTACTGTGAAGTCATTATGCTTGTAGACAGCTCCTGCCCTGGAGCCCAGTGTTACTGCCTTTCTTTTCCTTCCACAAGGCCTGGTGAACTAAGTTCTTTTGCTCTGGGTAGGGCCCTGCTAGATGGGCCGTCATCTGGGTCCGTTAGCCATACTTGATCTCTGCATTGATTTACATGCTTTTACTGTGACCTTGGTCCCAAACACAGAATTGTCACCTTGTTCTCATTGAATGTGCCTGATCCTTGCACATTCCATGTACATCCTTGTTTTTAGTGGCGTGTGTGTGAAACTCTGTGTTCAAGAAAGAAGTCATAAATGGAGTAAGAACATTTTAGTGCCATTGAAGAACTGCTTTTATGATTTCTAATAAATATTTATTTTGCCTTGTCATGACCACGTTTTATCCTTGTCTTCGGTGCCGGTATGAAGACTGACTGGAAACCCTAGGGTGTGGCTTAACATGAGCAGATAAAAGGAAGTCTGCTTTTTGGAGCTACTGCATTTTTATTGGTTCCAGCTCAGCACACAAAGACATGCCACCTTTGTGCTGTGTTTACATCTCAGAGTACATCATGTCCAGCACCCCATTTTAACCACTCAATAACTCTGGAAGCAATCTGAGTAAAAGGAGACCTAGAGATTTTAAGGGACATGCCCAAGGAATCACAGCCTGAAAACCTTATAGGTTCAGGTCATATGGCACCCTCCACCCCACCCCCCACCCGGCCCCAAGCAGGGGTCCATCCACCATGCTTGCTGGCTCTCAACTTACTTTGCATGGATGTGAACCCATGGCTCCACCTGGAGACCAGGAAGTAGAAATCTCTCCTGCCTACCTCACAGGACCTTTATTTATGAGGAGGCAATAAGGGAATGGATAGGAAAGAGCTGATATGATTACTATCAATATTGCCCAAAGTATTTGTATATGCATTTTTTCATTCTTTTGAGTTATTTTGAAAGAATGGCAGTTCTCAACTTGAACACCAAGATGCTGCTGTGTCTTGAGGGGTTGCAGAACTTGCAAATAATTTATTAATAAGTGATATGCTGCATTTGCTCAATTCCTTAATCCAAACAATTCCCAGAATAACACCCTGCACCGGGATATGTCTTCTTGAGTGGCAAGGTATTGGGACTTGTACATAATCCACATCCTGGCTCAAACAGGCTTCAGTCTATAATCTAGGAATGTACCATCCATGGAAACATTCTGGGTAGACTGATAGAGAAAGGGTGGAAGCTCCTGTCATAGGATATATTCTGTGAGTGGGATGCCTAGGTCAGTGAGGATGAAGAGTTTTATGACTTTGGGTGCTGTGAAAAATTGTCTTCCAAAAGATATTTTGCAATTTTTTTCAGCCTTTGAGATTGTATGATTTCCTATTTATAAAGTGCTTTCATTCATATTGGTTACCTTTTTCTAAAAAATTGTTTATTTATTTAGGCTGCGTTGGGTCTTCCTTGCTGCGTGCAGGCTTTCTCTAGTTGCGGCAAGCGGGCCTACTCTCCGTTGCAGTGCGTGGGTTTCTCATTGTGGTGGCTTCTCTTGTTGTGGAGAACAGGCTCTAGGTGTGCGGGCTTCAGAAGTTGTGGCACGCGGGCTCTAGAGTGCAGGCTCAGTAGTTGTGGTGGGATCCTCCCCGACCAGGGATCAAACCCGTGTCCCCTGCATTGGCAGGCGGATTCTTAACCACTGCACCATCAGGGAAGTCCCCATATTGGTTATCTTAATCCACAGCTTTGTAGATGCTTTGATGAGTATTCTATCTCCATTCAATAGTGCTGGGGAAGTTAGTAGTATAGTCTTATTTGGGCCTCAGAGACAGAAGCAGGCCTCAGACTGACCTGTGACCCTGCCAGGACTTCACTCCTGCTTACACACCTAACCATTGCCGCTAGCAAGTCAAAGGGCACTTACAATTAAAAAGGGAGTGGGTCTTGGAATTTCTTGAGCCCTGGGGACCTGGCCAGTCCCCTGGGGTCTGCAAAATCCTGTAACTCACATGATGAAAGCAACAGCATTGTTAAAGTAAATCCAGAGCGGTGTTTTTTCCACGCAAAGTGATGATATCAGTTTGTGGCCTGGAATTATAAGCAGAAGCCCTCAGAACTCCAATCTGAAGTCTCACCTGCGGAGTGGATGCACTGCCCGGGACCCTTCCCAACTGGGGCTCCGGACTGCTGTCACTTGGGGACTGCCCAGCGCTGCTTGGATCTGGATGTTGTAGGTGCTACCCCAATTCGGTGATGCAAAAACCTCTGTCTTACTATTCTTTCTTAGTATACTGTAATCTTTGTTAATTCAATAAACTCTCTCTAAATTCTTGTTTAACTGAGTGTAGAGTGGTTATTTTGTCAGCGAACCCTACGAACCTTGAAACCGAAAGTAAGGCTTTAGGTAAAACAATAGGTGGGGAAATCAAGACTTAGAGAGAGATGGAATGACAGGTAAAGGTCACAGTGCTTTTTCCTGGGCCAAAGACCCAGGTTCTCTTAAGTGTATTGGTACGCGCTAGTCCAGTAGTGTCAATGAGCTTGTATAACAGAGTGGATTAGCTAAGCCTGAGTCACATTTAAGAATAAGTGTCACCCAGGTAAAGGAAATGTGGTGGTGGGATAGGGTTTCAATAAGAGGGAACAACATGGGCAAAGACCCCAAGGTAGTAGGGAGCTTAGTGCACTTGAGGATGGAGAAGTCTGTGTGGCCAAATTGCTGGGGAAAAGGGCTGCAGAGGTAGAAAGAGGCCAGAGCCCACAGGACTCGTCCAGCTGTGGGGAGGCTTTGAGATTTCATACCAAGGTTTCACACAACAGGATTATTGGATATGAACATTTCCTTTTTTTTACCCCATAGGGCTGCAGGCTTAAAAGGGTGTATTTTTCCATCTGCCATCATTTGGGACATAGTAACAGTCTGAAGAATGTGGAATGGAGTGAATTCCACTTGGGAGTGATGAGGATACTCAAGAAGTGACTAAGAAAGAAGGAAAGAGAAGGCAGAGACACTGGTGGAGTATGAAGACATTTCAGTAGAGAAAGAATGGGGTTGAGCACACTCATTTGTTCACCTGAACTTCACTGGGCACTTATTAGATTACAGGTACCGAAAAAGACACAGGTAATATCTCCAAGTTTGGATGGAAGCAGAGAGGGTCAAAGGGGCAAGCCAAGAAAGGCTTTACAGATGAAATGAGTCAAGTTACACTTGGAAGAAAAAAATAGGAATTTGCTAACATAAGGTCTGGGGGTGGGGGTGGGGGGCAGAGATGGAGGAAGGAAAAGGAAGGGAGAAAATTCTAGGTGGAGGGGCCCGTCTTTGTGAAGACACGTAGGAATAAAGCAACGCAAAGTCGACTGGAACACTGAGGCCCTGAAGGCAGATGAGTTTAGAGAGGTTGTAGGGAGGGAAGGGCAGATCATAAAGCGCCTTCTGTGTTAGGAATTTCAACTTGAATAATTTATTGTTCTGTGCTAGGCACTGTGCTAAGTACTTATATGCCTTAGCTCACTTAATCCTCACAATAATCCCAGGAGAGGGACACTATTATTGTGATTTCCCCATTTTATAAATGGGAAAACCGAGTCCATAGACTGTTAGAAATAATCAAAATAAAACTGAAAGTGGCTAAAGCTACACAGCAATATGCTATAAATTCAAAAAAAATCACATCTAACTAGAAACTCTAAAGACTATAAATACTGAGCCAGAGAGAAGTAGACTTGACAGAAACAATCAATACAAAAACTGAAACAGCAGTGGCCTAAATTGCACGTTGTAAATTTTGTAACTAACTAAAAATTTGATGGGAGAATAAAGTATTTTTGCCAAAATATACATATGGAAAAATTGACTTAAAAACATTGAACTTGGACATAGAACACAAAGGAACATTCACAGAGGGAGAAGTGAGCTTGGTAAAACTTGTTATATACAAAAGCTGATTGATAAATAGAATTTTTACTAAAGAATTCAGAAGGAAGAGAGTTTATTCCAATGAAAATAATTTTGGTAAAGTGCAAAAATAAATGCTGAAAGCTTAGAAACAGTTTAATTGTGCTCTGTGGAGCACTGAGTATAGAATGAAATTGGCTTAATGGGATTCGCTTTGGAAGAATGAAACTGTCTATATACATATAGACATATATGTTACAGGTAATGTTAGTATGATTTTGTAAATATAGTTGAAACTGTGAACCTGGGTTTCTTGGGGTCCAAATCATGGGATAAAACGTTCTTTACTTGGCTGCCGTGAGGAGGGAGGGGAGGCTCTTGGAGGGATCGGAGAGGGAGGCAGGCAGCGTTTTAGCCCAGGGACCTTTGAGGAGAAGAATCCTGGGAGTGTGGGATGTGGGCATTTATGACAGCGGAGAATGTCTTACAAGAATGCATTGTGAACAAGACATGGGTTTGGGTCACATTTCCACTAATGTCCACGGCCTTCTGCTCTTTCTGTCTTTACCACCTATGCCACTGGAGCCCAAAGACTTCCTTACACATTGATTGGGAAGAATGGCAAGCCTGTTCTTTCAAAGTAAAAAGGGAGGGATGGGAGCAACATGCCTCCCAAGTTGGGAAGGAACGACAGCGTCTAGCGGGGCGTGTGAGAGGTCTGAAGGAGGCTCCTGGCTCCTCGAGGTCAGCACGGAACAAGTGGGCGTGCCAGAGCAGCGATGCTTTGTGATGCCTTGTGTGGGTCACTTCGGTGAACAAAGGACCATTCAGAGTTTCTTGATTTATTCATCATGTCACCTTTACAATCAGCCCTCATATCTTGTTCACATTTCATCTTCAAAAGAGCATTTAAAAATCTATGGCTATCACAACTACTGCTAAAGTTGATAGACTGGATCCTTAATACTTCATCATTAATTCAAGTGTGAAAAAATTTAAAATAGCAAACCTGCACCATTAGTTTTTAGTAGCACTTTTACATTGCTTGAAAACATATAACATTTAATTCTATGCTCAAGGTAAAAATTTTTTTGTATATAGTACCTATTTCAATGTTAAAATCTGAATTCAAAGGCTGTTTACTAAGTATGTTAAACTATCAAAGTATAAGCTATAAAAAGCTATACAGAAATAAGCAATGCACTTCTTTGAATAAGCTACACACATAGAGGATGGTATCTTTAAAAGATACTCATTAATATATTCATTCATTCATTCATTCATTCAGTCATTCAAGAAATTTACCTGACTGTCCATTGTGTGCAAGGCACTGGGCTAGGTGCTGTGGAAATGAAGTTGAATAAGGCACAGTCCTGCTCCTCAGGAGCTTACAAACTGGTAGAATTTTTCAAGGTGCTCTATAACAAGTGAGCTGGAAGTGACTTCTAATGTAAAGAAGAGCGAATACTTTTTGCATTGAGTGTTAGTTTAGTCGTCTTTGCGAAAGCTTCTTTCTTTTCATAATATGCGGCCTCATTTACAAACACCGGATACACGGTATCGTCTCCGCCCAATGGAATAGTCTTTCCGTCAAGAGTTAAAAACACAGGATCCCCAGGGTGCAATGGTTTCCAGTCTTGATCCTCTCGGGAAACAATTAAAATACATAAATTACATCTGGGTTTTCTCCTACTTTAAAAATTGTATAATGGAAAAGAATATGAATCACTTTGCTGTATACCAGCACTTAACACAACACTGTAAATCAACTATACTTCAATAAAAAGTAAATAAAAAAATTTTTATGTCAGGCTCTCGACCACTAAAATGACAGTGTTTTCTTCTTTTAAAACAGATACTGCAGAGGCGTTTGAGTGATCTGACTAAACTGAGATAGAGCAGTTAATTTTGGCAGTGGTTTTAAGAGTTCCCCCTTTTATTTTTATAACTGACACATGTGATTAGAGTTTGCTTCAAAATCAAGTTTGCCTTGAATGTTGCCGAAGAGATTTATAATATCAAAAGGCAAAACTAAATGGGCATCTCCTTAAGTGACTATTCTCTCTCTCGCTAGCTGAAGTTAAATTCTGCTCAGCAAAATTTTGGGAATATCTATTAAGAGCCTTCTGTGTATAAGACATTCTACTGTTGGGGATAAAAATGAGAGACATTGTGCCTGCAGGCTAGGAGGTTCTATTCTGGTGGGGACTGGTGGGAGAAGGTGGGGGTGAACTGAGAAAAGTCCAAGACAAGGTGGGTGTTTGCCATACGTGTCCCCATATTGTAACAACTGAATCATCTGAGAGGTCCTCACCAGGGATTTGGACCTGTGAGCCCTCAAACATCAGCGCTGGCACTCCACTGGAACCCAAGAGCAGCTCTTCTCAAACTCTGATGTGTTTGCCAATCATGTAGGGATCTTGTTAAAAATGTAGATGCTGATTCTATAGGTCTGGGATGGGGTCTGAGATTCTCTGTTTCTAACATCACCTGTGAGTTTGTCAGAAAGGCAGAATTTCATTCTCCACTGCAGACCTACTAAGTCAAAATCTTCGTTAACAAATCCCCAGAGATTTACACGTGCAACATTTAAGTCTGAGAAGCTCTGCGCTACAGCAATTTTCTGAACCCTGGCTGCACATTACGATTACCTGGGATGTCTGAAAAATACAGATGATTAAAGGCAGGCCCCATCTCAGATACATCAAAGCAGAATCTCAAGAGCAGGGCTCAAGCATCACTATTTTCTAAATTTACATACAGTAAAATCCAATCATTTTTGTGTATAGTTCTATGACCCTTGACAAATGCAGAGCATAGTCATATAATCATGTAATCAAGAAACATGATTCTATCACACACCTCCTCCAATTCCCTCATGCTATTCATTTATAATTCACTCTTTTTATTTTTTTTAAAGCTTCAGGTGATTCTACAGGACAGAGTGGCTGAGAACTACTGCTCTGAACCAGTGGTTTGGTCCAGTCATGCCCTGGAATGATTGAAGGGATTTCTTCAACACCTCCCCATGGTCTGCTAGCCCCACCTGCAGAGATGCCCATGGGCAGTGCTACCAAACCTGAGCCACATGAAAATCCTGTCTCCACCTTGAATTAAACCAGAATCTCCGGATGGGGCTGGAGAATCAGGATTTCAAAAAGTTCCTAAGGTGATTCTCATGTGGCCTGAGTGTGATAGGCTCCAGGCATTTGGGGGTGGGGGTGGGGAATCTGGAGCATTCTAGTGAGCATCCTGATTAAGAACCATCACTCTTAGAGTAAAATCTGCACTCGTAACCAGGTGCCTGAGTCTCTGGCTCCAGGGTCTACTGTCCTCTCTGTTCACTCCCTACTCTCCACTGATACCGGTCTTCTTGCTGTTGCCTAAAACACTGCAAGTTCGTTCCAGCCTCAGAGCGTCTGCGCTTCTTTTCCACGTGGCTGACTTCTCATTGTCCAGGTTCCAGCTTTGATGCCCTCATCTCAGAGATACCTCTTCCTGACCACTCCATCTAGTAGCAGCCCTCTGTTAACTGCTGCTATATTATTCTGTTTATTTCTTTTATGGCACTTAGGACAATTTGAAATCATGTGGTTGATGTATTGTTTACTGATTCATGGTCTGTTTTCCCCTTATTAGCATGCAAGTTCTACGAGAGAAACCCTGTCTTGAATCTCAGGGCCCAGAACAAGAAGTCCTTGAAATATATTTATTGAAATAATCAATCCATCCATCCATCCATACATCCCTCCTGTAGAATACTGAGCCATTCCTTATGGTCTACCAAATCAAAACTATCCTTCCTGACTTTCAAGACCTACCGCCAGCCCTGTTCAGTACTGATCTTATTAATCTCACCTCTCGGCCTCCCCAGGATGATTTCTGTATTTTTCATGGATGTTCTTGAGGAAGGTAAAACTTAAAAAATCCTGTGCTGTAGCTGGTTGTGACATCATCACTTTGGCCTCTGTTTCTTGTACTTGCAATTTTTGTTGCCTGTGCTTTCCTCTTTTCTCTCCCCCAATCTTTATCTTTCAGTCCTTTAAAACATTGCCTGAGGCACCTTCTTCAAGTCTCCACCTGGATCCCACTAGGGCACAAAGCTGGATTTGCTCCACTAATCTGTATTTTGGGATATGCTACTTTATTAAGTTGTAAGTCTGAATGACTATCATTAGGGTCATTAAAAAGGGGTTTGAACTGGATCAGTGGTTTTCCACCCTAATTACCCATGTCAATGAGATCTGATTATCCCAGGGTGGGGGCCCAGCATTGTGGTTTTTTAAAAGGCTCTCTAGGCAATGTGCATCCAGGGTTGAATGCACCAGACCACACAATCCATTGAATCACTTGCACTTCTGAGGTCTGAGAGTGTGTGTGGAGATGGATGTTTTAGCTTTTTGGAATCTTTGCTCCTCTCTGCTTTTACCTCTACCTTTTCCAGATTTAAACTTCCTATACTCTCCCCTTCGCTATGCCATTATTTTTTTTTTTTTTTTTTTTTTTTTGGCACACGGGCTTAGTTGCTCCGTGGCATGTGGGATCTTCCTGGAGCAGGGATTGAACCCGTGTCCTCTGCATTGGCAGGCGGATTCTCAACCACTGCGCCACCTAGGAAGCCCTATGCCATTATTTAAAAAATTTTTTTTAAAGGCAATCCAGTTTTATTTATTTGTTTGTTTATTTATTTATTGGCTGCTTTGGGTCTTCACTGCTGCATGTGGGCTTTTCTCTAGTTGCGGAGAGTGGGGGCTACTCTTCAATAGTCGCAGCACACGGGCTCAGTAGTTGCGGCTCGAGGGCTTAGTTGCCCTGCGGCAAATGGGATCTTCCCAGCCCAGGGATCGAACCTGTGTCCCCTGCATTGGCAGGTGGATTCTTAACCACTGTGTCACCAGAGAAGCCGCACTATGCCATTATTGATCAAACCAGACAAGGAAGAGATACTGACATTCTGAGGAGTCAGGAAATGGCGGCAGAAAACATTCCCAAGAAAGAGGTTCTGATTGTTTTGCTCTAACGTATACAGCAGTGATCACAGGGAAGTGGTGGCAATGTGGTCAACTGCAAAGAACATTTGTTCTGGACTACAGGACTATGGGAAGGACCTGATTTCTGAGCCTCTGTCTTTTTATATTAAAATAGATATAATAATTCCTACCCATTGCATCTGAGCAGGAATTTCGCATTCTCTGACCCCCATCCCCACCTCATTATTCTGTTACAGCATCTGCTTATCTTCATTTCAAGACCACAGTTTAGACTTTAGTGTATGTAGGCTATAAATTGCACAAGGATATAAACCATGTTCACTGATGTACCCCCAGAGTGAGCACAGGATTTACTCAATAAATATTTACTGAGTGACTGTCTGAATACCTTAAATTGCAGTGTTTTCGAGAACATCAAATGAGTTAATGTATGTAAAATGCTTTATGGACTGTAAAGTTCCCCTCAAAGGTAAGGCATCATTATTTTGAATATTTAAAAGAAACAGTGAATGTTACCTGCAGTTTAGGGTGGATAATAGCAGCAATTTCTCCACTTTCATTTCTGGGATAATCAACTTTCTCCATTATTTTATAGGCTTCAATAGCACAGGGAGGAAATTCTTTTCCTATGGCAAAAACAATATGTATAAATAGTAACCAAAAAAGAAAACTTCTGAAAAAAGGGAAGTTGATACTTTAAAGAAGGAAGAATAATAACCCCAAACTGAAGACAGACAGTTACAGGGAGAACACACTATTTTCTTGCTTTAAACCATTTTATTGTGAAATGTAACACTCAGAAAGTACATAACACACAAATATATAGTTTAATGAACTGTAAAGTGATTAGTCACTTAACTGCCACCCAGGACAAGAACACTGTGTGACTCCAGCATCCCCTGCATGTCTCTTTCCCATCATAATCCCATCGCCTTCCCATTTGAGCAGTAACCACTCATTTTGGTAATGACTCATCTGCTTTACTTTATGGTATCACCACCCATGTATGAATTCCACACAATAAAGTTCAGGTTTGCCTACTGTTGAGTATTTTACAAATGTAATAAATCAATATATGTACCTTGTGTCTGTCTTTTTTTTCTTTCTGATTTTTATTGGAGTATAATAGCTTTACACTGTTGTGCCAGTTTCAGCTGTGCAACAAAGCGAATCAGCTGTATTTATACATATACCCTGTGTCTGTTTTCTTAAGATCAACTTTTGGGGAAGATCCATCCATACTGTGGTATGTAGCTACTGTTCAGTTTATTTGCAGTATAGTATTCCACGGCGAGAAAATGCCATACTTTATTTATTCTTTCTATGGTTTACGGACACCTTGCATGTTTCCAATTTGGGGCTATCAAGGAGAATGCCACAGGCTTGCAGAGCTTCAGGCAGAGAGCTGCTCTGCCACCACCATCGCTGAGATGCTGTACTGGATCTTCTTCCTGGTGCTCGAATGTCCCAACCTGAAGTTGAAAAAGCCACCCTAGAAGCACATGTCATTGGCCATAACAACTCTTGCTCCAGTGTTATTTCATCACTGCCAGAATTACCTACATGTTGAGTGTTGGCTCTATAACTAATTATCACAGGCCCCAGAGGCCTTTAGCTTTCTTGGCCAATGCAGTAATTGGACAATAAACTATATAAGGACTTGTACTCTTTCTATTAACAATAAGCAGCTTAGGCTTCATAATCCTGAACCAATCCAATACACCAAATGGTCCAATACTCGATTTCTTATTTTCTTTGATTTCTTTGTTTCTTCTTCTATTTATTGGATTTGTCTGTCTCATATTGAGTTTTTCATGGTTACACTGTTCTTGAAAAATGAAACTTCCAGGCTATCTAATAGGTTAGAGTAGCTTAAAAATTTCAATTTATTTAAACTAAAAAAAACCCCAAACAGTTCATCCATTTCTCTCATCTCCTACCTGTTTCTGCTTTAAGGCAACCCCCAATTTGTTCTCTGTATCTATAAGCTTGGTTTTAAATTTTTATTTATTTATTTTTAGATTTCACATTTAAGAGAGATCATATGGTAACTGTTTTTCTCTGCTTGACATATTCATTCAGCATAATGCCCTAGAGGTCCATCCATGTTGTCACAAATAGCAAGACTTCATTCTTCTTTTTATGGCTAAATAATATTCCATTGTATATAGATACTACAATTTTTTATCCATTCTTCCACTGATGGACACAGGTTGTTTCCATACCTTGGCTATTGTAAATGATGCTGCAATGAACATAGGGGTGCCTATATCTTTTCGAATTAGTGTTTTCATTTTCTTTGGATAAATACCCAGAAGTGGAATTGCTGGATTATATGGCAGTCCTATTTTTAATTTTTTGAGGAAGCTCTATGCTGTTTTCCTAGTGGCTGTACCAACTTAGATTCCCACCAACAGTGCACAAGTGTTTCCTTTTCTCTACATCTTCAACAAAACTTGTTATTTCTTATTTTTTTTTGATAATAGCCATTCTGAAAGATGTGAGGTGACACCTCATTATGGTTTTTTAAAATACATCTTTATTGGAGTATAATTGCTTTACAATGTTGTGTTACTTTCTGCCGTACAAAAAAGTGAATCAGCTATATGTATTCATATATCACCATATCCCCTTCCTCTTGAGCCTCCCTCCCCCCATCCCATTCTTCTAGGTCATCACCAAGCACTGAGTTGATCTCCCTGTGCTATGCAGCACCTTCCCACTAGCTATCTATTTTACATTTGGTAGTGTACATATGTCAATGCTACTCTCTCACTACATCCCAGCCTCCCCTTCTCCCACTGGGTCCTCAAGTCCATTTTCTACATCTGTGTCTCTATTCCTGCCCTGCCACTAGGTTCATCAGTACCATTTTTCCAGATTCCATATATATGCGTTAGCATACGGTATTTGTTTTCCTCTTTCTGACTTACTTCACTCTGTCTCATTATGGTTTTGATTTTAATTTCCCTGATGACTAAAGATGTAGAACATTTTTTCATGTATCTGTTGGTCTTCTTTGGAAAAACATCTATTCAGATCTTCTGGCCTTTTTTTTTTTTTTTTTTTTGCTATTGAGTGGTATGAATTCTTTACATATTTTGGACATTAGCCCCTTATCAGATATATGATTTGCAAATATTTGCTCCCATTCAGGAGATTGTATTTTCATTTTGTTGATGGTTTTCTTTGCTGTGAAGAAGCTTTTTCATTGGACATAGTCCCACTTGTTTATTTTTGCCTTTATTGCTTCTGCTTTCGGTGTCAGATTCAAAAAATCACTAAGACTTATTTCAAGGAGCCCACTGACTATGTTTTCTTCTATAAGTTTTATAGTTTCAATTCTTATGATCAAGTCTTCAATCCATTTTGAGTTAAAATTTGTGTATGGTGTTTAACAGTGTGGTTGAGTTTCATTCTTTTGCATGTTGCTGTCCAATTTTCCCAACACCATTTATTGAAGAGACTCTCCTTTCCCCATTGTATATTCTTTGCTCCTTTGTTGTAAATTAAATGACCATATATACGTGGATTTATTTCTGGGCTCTCTCTTGCATTCCATTGATCTGTGTATCTGCTTTTATGCCAATACTATATGGTTTAATTACTACAGCTTTGTAATACGGTTTGAAGTTAGGGAGTGTGATGCCTCCAGCTTTGTTCCTTTTTGTCAAGTTTGCTTTGGCTGTTCAGGGTCTTATATGGTTCCATAAAATTTTAGTTAAGGATGTTTACAAACAACACTAAACCAAAAGATGTTCTCGAATTATTCCTACCAGCACACTGTCCACAAGTACACTGAGGTAGGGCAGAGGTAGAAAACAGAACTTAAAAAACCAGTGTGGGGCTTACCTGGTGGCGCAGTGGTTAAGAAACTGCCTGCCAATACAGGGGACACAGGTTCAAGCCCTGGTCCAGGAAGATCCCACATGCCTCGGAGCAACTAAGCCCATGTGCCACAACTACTGAGCCCATGAGCTGCAACTACTGAAGCCTGAGCACCTAGAGACTGTGCTCTGCAACAAGAGAAGCCACAACAATAAGAAGCCTGTGCACTGAAGTGAAGAGTAGCCCCCTGCTCTCTACAACTACAGAAAGCCCGCGTGTAGCAACAAAGACCTAACACAGCCAATAAATTAAAAAAAAAAAAAAGCCAGTGTGGGAGAGAAAGAGACTAGGACTGGGAGTCAGGATATGTAGGCTCTAATTTCCTAGCTGTGTAAACTTGAGCAAGACACAACTTCTCGAAGCTCACTTTCTTTACCTGTCAAATGAAGGTTTCGCATTAGTTTTATTTTGGAGGGCCCTTCCAGCTCTGACATTCTGTGATTGTGTAACTTCAGGAGGACATTCAGCAGGTTGGATGACTTCACCATTGTGCTCCTTCTCTTAACTAAGTATGTTAAACATTTGGGTAGCTCCTGAGCAGTGAGCTATTGGGATGCAGGCAGTCTGCCAATAGCGGAGTCCAACTTACAAGGCGCAACAACATTAAACAACTCAGTGCCCAGAAACTTGGAAAAGGAGTAGTTTACATTTAACCCAGGCAATCTCTGAATAAACAGGATGAACTTTCATCCAACATAGAGCCCACAGTGTGCTATGGTTGCAATCCAAAGAAAAATCTTCCTTTCCCCTTAGCGCAGAAAGCGCAGCCAGGATTGGAATGAAGATATCCCGTGATCACTTCAGTTAAGCTTTTGCTGCATAACACACTATGCCAGAACTTAGTGGCATAAAACAGCAACCCTCTAATTTAGCTCATGATTCTGTGAGTCGGTTGGGCAGTCCCGCTGCTCTAGGCTGGATCGGCTGTTTTCTAATTGGCTTGCTTATGCATTGTGGTGAGCTGGTAGGTCAGCGGGAGGCTGGATGATCTCAGGTGGCTTTACTCTCATATCTGGCATTTGATGCGCTGTCAGCTGGAGTGCAGGACTATTGACTGGGGTGTCTCAGTTCTCAGCTTCACAGTCTCTCATTATCTAGCCGATTTACGTCATGACAGTGCTAGGTTCCCAAGGGCAGCAAGAATGTAAACCTTGATTTTCAAGTTCTTTTCAAACCTCTTCTGTGGCACAAAACATGTCACATGGCCAAGCCAGATTCAGGTGGTAGGAAAACAGACTCCATCTCTTGATAGGACATAGAAGCAGGGAAGGGAAGAATTTGTGGCTATTTTTACAATTTACCACACCTTCCAAGATGAAGATGGAAACATCAGATGTCATTTCTTTAAACCAGAAGGTCCATTGAGAGGAAAGGAAAAAGTGGTAGAACACAACAGAGCATGTTTTTGCTACTTAGAATCTCAGAGCTGGAGGGAGTCTCAAATGCCTAACTTCCATAGATGCTTGAATATTCTCCATATCTTTCTGACCAAGTGGTCATCTTGCTCCTGCTTGAACAACCTCACATAGAGTGGTCTGTTCCATTGTTGGTCAGCTTTGTTAATCAGAAATTTCCGTCTTTATTTTTTATGTTAAATATTTATTCATTAATTTGGCTGCTTCAGGTCTTAGTTGCAGCACGCGGGATCTTTGTTTTAGTTGCGGCATGCAGGCTCTTAGTTAGGGCATGCAGGATCTACTTCCCTGACCAGGGATCAAACCTGGGCCGCCTGCATTGGGAGTGCGGAGTCTTAACTGCTGGCCCACCAGGGAAGTCCTGGAAATTTCTGTCTTTAGGTAACATTATCCCACCAATTCTATCCTGGCCTCCGAGTCACAAAAAAACATGTCTAATTCCTTTCCAATATAACACTTCTGAAATTCTAAAATAAAATTGGCCTTAAGACTTCTTTTTGCTAGTCTAAGTATCTTTAATTCTATCAGTCTCCACTGATACATTGTCACATACATGAGGATACACGTGAAGGTACTTTGTAAACTGAAGTTCTATGTACATCTTTGGGATTATTCTTATTATAGTTTTCAAACTCTTCAACATGTTCAACTATCTCCTTGGCTAACCTCTACTTTTTAAAAAGAAACTAATCTCACAAACATGAAATATTTAACCTGGGTTCCATTGCTATTTCAATGTTTAGTGTTAAGTCATTACATGAACTCCATCTCATGTTCCTTTTTTGATTTATTTATACATACACACAAGCTAACAATTAAAGAAACACTTTCTGCCTCCTACTTACCTTCATTGTAATTATGTATAAAATCAAGAGAATGTTTAATCATTTTTCTCATTTGATCCAGAATATCAGCCCTCAGAACCCCTTGAGGCTGGGGACCAACTTCTATACCTAGATACAGAAGAGGAGGTAGTCACACATATAAGTATTAGAATACAAGATCGAGCATTCTCATATATCAAGATCTAGAATCTCATTATTAAAAACGATCAAAAAGGTAGACCATGTAGCATCATGGAAAATATCTGAGACATAATGTTAGGCAAAAAATAAGGCAGAACATTTACATATACAAGTTATATGCATAGTAAATAAAGACTGGGAGAGTATATGGAAAAAAATCAAACAGTTGTGTTATAGTAGTAAGGTTTTGGGGTCCTTTTTCTTTAAATTTCCTTCAATATTGTCAAAATATTAAAAAATAATAACATAGTAAAAGGAGTAGAGAACTTTATACTGACAAAATATAATAAGTGGTCACAAAGAGAAACTGTCATAGACCTAACATTTATCTTGTAGGAGAAAACACATCTATTTAGTAATAGAAACCTAGACTAAATGAGCCATGGATTTAAGTCAAATGACAATCTATGTGACCCTAGAGCAGCATTCTTGCCCTTAATATAACAACCCATTCTGACATGATAGTGCAATGGTTTTAATTTTCTGTAGAAAAAATTTGTATTCATTTCTTCTTACCCCAATAAAATCATGCCTGTACTATCAGGTCTATTTCCTGTGGTTGTCAAGCATCCATCCATAAACCTACAAAATACTCTTCCTCTAAACCACTTATCTAGTCCCCTCTCTCCTGCCCAAGTCTCCCACACCGTTATCACTCCAGTCAACACCTTATCCATTTATAAAAGCTTTCACCAAGTATAGCGTCATCCATTCTCTTCCATCAACTCATATGCATTCTTTTCCACCTATCCTTTTTTCACCTACTTCTGTTATTTCTCACTTCACAAAATCTTACTGTATTCTCTTTTATCTTCATTTTTTGCTTTTGTGCTTAGCTTTCCTGGATATATGTTTGGGCATATATTTAAGTATATGGTATAAGTGTGGCTAAGGTATGCATCAGTACATAAATGATTTGTACAAAAGTGTGAAAATCTGCTTACAGGTATGTCTACATTTGTACTGTAGAAGACATTGTTGATTGCCTACCCCAAATTCATTCCACCTGACTCCTTGCTGACAGAGTTCTAATTTTGGACTGGATATTCAACTCAGGGATAAATGTGGAATAGTTTTAGTCAATCATAGTAATCCCATTAACCCTAGTAATTAATTTAAGAGTGGATATGTGACCCAGTTCTGAACAACTGGCCATATGGAAGGTCTGCAAGGGAGTTCCTGAGAGTCTCCTTTCTTCCACTAGATATTGTCATGCTGGCATATGATGCTTGAAATTACAGTGGACATCTTGTGGCACCTAAAGTCACAGGTTTATTATAAAACACTGAGTCAGAGACAGTGTCTCTCTGATTTTAAGTGTTTTTTTTCTCCCTAATAACTGGATGATATAAAAATATTCCAAATAAAATAGTAAAGTTGGAAGGAGAACATATAATATTTCTAATTATTTAAGATGATCTTAATACTCCCCCATATTGAAATGTTTGAAAGATTTGACTCTACTTTTAAGAGCCAAACATATCAGCAGATATTTGTTCTAGCTAAGAGCAACACTGTCCATAAATGTAACAGGCCAAGATTGCTCTCTCAAGACTTGGAAATGTTAAGCTTTATACGGTGTCACAGAGAAACAGGATCTTTCTCTCTTATTGTTGAGCATTTGTTTTTTTTTCAAATAATTACCTATACTTGGCTATTTAGCTTGCCTCAGGTGATCCCTTGATTATGCACCAAAATTATCAATAATTAAATAACCAAGCTAACTTTAAATTTGCTTCTATTGTTTGACAACTTGTTTTTAAATTAAATTGCTCTTGTTTAAACCACCTGAGATCTAACAGAAAGATTTTAAGTTGGGACAGCAATTTTAATGATTATAGTGTGGTCTGCAAACAATTATGCTAATAGGTCACTCAGGAAAGAGAATGGAATATAGAAAAAAGAGACTGTCTGTCTTGGAGGGTGTATGAGGGTGTAAGCCTGCATGTTGGAAGTTACCAGAAGGTAAAGATGAATTCAGAGCCCAGTAACAAACACAGGTTACCAGAGATTCTGCTGCAAAGCAGGTGCTAAGAGGGATGCTGGGAGAGAATTTTCCATGGGTCTTTTGTATTTCTGTATGTCTTGCCAGCAAGATACTGACTGCCTTGGCTCCAGATTATTTTTTTTAAAGAATGTTTGTATAGTGAATAGTCTTGGAAGATAGGGATGGCGTCTTCCTTCAGCAAAAGGCAGGCTGCTTACTTATAAAAGATTCAAGTTCCCTCAGCTCAGTGTTTTTTTTTTCCTGGAATGTAGAAAGCTGCCCAATGAAACTGAGGAAATCTGACATAGTTAGGGACTGCTTGGAGATAGTTTGGTTATTACTTGACAATTATAAGCCATAATGATAAGCAAGTAGCTATCAATAGTTTCTAAATTAATTTTCTCAGAGTTCCATCTTGGATATATTTTATTTAGTTGTGACAGTGGGAAATGTGACTTACCAACAGGATACTTGGCTATAGAACGAGTGGTTGCATACTTGAGGGACGGATGCTCAATGAGGTAAACATAGCAGGGTAATGGAGCCAAAGAAGTCTAAAAAGAATTTAAAACATTTTTCTTATTATGTAAAGACCATATGCCTTGTTCTTTTTGCTGTTAGAGAGTCAATAATATCTTCAATATGTTTTACTTCATCAACTAACATTAGTAAGACAGCTTTATGAAACACCCTCTAAAGTCCGATGTTATTATTAAAGCTTTGAAAACACATAAATGAAATACATATAAAAATGGATTACACATAGCTTTCTGGATAAAATGTATATTAAACAGTTCCCCACAACCATGAACAAAGAATATGAATGAATTCTTTTTCTGAATGGATTTGGTTATTTTTGTTTTCAACACTGGTTACACTTACTACTTAGCTTAGTGTTGGTCTCTTAAAGAATTTCTACCCCTATGGGCCAGATCCCTACAGATGTTGGGTAACTCCCCCTAACTCCACTTATCTGAATGAGAACTCAAGACGGCCCTCTCAGTTTTGATAACATGCTACTTCTGTGCCTGGCAAACAAAGTATTCAGCTCTCCTTTCAATGAACAAAAAAGAACAGCTGCATTATGACCTCCTACAAAAACTACTATCTAGTCAATGTCAAATGTTCAAGGAAATAAAAACAATAGTTAATTTTTACTATCTGCTAGGCATTCGGCTAAATGCATTAAATATTTTATCTCATTTAAGGCTTATAACAGCCATACGGGGTAAATATTGTCATTGTCAATTGTATAAAACAAGGAAAGCAAGGTTTTGGGAGTTGAGTATCTTGTTCAAGGTTAGTGAGTGAGAAAGCCAGGATGTGAACCCAGGCACTGGCTATATGCGTCACACTCTTTTCATTAAATCATACTAGCTCATACCGGCTCTCTAAAAGGAAGGCTATCCATTACATGTAAATAATCATACAGGGTGTTATTTGTGCTTTGCTTGCTTGTTATTCTCTAGCAGTTTTTCTCTAGTTACAGGCACTGGATTGCTAATTTTTTCATCCTGTAGATTTTTGAGCCTTAAAATGATTATCTATATGAAGTACATCCCGTCAGATGTATGTTGCGATATCTGAATCAAATGGAGACAAGGGCAGGACTAAAGACAGCCAGTCTTTTATCATTGGTCTTTAGTCAACATTAAACGACTCTTTTTTGAGCTTCCCCAAGTGGTAATTGAGCCACTTCAACCATACCATTTAAAAATTTGGTATTAAATATTACCGAATAACCTATGATTTTGGTGGCTGTCTTGACAAAAGATTTAAAATTTTATAGACACAAGGGTCCATGTGTTTCATTATTTTACTCATTTCTTCTCCTTTTCTCCTGCCTGTCACTACTACCTCTATTCTGGTGCTCCTCCCAGTCCCCCATTTCTCTCAGACCCTCCCTCCTGACCATTTTGTGGTTGTTTCACGTCTATAAGTGACTTAAAATTACAGGTCCTATGCTAACTTGTAAATTAATAACATTGACATTACCTTAATATAATGAAACATCTGAATTAAAAAGTCATTCCTGGAATCTTCAAGAATAAGAGTGCACCCCATATTAGAAGTAGTGTTGTGAAGGTCAAAAATAATGTCATAGGAATCTTCACTATCTTTTGGACCAAATAAATGATTTATTTCTTGAGCCCTTCTCACTTCATATGGCAAATCCTCTGACACTTTTTTGCTGTTATTAGCAGAAAGAAAAAGATTAACAACATCTGTAGCTAAGGTAACATAAAGATACAATAAGAACACAGTATATAAGAAACCAGTTGCCAAACTTTAATATGAAAAATCTGTCAAGGAAGTGGAAATTTATTAGAAAACTTTATAATTGAAAAATTACATTTTTTCCTCCCCTTTGAGTCCATGTAATGTTGACATGTTTACAAATAATAGTTCATTTATGTGGCTGGTCACAAGAAGGACATTTCAGTTTATCATTTGACTTCAATCCTGAACAAAATTCATCCATTAATTTAATCAACAGTCTGAGTAGTTAAGCGCACTGGGCTATAATGGAGCTAGACCATCAAATGCACCAATTTTTTTTTTTTTTTTTGCCCTCTAGCTACTTCTAGTGCACAAAAATAGTCAAACTTAGGTGCTCGCATCAACTAATTAGGGATTCTTAAGTGATGTCCAGGAACCACTAGTGGTCCAGGGTCAAGCTTTACAGAGAACAGTCTGTAAACCCTGCAAAAATGCAACAATTTGCACGTATATGCATACATGCATTTTCTGGGATGAGGGTTGATCATTTTCATTGAATTCTCAAATGAGTCTCTACCTCTCCCCTCCCCACCATGGTTAGGATACATTTTTTTTTTATCATACGTGATAATTTAAATTTATTTTTCCTCATTAAAGCATTCAACCACATCTCTCATTCAACCACATTTCTATTCTCTGACTATTTTTTATTTTTTTGGGGGTACATCAATCATCTGTTTTTATACACATATCCCCGTATTCCCTCCCTTCCTTGACTCCCCCCCCCCCTTGAGTCCCCCCCACCCTCCCCGCCCCAGTCCTCTAAGGTATCTTCCATCCTTGAGTTGGACTCCCTTTGTTATACAACAACTTCCCACTGACTATTTTACAGTTGGTAGTATATATATGTCTGTGCTACAAAGGACCTACAGTTTGCGCCTGGGTAATTCTTGCCTGGAAATCAATCAAGAAAGTGGAGCAGGCCATTTTTCAACTATGAAGGAAAGCGATGGAACAAGAGCTGCATATTAAGGCTAGTGCAGTGGGAAGCTAAGAGGCGTCTGTGGCATTGAGGATATCACTGAGCCACTGTACCAGCCCTGGACTGCCTACCTCTGGACTTACTACTTGTGAAAAAGAAATCCTTATTTGCTTAAGCCACTGTTTTCAGATTTCTATTATACACAACCAGACATAGTTCCTAAAGGATACATACGCACTTTAAAAGTTAATTCATGCAACAACTCCATGAATTCTCCCCCTCCCCCAACTGATCTGGTTCTCATTCTCCCCCATATGAGTAAATCACACCACAGCCACCCAGGTGCTCATGGTCAAGGCTTGAAGTCTTGAAAGATAGCAGACACTCTGAGTTCTCGTGCCTGGAATCCAGGTCCCACGGGAAGAGTCCCAAAGGATAAAGCTGAAAGAATAGGCAGGAACAGTATCCTAAAGGGAATGACAGCTATATACTAAATTACTTAAATTTATTCTGGATGGGAGATTTTTGAGGAATTTTTAGCAGGGGAAAGACATGACAAGATTTGCATGTTAGGATAATCCTTATGGCTATAACCATACAGACAATGGATGGTAGGGAGGATTGGAGTAAGGCTGGATGCAGAAAGATTCTTTAGGAGGCTACTCTGCTTACAGAAGTAAACTAAGGCAGTAAAAATGGTGAGGAAGACTGGATTTCCAAAATACCTATAATTATTCAATATTTGAATAATTGGGAGATTTCGTAACCCACTAGACATAAGGGATGAAGAATAGGGAAGGTTCTAAGATGATTTCCATAGGTGATTTGGTGGGTAATGGTGACATCACTGAGATGACAAATACAGGAAAAGCAGCAAAATTTGGGAGAGGGAAGATGGGAGAAGGTAATTAACTTATCTGTTTCAGAAGTTTCCATACCCACCCTGAGAGAGAACTGTCTAGCCTCTGATAGGTGTTAAATGCAAGAAGTAGAAAGTGAATTTAATTGAAAAGACTACTCATTGAAATGCATGCTACTGAGTGGTCATAATAAGAAAACTCACTCTTGTTCATCTCAGAGTTATTTGGGAAGTTAACATGTTAACATGCCAACCAAAAGTCATTATTCAACAAGTCCTTACTTGTAATATAAGAGTTAGTTAATAGCTGTTTTAGGTGACTAGATAAACCTTTGTTGACATAACCTCAGCCACAAAGATAAAGCATTTTTGAAATTAAAATTTATGTTAGGAGAAATATGGCTTGATATACAAGCTATGACTAATGTATAATTGCCCCACAAAAATTTATTCCATAAAGTGAGGCTAATTTGTATAAATGTAGTAACCATCTTTTGATCTGTGATGAAATTAAATTTAAGTAACTCTTTAAACTCAAAGTAGGAGTTAATAGAAAATGAGTACAGAAAGCAGTGACGTTAGTTATTCCTGTGCATCACATATCTTAGCTTGTAGTCTGTGAGTTCACTGAGAGTAAAGCTATTTTGTACATAGCTTTGTACTCCCGCAGTACTTGGCACAGTCCCCCTTGAAGAGTAGGTGTTTAATAGTATTTTTATGTAAATGAAAGAAAGAAGTGGTAAAAAGCTTACAGGCCTATATATCTACAGTAGTAGTTATAATGATGCAAACAAAGGCAAAAATAATAAGGACATACCTAGAGTGTTATGATTGCACACACTGTATGCAATGTATCATCAGCTGTAATTTAATTCAGAAAATTCAGGTCTTAGTGATCCACTACTGAAGGTAGTACATCTACTCCTCAGATCACAGAACAGTCTAATGTTTTCTGATGATGGTCATTTATTCACTCTTTCCTTAAACAAATATTAACTGAAACATTACACTTTTCTTAACTAGAACCTTATGCAATATAAACATAGTTGTAAAAAACATTGTACTGAGTCACCTAGAAAGCAAATATGTACCCAAGCATAGGGGGCAAACATTAATTTAATGCAAAAGACTATTAAATCTGTTTCTTTAAAGATATGATTTAAAAATAAAAATCTATATTATTTGTTGTCTCAGTCTGTATAGAATACATTTAAAAAGAAAATTAGTTACAAACAGTCTGATGTTTAAAAAAGTTTATACAAGAGCATGTGAATGCCCAGTTTAGATAACTCAGTAACTCATAATGGCATATGACTAAAAGTGAAAGCAATCTTATTCACAAAAGCGACTCTATGTACAAACATGAATATCATACGTATATACATATACATGTGCTCTCACACATACTACTTTTCAGACACACACACAACACAAAATACAGTCTTACCCAAGATTTTCCGGGTCAAAAACTCGATTCAGATCACAGTCAATATATCTGGTGCACTTCTTCACTGCTCTTGGGTTGGTAATAAATGGTTTTACCTCCAGCCCTGTTCTCTGAATCTCGGTGCCATTCTCCATCCAGTGCTTAACCAGGAATACTCCTGTGAGTTCATTTCCATGAGTTCCTCCAAAGATAGCAACCTTTTTTATAGGATCTTCAGCAACATGACAAGAAGTCATTTTATCAGGTAGGTTTATCTGATTTCTGCAATTCCAAAAAAAAAAAAAAAAAAAAAGGAGATCAAAGAAAACTTAATTTCTTAAGCAAACTTTAGAAATTTAAATTTAAATGAGACTTTAACCAAAGTGCAAACTACAGAGTTCTCTTGAGTGGAGTATATTTTAATTTTCTGTTACAAGTTCTGAGCCCTGTTTATTATATGGACACTCCCTTCTTTAGCCCTGCCCTTTGCCATATTTGGATTAAAATATGCAGAGATCAGCTAGAGATACAGCTGTTTACTTTAACTTCTAACTCCCTCAAATGGTCGGTAGACCTAAATGCAATAATAAATTAGCATCTCACACTAATGTAAAACTTCTGTTTTCTCTGCAGCTAGAATGTCATCTAATGGTGCTTTCATAACTTCATAATAATAAAAATAGATTACACTTTTCTTATCCTCAAAAACAGAAAAAAATAAAGAAATGGTCTATAATATACCTGTTATTCAATATTTATATTTCCACTTTAAACCATTTCTTCTCTGAAACGAGTTCAGGCCCTTTTTGTCATCTGAGGTCATTCGAATTTCATCTGTATAAACAGTCAACGGCAGATCCTCAGAGCCCTCCTCTGGAACCACTATCCTTTCTTTCAGAATACTTTTTCATGGTCAGAGACACAAGAACCAAATCAATGATCACTGGGTCTTAAAAAGCTACTTTGAAACATGCTTTAATTTCTTTCTCATGAAGTCATTAGTAATTCTATGTCGACTTCCTTAGGGATCTTCCTCACTTTTTGCCTGAATACTAAAGGAAAAACAACTGTTAGTAATTTTCAAGACTTTGTAATGTCTGAAAATGTCTTGGGGCGTGCTATATATGCTAACCAGATTGTATGAGTGTATATGGACACAGTCTAACTTACTGGCAGCAGAGTCTCTTGACTGGAATGTGTTACTCAAGAGGGGGTCTTATTAGGGTAAACTATCCAGAATACTGTACTAAGATGATTACACCCCTTTGGAGAAATGACTCTGATCCAAATCCGATTTGATTTCATGCTCAGTCATCCAGAAAGTCAAATATGTTCAAGTACTGAAAACACTATGTACTAGCAATGGGAGACTGAAAGAGGTACAACAAGAGTAATTCATTACAACTGCAGAGTAATTTAATTTATAATGTTTTTCCACATATGTTATCTCAGTTTATTCACATATCCACTTTATGAGACAGGATAGGTTAGGTATTGACATCCCCATTACAGGGGTGGAGAAAAAAGAGGTTAAGTAACTTGATTAAAGTTCCTGAGCTTTCAAGAGAAAACTAGGCCTGAGATTCAGGTTTTCTGAATCTAAGTCCAGTGTTTCTCAAGAACAAAAGGGTGTTCCCTGTTATTTTTGGCTTTCCCCAAAGTTCTAATTTTGCTCTTTCCAAATTCACATAAACAGTCACTACAGTGTGCTCAGGAAACAAACTAGCTTACAAACAAAACACATAATGGAAATATAAAATGTGAATGCTTCAAAATATTTAATAAACCAATACCTGTGTTCTTCCTTTAAGAGAGTATAATGCAGAGATAGAGAACGCATAATAATAAAATCAAAACGTGCACATTAAAATTACTGTTCTAATTTCAGATAAAGCCTTGTAGCCTTTGATTTTCTGCCCATATCCGTGTACACTGAACTCTTCATTGTAGAGGTGTAGAAAACAAGCATAAATGTAAACAGATGACAGTCCTATTGTTTAGTTACTTTGGTTTTAAAAGCGGTAACTATGGTGAATTATTAACACTCGATTATGTTTTGTTTCTTTTCTGCCAATTTGTGGTTAGTTCTGTCCTTTGCCCTAGTCTCTCTGGAAATGCTGCTTCAGCTATGTACTTGTAGCTGGCACAAATGACTTGCATTTCGAGGCTTGTTTTATGGAATTTTAACAGATCAGCACTCTGAAGCACATCTAACATTCATAAATAAAGTTTCCCTTACAGGTCAAAATGAATAACTTTTTTGAGAGTTAATAAATTGTAGTAATTCTGTCTTATACTTACCTTGTTTATTGTGTACAGAGTTTGTCTTCTGCGGAAAGCTTTATTAGAAAAAAAGGAGAGCATTTCCTTAGAACTAGAGCAACAGAGGCTTTTCATACTCTTATACCAAGTTAACTTCCAAAAGATTTTTAACTCCCTGTTTCCCAAAGCACACTAAATATATAAGCCCTACAAAAACTACAGATTTTTATTAGTCTAGTTCTTTTTGAGAATTCAGAGAACTGATAGTATACAAAGTGAGACTTTCTATTTGTCACTATCTCACAATTAGGTTGAGTATTCAATATTTGAAGTACTTAAAAAAAATAAACCTAACTTCCAGTACTACAAATGTTTTGTAGGGATGGTGGTGCATGATTTATTAGTAAAATAATATAGTGTAAAACAAAGGGAGAACAAATTTTTCATAGTCATGGCTTTCCAAATGATCAATGCCAGAAAATTTGTAGGAGACAAATCTAAGGTGGAGTTTTTTCTGAAATAGTATGATTTGGGGATAGAGAGGTTCTTCTCTCCAATACTACACATAAAGTGTCTCATACACAATGTGGTTGTCCAGCAGTCATGTAATCAAACTACTCTATTTTAATTTTTTTCTTCCTCTGTGGCCCTATAGCTGCCATGCATCCTAACTTTCTAGGTGGAAATAAATAAATGATAATCAGGACAAGATAGGGATAGAATAGAAAGGTTTATAAACTGACAGCAAAGATTCCACATTCTGCACTCCTTACAGATGTAACACAGGATGTCGCTTATAGTGAGTTTAAAGTTTTTTTCTTTTAATGAGAAATCCATTTTGGGGGGTAGATGGGTGTTACATATGGGTATGTATGTATATATCAGGTCAAAATCTGCTTCCCAGAGGCTTTCACTCAATTTTTTAAAGTCTCCTCTCTGGAACCATGAAGACCATCAAGTCTTTTCAGATATTTTATTGTGTGAAGTCTTCTCTTTTCCAAATTAAACAAAGATCCTATTCCTTCAAACTTACTCCTTGGTTTGGCATTCAATGTCTCTTATCTGGTCTCAATCTACCTCTAATCCTATCTTCTAAGATTCTCTTTTATTTGACCTAACCTTCAAAGAAACTCCTAATATGTCTCATGGTCTCATAGTCTTAAGACTTTGCTAACAACCATCCCTTCATTTCTGGGCCCCTTTGCACCTCTTCCCTTCACCTACCCCAGTCTTCAAACAGTCAGAAGATAAGGGTAACAACAAAACACGGTCTTTAAACCCAGACAGAAGAATAATTATTATTCCTGGCCTCCAGTAAGTACTCAATAAATGGCAGCTACTGTGATTAAATAAGGGCTAACATTTATTGAGCATTTACTGTGTGCCAGAACTGTTTCGTTTTCTCTTTTAACATCCTCAGGCAGTTAAGTTAAATATTATTATTGCTATTTAGCTGAGAAAGGAAATATAGGTTTAGAGGGGGTAAGTAACCTGCCTGAGATCAAAGGGCCACAGAGAGGCAGTCCAATGGCCGAGGGCCAGAGCCCAGGTCGCTGCACCTTCCCTTTCCTCTCCGGGGTCCCGGGTCTCTGAGGCTTTCCTTCCCGAGCTTGTGCGGCACTGGCCCTGCCTTCCTGACCGCGCTCGGCCTTGCGGGTCGGTCATCTAAACCCAGGCCTCAGTTCTCCCTGCCTCCTGGCGACTCCAACGCCCTGCGTTGCTTGACCTCACTCTGAATCTCAGTCAGACCAAGCAAGACTCCTTTGACCTGGCTCTGAGGCAGGCCTGTGGCCTTTGAGTCATTCTATTCTAGGCGCACTCCGGAGTGCCACCAGCATCTCACAAACTGATGTCTAGAACCTAAGAAATCACCTCGGGGTGTGCGAAACGGGGTTGGGCGACCAGCTCTGGGCCTAACTTCCTGACGAAGCCCCGGAGCGGAGATCGGCGAAGCCCCACAGGCAACCAGAACAGGCTTGTCCTTCTCTGGGTAAAACTCCAAAGAGGTGGAGCCATCCCTGTGCCGTGTACCCAACAGTGTGAGAACGCAAGGGGAGCCGCGTCCACGTTTCCGTGCCAGCGAGAGAGGGCACGTGTCCTTCCCTTCTGCTCCGCAGAAAGCCTGACACCACAGCGCCGTGCACCCATGTGGTGCCTTCTGCGCCTGCGCAGACTGGGAGGGGTGCGCATGCGTACGGTGCGACTGGGAGGGGGGTGCGCATGCGCACGACGTGAATTCCATGCTTTTTCGGAGGCGGAAAGGCGGTTGGTGGTCGCTGACAGGGCTGACAAGGCGACGGTTGATGAAGGTGAAGAACCTGAGGGTTAAAGCTGCTTGTCAAGAAGGAAAACAGTGTGTGTGTAGGCCCTAGTTACCAAACTGCCCGGATCCCTGGGTCAGGAGAGATGGTTGGAAGAGAACATGAGCCCTGACTGGAGCTTTGTTGTTCCCCACGAGGCCGCCCAAGTAGGCCGGAGCCTCCATCTGAGGCAAAGGCCTTTTGGGCGGGTGTGTGTGTTTGTGCCTTGAGCAGACTTTCTGTACGTCGATGTCACCACCTGCCTTACTGTGATTAGGGTCCAGTTGGAAGCTGGAGTGGGGGGCACCTCAGGGTCGCTGCCCCCCGGAGTCAGTGGTCCAGGGGAGGATATGGCGCTTTTGTTTGCTTGAGTCTCAGAAACGTAATAGCCCTTGTTGTCCCCCTCTAGGGTCAGGATGTGTGTTGCGTTGGTATTTCTGGGCTAAGAAAAGGCTGCATAACGTGTTTTGGTTCCTAGAATGGCATCAAAAATATTTTCTAAAGGGGGTTCTGTGTCCAGGTTCAAGGCCACGCTGTGGAAAGAAAGCAGGGGCAACCCCTGACCTCACGTTTCCCAAGTTTTATTTCTAGAAACGATATTTGGAAATTAATATTTACCTCAGTATATGATTTGCATTATTACTCAGTGGTGTTCATGTCTGTCTGTCTCATGGGGCAGCGAACTTGGGAGAAGTGATCTTATTTAGGTTTGAAGCCTGCCTTTTCACGAAATAGGCAAGTATTTATTGAATTAAATTGGGATCAAAATATAAGAGGCTAGGCATGGGAAAAACTGCAACAGAAATTCTGTGGTGAAAGAAAACACAGAAAAATATCTTGTTTCACTTGTTGAAGTTATAGAAACAGAGTGGAAACTTATCGATACAATTATTCTGGTATTACCTGAGGCCTTAGTCTTTGGTATTATGTAATTCAGAGATCTCAAACTAATGGCCAAAGCAGATGATATGCACAGTGTTTTATTTTTTTTTTAATTTTTTAGTGAAGTTATTTATTAATTTATTTATTGGCTGCTTTGGGTCTTTGTTGCTGCACGTGGGCTTTCTCTAGTTGCAGCGAGCAGGGGCTACTCTTCGGTGGGGTGCATAGGCTTCTCATTGCGGTGGCTTCTCTTGTTGCAGAACATGGGCTCTAGGCATGTGGGCTTCAGTAGTTGTGGCATGTGGGCTCGTTAGTTGTGGCTCACAAGCTCTAGAGCACAGGCTCAGTAGTTGTGGACAGACAGGCTTAGCTGCTTGTGGCATGTTTGCCAGTGTTGTAGTCCATCTCCCTCTTTGTAGATCTGGTACAGAATTATTCTCATTGTGGGTTCTTGATTCTGAAATAAATTATGTAGACTGTGAAAATCCACATATGTTTAGAAAGCAAGATTGTAGCCACCCTAGTCTTAAGTTGTTTCGAACAGATTTGTAAAAATGGGTTATGTTGTAAATTCTTACTCGGAAAGCAAAACAGTCTGGTAGAGTGTTTACATTATCAGGTTTGAAACCATAGTTTTAAACCATAATTTCAGTAATTACTAGGCTGAGAACTTGATTTTGTTGTTCATACAATATGAGGTATAAATTTCATTCTTTAAAGGTATAGTCAAACAACTTCATGTTGTAAAGTTGGAGTGCTAAGGAAAAAATTATAAACTTTGATATTGAAGGAAATGAAGAGAAACATAAATGAAAATTCAACTCGAAGTACAGCAGGTATTGACCAACTTTTATTTTTAAAATTTCTGTAGTTTGTATATACTATGTAAACCTTGTATAGTCTACGGATGCAACATTTTGGAAGGAACTTTTAAAGAGAATGAACATATAGTCTAGCCTCTTTACTTTTTAGGTTGAAGGAAATAAAGTAACTTACTCAAGAGAAAACACTTAGTGACTTAGGTGGAACTAAAATCAGACTTTCCTGGATTTACTCTTGTGTTCTTTCTGCAGACCCCATGTGCTTGAGTTGTTTTGTGCTTTTTAAGCTGGAAATAAAGAAATTAATAATATTTTAATTTTTATTTGTGACTTTGAAAAAATATTTCCCGAAGTACTTTTGTTTCCCTAATAGCTTCCCCAGCTGTTTCTGCTTTCCCAATTTGTTAGTATAAGGACAGAGGACAAGAATGAAGAAAACCAGAGGAATGATGATAATGCACAGTGAAGATAATAATAGCTATTATTTATGGGGGATGTACTGTATTCTGGGCATTTCATTATATGTATTAATTTATTTAACTCTGGGATAGTTATTATCGTCCTGCCTGCTTTCTAGATGAGAAACGAAGGCACAAGGAGGTTAAGTAAGTAATTTATGAAGTGGAAGAACCAGGATTTGACCGTAGACTCCATTTTTTTCATTACTATATTACTCTGCTCTCACTATGCCATTTTGGCACAGTGAGTTTAAGGAAATAGCTGTGGTTTGTACTTTAAAATTGTAATTCAAAACTGCTTTGAAGTTGTAATTCAAACCCAGATAGTCTGATTCCAGAGCCCACATCATTTCCCCAGCCATTGATCAGACAATTGTCACAGAGTCTGTATTCTCATGTAGTGTAAGTGTCGATGGACCAACTAGAGTATGTTATAGTGGCAGGATATCTGGACTGAGTTAGGAAGCTTGGGCCCTATCTAGGTTCTTTCACTGCGGCAATGTGTAAGCTTTTTGGACCTCTTTTTTCTCGGAGATAACTTCTAGTTTCAGTGTTTATAAATTCTGACTTTTGACTTGAGATTCCAGGTGCCCCATCTGGAGGGTTTGGAGTAGTATTGATTCTCATTTGGATTTATTACTATCACTCTAAGGCATTCTCAAAATGATCCACAGAAAATATGCATATAGACAGCTGAAATTGCTGAGTTTTGGCTTACAAAGCAAATCTATTGAAATAAAATCTATGAGGGTGGGGTCTAGGAACCGGTATGTTAAGCATAATTAGAAATAAATCTTAGTCAAACTAAAGTTTGAGAATCGTGGCCTTAAAGGTGTGCTACCATAGTTAGAGAGTGGTTAGGGTTTTGGAACGCATGCGTCAGATTTTGGTTCTCCCTTACCTCTATTGTACTCGAAGGATCTCCTCCAGTTGATATGTTAAGCAAGCACAGGAGGAAAATAAGGAAAACAAAAAGTGTATTTGGAAAGGATTGGAGGATGAGGGAGGATATGGGAATTACTGCCAAACGAGGAATTAAGGCAGTGTTAACATAAAGCAAGAAAGGAGTTTTTAGAGAGACAAATAAGGCTATTTAGAATCTTAAAAAGAGTGTAAGAAAAATCCAAATCTATAGAAATATATCTGTAATAAATATAAAATTAACATATAGAAGTAGACGAATTCAAATTGTGTATCATTATATACTAGTAATTATTCTATAACTAGGTCTAACTATTTGCCTATTATGTACTAATTTATTGGTACATTCAATTTAGGCTGTTTGCCTGTACCATTGTTCAATCAGAAGAAGAGGAATAGACAGCCATTAACATCCAATCCACTTAAAAATGATCCAGGTATCAGTACTACTTCTGACAGTTATGATTTCCCTCCTATACCAACAGGTAAGAAAATAAGGTGAAAATTTTCAGAAAATGTGAAATAGGATTATAGAAAATTACCATTTCTATTTTATTATAATGGAAATAGAAAGTTTATTTTTTTCTTCTTTCCACTCTCCAGTTATAGGGATTACTTGGCTCTTTCTGAACATTCCAGTACAGTAGTTTGAATTTCCTTGTCTACAAGGGTGTCTTAGCATTTAAATGGAGTATCTTAAATCTGGAGTCTTTGTTCTAATGAAATAGTAACCTATATTATAAAGTTTTTTTTTTCTTTTTCAAAACACATATAGATACTGTGACTTAAACATTTGGTGATAAAGAACGGGAAAACTCAAGTTTCTTCAGGAATAAGGATGAGGGTGAATGGAAACATGGGAAAAATGGAAAAAATAGACCTTAGGAAGAGTAGAAGCCCAGGAATTACTAGTGCTTGGCCCTAGTCTTCTTTCTCTTCTTAAATAATTTTTGCCTTTTTTCATTTATTGGCTTTTCACTCTTTCATCCAGTTGGCTTCCTTATGGCTTTGACTGGCACACGAACTAAATTGCTCTAGCTTGGTGTTAACATAAATTTTAGTTTGAGTTCTTAGAGCCCATCATTGGCTGTCCTCTGTTTCTCTTGATTCAAATTCTAGAGACAGAGAGCCTCTGCTTCAGCTCATATTTTTAAATGGGGTCACTGAAATCCTAATTTAGCTTTATGGTTAGGCCTCTCATATGTGAAACAATTAGCTGTGATGGTTCGTGCTGGGAGGTCTTAATGTTTGCTTACTTTTTACTTCTCTCTGGAAGAAGACATGGACAGGCAGGTAGTCTGAAATGTACTTGGTACATGTTGGTTATATACATTTTGGGGGGACACTTAAAAAATCTTTAATAGGATTTTATACAACTAGAATTTTAAAATCCCATTATATATGTCAGTATTTGTATTGTTAATTTCATCCAGTGTGTAACCATAGACCTTAATCTACTTTTATATCTATAGTTATTTTGTTTTCTTCCACATTTGAGGAATTGGAAGTATGAATTTCATATTATTCTCATTTTTATGGATAAAAAATAAAAAATTCATATGGATATGAATAAGTGGACATTTATCTGGTCATCTTCTGCCATTTAAAAAATTCTCCACTATTTAAAATATTTTTATAAGTAGCATGAATGATGGATGATCTTGAAAAATAGCAATTTGAGTTGTTCCATAGGGAAGTGTGCCTCCTCCTGAGGTACTGAAATTTTCAAGCTCTGACCAGGATTACTATCTGTCAGAACTATAACAAAATTCTTATATTGGGTGAGAGATAGGACTAGACCAGTGTTTTTCAAATTTTTTTCTTGATCCATTAGTAGGTTGAGAAATAACCAATCTTTTAAAAACAGAAATAGTAGAGAATAGAGTAGAATAGACTAGAAAGTGTCAGTTTATCACGCATCGTAAGAATAAGAATTGATGGTAAAATTGTTATAGTCTCTCTCCAACACACACACACACACACACACACACACACGCACACACACTCACACACGCACAGCATGCCTGTGTATGTTCTGGATTTTGATGTTTTTCTTGCTGTGGGTTGGGATTAAGAAACATTGATTACACTGAATTTATGTTACAAGGTACGAGTACGAGGAGCTACACTAGGATTGACTGTGGAAGAGATACAGATTAAACTATTGCCTTGCTTAGAATAAGATGGGAAAGAAAGACATCTAAAAAAATTAATAGGGCAGACTATGACACATTCCACAGCAAAGTACTATTGAAGAACATGTCCATATTTTCAAGTACGTTTCTCCTTCAAACTTTCAACCGTCTCCCCTCACATATTAAATGAATATGATGAAAGAATTATTTCAAAAAATGCTATTTATCTTACTCTTACCTATGTTACTTATATCTTTTGAGATTGGGCCTGGGAAGCTATGAATCCAGAGTTGCCTCCTTTCACGAAAACACTGAACTCAGGGTATGTGGAAAATGTATACTGATGAATATGTGTGTCTGTTACTGACTGATATTATTTTTCTATGTATATCTTATATTTTTATATTTCTCAATTGGGGAACAAATCATTAATAGTTAATAAGACATATTTCCTTGAAAGGCAAATACCACATTCAGTTTCTCATCCCCTGAGAAGTCAAGATTCTGTGTCTAAATCCAATCAAGCAAATGCTGAAAGAAGCAAGAGTGGTTGGAGGTGAGTCTCCTTAAGATTTTTCTTATTCTATTCCTTCTTCTTCCCAGCTCCTCCTTTACTCCCTTCCCGCCTCCTCCTCTGTCTATTCTTCCTTTCTTAAACAGAATTCTATTTAGGAAATTTCTATACTTAATAACTATGATATTAGCTGTTTTATAAAAGAAGAGAACATGCCATATAAAACTTTAAAAGTAGGTAAATTTGGCAGTGATTATATTTCCAAGGAATACTTCATGTTATAATGAAATTTCTGTAAATATCACCATAAGTTTGTGATTTTGCTGTGAATTACTAATGATCTAATTGAAAATAGGTAAAGAGTCAAGAATAACTGTATTTAATGTTGGGTATATTTTGAAATTGAGAACCAAATAGAATGCTCAGTCATACTCCAGTAAGATAGTCAGCTGCAAGGTAAATAGGGTGGAATAAGAAAGATGGTGAATGAAATCATAAGCATGTGGCAAGATGGTGAGGGTACTTCAGGGGCATTGCCAGAAGTTTCTGAGTTTAATGTCAAATAATATGAAAAAAATGAATAGATAGAAAAAGGACATGGGTTATTTTTTAGGTTGGACTTTAGTATTCTTGGGTAAGTGGCAACTACTGAAATAAATAATTTTGGAAACAAAGTATTGGAAAAACAACACCAACCCCAAGTCATCTATTAGTCGTCGGTTACTGCTTCGATATGTTATTTTAGTATTCTTACAACAACCCTGTGAAGTTAACATTACCTTCACTTGTAGGAGATAAAGATACCACATTTTTTTAAATGGGGGAAATTTTTAATAAAATGGTTACTAATACAACAAAACAATATTTTTATTTTTAAAAGTTTAGTATTGATTTTATTATTCATGCTAGTTTCCTGAGGACCACAGTGCTTTCTTCAGTACCACTGCTTCAAACTAGGCCTATTCAGTGGTTTGAAATGGCCGTTGGAGGCATCGTTCCAGCTGTAGGTGCTAGGAGAAAATTCGTTTTGATAGACATTAGAGAATTAGGTAATCGATTTTAATCTGGATAGGCAGCCAGTATTGGATATTCCAATTTGAAATAATAGACAATCTGTCAGACAGTTGGAACATAACAACAGAAAATCTAGGAGCAGAAAACATTTGAAAACCCAAGTAGGCAGTTAGTAATCTGTTGAAGATCTTTTAACTGGTTCTGTGCTTAGGTTTAGAATCTAGGCTAACATTGCCAGATTTAGCAAATAAAAATATAGGATGCCCAGTTAAATCTGAATTTCAAATATAACAAATAAAATTTTAGTATAATTATGTCCCAAATATTGCATGTGACATATACTAAAAAATTATTTGTTGATTATTTGAAATTCAGATTTAACTGGGCATCCTGTATTTTACCTAATAACCCTTGTATAAACTCTCTTGAAACATGGAATTTGCAAGTACATTGTAGACTCCCATTCTTATAGGTTTTATGCTATTAGACAAGTTATCAAGATCGGTTTAATTTACCAGAATTAGTATACCAGACAATAAGCAAGGGTGAACTGATGTTAGTGTCTTCTATAAGTATACTAAAGCGCCTACAATTAGTCTTAAATAGTAGGTCTTAGAGAAATTGGGATTGCACTTGGTGGTTAAGAAATCTAAGTTGAGGAGAGGTGAAGACTCTAGAAACTGGGAATTGGGTACAACCTGGCAAATAGGTTCAGGTAAATCCATAAATTGTTTTTAAGGGAAGATAAGGTATTCTTTTTTTTCTATAATAGCCTACTATTTTTATTATAAAGATAATATAATCATTCTAGAAGAAAGTAAAAGGAAGAAAGTTATTCATAGTCACACTGATTCAGAGATAACCATTAATTAATTAATTAATTAATTAATTAATTTTTAAACAGGAAAATTAAGATGTTTCCTCAGTCTAGGAGCACCTCCTGAGCAAAAACATTGGAGGAGGTTGCAGATGCATTGTTACCAATAAGGAGTTGTAAAGCTAAAAGAAACTTTCCTAAACCATGAAAATAAAAGTAATTTCCATAGCCATGAGGAAAGAGAAAATTATGATTCTGTTCTCTTTATTGAACATGAAACTGTTGCCATATGAAGAGGTGATCAATGTAGGAAAAAAGTCTTATAGAGGTGTATTAGGCAATTAATTAATGATAATTTTTTTCCTGGATATTGTGATGTTTGTGGTATTTATCAACTTTGAAAAATTTTAAATTATTTGTGTTGATTTCTTTTCTCATTATTTTCATACTGAATTTTGTACCTAACTTGCTTAAGGCTCCCAAAATTTTACAAGCTTCAGGTTCCATATAATCTGGTCTAGGGAACCTAGACCTTTTCTTGGATTATTTTCTCTAACAAGGTATGGGTTGCATTGTTTGCCCTCCTGTGGTACTTTTGATATTTTCAGGATAACTGTACAGAAATAAGCATTTGTGACTTAGACTAGTATTTCCCTGTGGCACTCTTAACTAGCCTGCTCTGAAATTATACTTTTGATTTTGTCCTCATTAACATCATGTTCTGATCAACTGGTACAACTCACTTAGGTTAATGTAGCTAGTAAAATGCTGAAACATTCGTAAGAAGGGCTTTTAAGCTGCACAGTAAAATTACAAAATTTCTAATCAAACGGCTGTCTACCCTGCCTATATCTATTTTCCTTCTGATTTAAAATCACTGATGAGCCATAGTTTAACTTTTGAAAATTTTACTTTGTAGAAAATTTAAAAATAAATGTGTAAAGAAGGAAGCAGGGAGTTCCCTGGCAGTCCAGTGGTTAGGACTTGACGCTTTCACTGCCATGTCCCCAAGGGGTTCATAACCGCTGTCATATGAAGGCTTGTATAGTTTAAAAATATTCTCTATGGCACTGGACTTTGAGTTGGGAGACTAGGATTCTCTGGGTTTTGAATTGTCAGTAACTTGCTATATGACTTTGGGCAAGTTACTTCCTCCTGAAGATTCAGGTTCCTCACTGAGAGAGGTATAATATATTGTAGGGTTGCTGTGAGGATGTATTTGAATTTCTAACTGGTCAGAAGTTACAAATTAGTTTATAAATCACAAATTACCATGTAAATGCAAATTTTCATTAATAATTTTCTTTTATTAAGAAAAATATAGAAATAAAACTAATACTAATTAAAAAAAAACTTTTACAGCTACAGAGATGGCAACAAAAATACCAGTTTAAAAACTTGGGATAGAAATGATTTTAAGCCTCAGTGGAAAAGAACAGATCTAATGACAAACGATGGAATAAATTCGTGTCCAATGAATTTGGGAGCTCAACAAGGGAAACAATTAAGAGTATCTGAATCTACTAACTTATCTCACCAACGAGAAAGTGAAGTACTCGCACAAACACATTCGTCAACAATTTCTGGCTCCACAATGAGAAGTCTAGACAAAAATAATGCATTGCAGGCATTTAAGCCCAATTTTCAACAAATTCAATTTAAGAAAAAAATGTTGGCTGATTTTCCAGAAGAAAACACCCTCAAGGTAAGTTTTTAGACATTATTTGCATTTTTGTATTTACGTTAAAAAAACCATGAGATAAGTATTTAGAAACTTATAGGTATAAGAGTATTTGAAATCACTTCCATGGCATACATTACTTGATTGGCACAAAAACCCAGTTCTATTGGAGTAGATGTATGTTAGTTTCCAAAAAATTTTCCTGGAGGTTGTGAATGGCTGCTGCTTTTCATAGTTGCTTTAGAATTTCTTACTAGCCTCTGAATTTTACTGTTTACTAATTATTGAGATGATGATAGTTTATCCATTGCTTGCAGAAATTCTTCAGGTTCTTCATATGTCACTCTGAAGTGTTTTTTTTTTTTTTTTGGTCTTTTTTCTGTTCTTGTTTGTTTGTTTTAATAAGGGTCAGCAAACTTTTTCTGTAAAGGGTTGGATAGTAAATATTTTTGGCTTTATGGGCCACATTGTCTCTCTTGGCAACTACTCAACTGTACCACTCAGTGCTGCTGTTGTAGCTTAAAAGCAGCCGTGGATAGTTCATAAATGAGTGGGTATGGCTGAGTTCCAATGAAAGTTTACCCAAAAAAGACAGCAGATTAGATTTGGGCTGCAGGCTGTAGTTTGCTGACTTCTGCTCCATAATCTGGTCTTATTTACTTTTCCAGCTTTGTATTACATATTTCACTAATTCTTCCATACTCCAGTCATCTCAGACTCTTCACAATTCTCTAAACATGATATGCACTCTAATATGACTGTGCTTTGGTTTATATTTTTCCCCATACCTGTGCCTCAGGTATTTCCTCTCTCCACCCCTCACTGTAGTCATTCTTTGTAAATGTCTTTTTATATATTATACGTGCTGGCTGTTTGCTATCTTCCTTCCCTTGCCTCTTGGTCCAATAGATTCTTTACCCTCTGCCCTTCTCTGTGTTCTGAAAGTCTGAATGGTCCTACATAGTGCATCATCCTAGGATCCATTGGCTGGCTCTTGGTAGGAGTCAGCCAGTGGGCGTGGAAGTCCCATGCAGGACATCAAAGGGTAGGGAGAGAGGCTGGGTTTCCCCATTCCTCCCCTGCTTAAATGTTGTGTCTTAGATGGTAGCTGTGTCCCTGCATGATATAGCCCCTCCATGAGTCCAGCTTTCACAGGCTTAGTAATTTTATTTCCTCCCCTTGTCCTTTCAGCCTAGAAGTGGTAGCAGTTTCTTATTGTTGTTAGTCTTTGAGTGCTTAAGTACCCTATGTTTATTCTACCCATATACCTGTAAGCAGTTTTTTCAATAAGTGATCTGGGGTAAATTTTTTTTTTTTCTGAAAATCTAATATAGCATGTTTCACAGTGGCTCTCAACCTTGTTTCCTTGTACACAAGAATGATATGATAGTCACCTTAGTAATAGTGGCTCATTATGGCAGTAAACCAACCCCCCTCCCTCCCTTCCTTCCTTCATCTTTCTATCCTTCCTCTTTCTTTCTTGTAGGCCTGCCTACTTGCTTGGCCTGAGACATCCTGGTACAGGTCCAACAGGCTGGTGGGCAGGGCCAGGTCCTGGTCCTCTGTGATTGTAATTAACCTCCCATTTGTGAGTTGCCCATCCTGAGGGTATGGGTCTTGACAATACCTTGTATCTGCCCTCCTACCCATCTTGTTGTGGTTCTTTCTTTATATCTTTAGTTGCAGAATTTCTTATTTGCTAGTCTTTCGGTTTTTCTTACCAATAATTGCTCTATAAATAGATGTAATTTTGGTGTGCCCTTGGGAGGAGGTGAGCTCAGGGTCTTCCTACTTCGCCATCTTGGCCATTCCGTCCTCTTAGTTGATCTTTAAAAATGCCAAACACATTCCCATCTCAAGGCCTTTACACTAACTGTTCCCTCAGTCCTCACTCAACAACCTATTTAAAATAATAATCCCCATCTCTTTTTATCCTTTTACCCTGTTTTTTTAATGCATAGGATATATCAATTCCTGACATTCTATTATATATTTATTTGTTTTATGAATACCCTGTTAGGCTGTAAAATCTATGAAGGTAGATAGCTTGTCTGTTTTGTTCAGTACTATTTCCTCATTAGCTATGTTTGGCACATAGTACGTACCAGTAAATACTTTTGGAATGAATGAATGAATGTGTCTCGGTTCCCTCGTAGAGTGTGAGCACGTTAGGGAAAGGAACTGTGTTTTACTCACCTGGGTTTATCACAGGATTGGCACATGGTGCTTTAAAAATATTCAAAGACTTAACAAATGAATGAGTCAATGAAGGCCTATGTAAAATAAAGATAAAAAGAAAAAAATAATCCTCTTCTTGATAATTATATCTCCAAGTGCATTTGAGTTTCTCCTCCTTAGCAAAGTACTGATGATGCCTTTAATTTAGGAGAGTAACTGTACTAAAATTTTCAATAGTTCTTTTTTACATATTTTACATAGTCTTTTAACATATTTTACACATTTGCCTGTTATAAGGACCTAAAATCTTTACATAGAAAATGAACGAGCATGATGAAAAAAGTGACAGGTTTTTCTAATGCTATGTTTTTATTTTTTCAGAAGGAAGCATCATTGTATCAGTTAAAGCTTAGGGAAAAAGATAATTCTTTAAGAATTATATCTGCAGTTATTGAAGGCATGAAGTACTGGTGTGAACATGCACAGAAAACTGTACTTCTTTTTGAAATATTAGGTAGGTTACTACTTCAAAAATACTTTAGTAATGCCATTTGGACAATAGTTTTGAATGTTTTTAATAATGTTTATTGTTTTTCTTAAAGTTTTGAATGTTAATAGGAATACCTGGGGGATCTTAAAGAAAAATAAAATTTTACCAGAGGAGATTAAAGTTTATTAGAATTTATTCAGTTCTTGTATCTGTCATTGATTTGTGTACTCTTGAGGCAGGTGAGGAAATGGGGCAAATAATTAAAATAGACTTGAGTAAAAATCACTAAACTAGTTAGGAGCAGAAATGGATCTAGACTCCAAGTCTTATTCTCAATAGCTTGTTCTTTCTACTGTATTACACTAAATCCAGTAGTAATTTTGTAAGATTAATTATAAATTAAATATTCTGAAAGACCATTTGTGAAGAATCCTTTACCAGTATGAGTAAACACCCTACAATTAGCCTGTTTTCTACATTAATATTTAAAAGGGAGGAGAGTTTTGTAGAATGTTTCTGGAATTTAATTTTACTTAGACTGAAGAGATAAACAAGAAGTAGAGGTTCAAAACATATTTCTTTCCATAGTTTACATAAAATATTTAATTTAAATTATGGAATATTCTAAATATACAGAAAAATACAGAGAATAAAATAAATATCCACCTACCTATGTTATAGATATCTTTGAAAACCCCTATCCATTTTTATTATTTTCTAGAGATAATCACTGGTATGTTTCCTTTCCATGCTTTTATAATTTTACTCTCTATGTCTGATTTCATAAATTTATATGTATTTATTTATTGTTTTATATGTTTTAAAATATAAAGTTTGCATTTTCAGCCAGCATCATGTTTTTGAGATATAGCCATCTTTATATCCTGTCACAGTGTTGACTTCATCCTGAGGCTCCAATTATGGTCTCTCCAGCAGCTTCTGACTCTTCCCTTATGACATAAAGATGATTATCAAAGTTCTCTACACCACACATTCATCCTTATACCACACTGTTATATTCTTTGTTAGTTTCTTCTAGGTGCTTTTTCCCAGAAACTAGCAAATGCCCCCTTGCATGTCATCATTTCTGACTGGGCAACAAGCCCATCACTGCAACCCTGAGCTCTGTAGCTGGGGAAGGGGATATGTTGATTAGCTTACATCAGCCTCAGGTTACTCCTGGGTCTAGGGGTGGGGACAAATCCCATCCAAATCATATGGCTAAGAATGGCATAGGAAAGATTTCCTAAAGGAAAATCTGGGTATTATGAGGGGAAAGGGAGGCTGACCTCAAAATAACAAATGTCCACTAGCAGTACCTAATAGTTGGTTATTAAAGGAATGAATAGTGGTCTCATTTGATAGTAATTTCTTGAAATAAACATGAATTATCATTTGAATTTTATAGATGAGATTTGAAAGAGGTTAAACAATGTTTAATTTAGTAAGTTGAGGAACTGAGACTCAATTGCATGACTTCTGATTCTAATTCAATGTTTTTTTTCATTAAACCATGATGTTTATTTGTTATACTTGTATATTTTATTTATTATAATGCAGTAGATTGGTCTGAGGATTTAACCACTCCACTGAACACATTCAAAGAGAAAAGCTTCAGATTGTCATATAATCTGTCCGTAGGTTGGAGAGGGCCAGAAATTTTGCTTTCCTTAGAATAAAACAGTTTCAGAAATATCTTTCCCTCTTAAAATGTTTTCTTATTAATGTATAAGTAAAAATATGAGAGGTTGGTATGGGAATAGTTATTTAAGTATCAACTTCTCTTTGTTAAATTTTATTTGCATTTTACCAACACTGATTTTTTTCCCCTCTCTGTTTCAACGTTGCTTAGCTGTTCTCGATTCAGCTGTTACAACCGGCCCTTATTGTTCAAAGACTTTTCTTCTGAGAGATGGGAAAAATACTCTGCCTTGTGTATTTTATGAAATAGTGAGTATTTGTTTAAGTATTCCTTTTTCTTAATTGGCTGCATTGGGTCTTTGTTGCTGCGCACGAGCTTTTTTCCCTCTAGTTGCAGCGAGCGGGGGCAATTCTTTGTTGCAGTGCGCAGGCTTCTCAGTGCAGTGGCTTCTCTTATTGCGGAGTATGGGCTCTAGGCTCTTAGGCTTCAGTAGTTGTGGCATGTGGGCTCAGTAGTTGTGGTTTGCGGGCTTAGTTGCTCCGAGGCATGTGGGATCTTCCCAGACCAGGACTCGAACCTGTGTCCCCTGCTTTGGCAGCCGGATTCTTAGTGACTGCCACCAGGGAAGTCCCTGTTTAAGTATTCTTTCCAAAGCCTAGGTCAACAAAAACATACAAACTCAGGTTGTAATTTCTCTGCAGTAGAAATTCTGTTAATGATTTAGTGGTACTTTCAACATTTTGTTTGGTCTTAATTATGATATTAAAATTATTTATTTGTTCAACTAAAATGGAGGGCCCACTATGTGCCAGGTGTTGTGCTCAATGCAGAGGATACAAAGTGGAATATAAGTGGTAAATGGCTCTTTCTCTAAAAGAGTTTATAATCTCAGGTAGAAAGATACATAAATGTTACACTGTGTTATGATAAATAGTATGATAAGAGGTGTGTGCAGGGTGCTATAGAAGTAGATAGAATGAGTCACATCAGGGAAAGATTTTTGAAGAATGTAGTTACTTATCTTGTCTTAGATATTTAAGGTCTAATAAATTAAGCCAAAGTGTAGGGAGGTAGGGGAAGAGGTGGGAGGAATGCATTCTTAGGTGAGGGAGCAGTGCATGCAAAGACATGAAGCTCAAACAGAGCCTGGATTATCCAGGAAACTGCAAGTAGTTATAATTACCGGAGTGTAGAGCTAGTAAGTGATGGGGGTAAAGGTAGTGGTTCAGAACTTGAAGGGAAGGCAGAGAGAGTGAGCTGGGATGTAGGGAAGAAGCTTGGTAACAAAGGAGGCTGGAAACCTTATAAGACTTACATACTTTGTGAAAGAGTTTAGCATTAATTCTGAAATTGGGCTTAATTCTTAAATCACACTTGGATTCCAATTTGTACTCTACCATTTACTAGCTTTATGACCTTGAGTGAGCTGCTTAAACTTCCTGAGCATCAGTTTTTCAGCCTGTAAATTGGGGAGACTAATTCCTACTTTGAAAGGTTGTTTGGAGATTAGACAATAAAATATATGAAAGTATAGCATCTGACATAGCAGATGATCAAGAAATAGTAATTGTCATGTTATTAATTTTTATAATATCTTGAATGCTTATTATTTTCTCTAGTCTGATAAGTTTTTAAAAATTTATTTATTTATTTATTTATTTATTTATTTATTTATGGCTGTGTTGGGTCTTCATTGCTGCACGCAGACTTTATTTGCAGTGAGCGGGGGCTAGTCTTCATTGCAGTGTGCAGGCTTCTCATTGCGGTGGTTTCTCTACTTTTGGAGCATGGGCTCTAGGCATGTGGGCTTCAGTAGTTGCAGCACACGGGCTCAGTAGTTGTGGCGCATGGGCTTAGTTGCTCTGCTGCATGTGGGATCTTCCCAGACCAGGGCTCGAACCGTGTCCCCTGCATTGGCAGGTGGATTCTTAACCACTGTGCCACCAGGGAAGTCTGATAAGTTGTTTAAAAACTTTTTTATTGAAGTATAACATACAAAAAAGTGCACAAATCATTACTGTACAATTCTGTGATGGTATCGCAAAGTGAACATTACCAAGGTTAAGAAATAGAACATTGCTATCACCCTGTGCATCCTTGTGCCTCTTCTCATTCACTACCTCTTGTTTTCTGCCTAAAAGTGACCACTATTTTGACTTTTAATATCATAAATTAATTCTGCTTGTTTTTGAACTTTATATAAATAGTTTCATATGGTATGTCTTATTTTATGTCTTGTCTTTTTCACTCAACACAATGTTTATAAGATTCATCTATGTTGTTGCATGTAGCTAAAGTTCATTTATTTCTATTTCTATATACAATATTCTGTTGTATGAATATATCACAATTTAGTTTTCTGTTCTATTGTTGGTGGGCATCTTGGTTGTTTCCTTTTTTTTTGTTATTATGAATAATACCTATGAACATTCTTATAGGTGTCTCTTGTGCATGTGCATGCCTTTCTGTTGGGTGTATACCTAGAAGTAAAATTGCTGAATTGTAGTGCTTGTGTATGTTCTAATATGGTAGTTATTGCCAGAGAATTTTCCAAAAGGTTGTAACAGTGTATGCATTCACAATCAGCGTAGGAGAGTTGTAGCTTCTCTGCATTCTTACCACCGTTTAGTACTGTCAGTCTTTTTTATTTTAGCCATTCTAGTGTGTAAGTTTAGCGCTATCTCATTTCTTTCCAATTCCCTGGTGACTAATGAGATTCAACACTTTTGATGTTTACTGGCCCTTTAGATATATTCTTTTGAAAAGTCTGTTTAGACCTCTTGTAATTTTTTTCTTTTGAATTATCTGTCTTTTCCTTATTGATTTATAGGAGTTTTTGAAAAAATTATTCTGAGTACAAGTTCTTTGTCTATTATATGTATTGCAGACATCTTCTCTTACTCTGTGGTTTGCTTTTTTCAGTCTTAGTAGTGGCTTTTGAAGAACAGAAAATCTTCACTTTAATATAGTCCTTTTAGCAATGATCAACATTTCCCCTTATAGTCAGTGCTTTTTATGACTGTTTAGTGACAGAAATCCCAGAATGATTTTATTCATTACTGATAGGATTTGGAACTGGCTGGTCTTTTTCTGGCTTACTACCCCATGAGGGCCTAGCCCTTCTGAATCTCCCAACCCTAAGCCTGGGGTGGGGGTGGTGTGGTTACCAGAATCTCTTTTCTTTGTGGGAACCTTGGACTCCATTTTTTCTCTTAGCCCTATGAGCCTGTGAGAAGCTCTGCTCAATTTTCTCAAATTGAGAAATTGAGACCCTCAAACTGCCTTGGCTTTAATTGGCAGATACCTCAGGAGGGGAAGCATCCCCAAACATCAGGCCCCATTCTGGACTCTTATCCTCTCCCAGATGGGGTCTCTGTAATTCCTCACTGCCTTTGGTATCTGTCTGGTGTCTTGAGGATATTTTTATTTTTATGTATTTATTTAAAATTTTTGGCCACACCACGTGGCATGTGGGATCTTAGTTCCCTGACCAGGGATTGAACCTGTGACCCCTACATTGGTAGTGCATAGTCTTAACCACTGGACTGCCAGGGAAGTCCCCATGAGGATATTTTTAAATAAATATTCCATCCAGCTATTCTAGTTGTTTTTAGTGGGAAAGTTGGTCTGAACTACCTAGTCTGCCATCTACTAAAAGTGGAACTGTGGCAGTCTAATAGAAGTGAATATTCATGTGCCATTATATTGGGAATTATTGAGTCTTTTAAGAAGCAACAGCTTGGGACTTCCCTGGTGGTCCAGTGGCTAAGACTCTGCGCTCCCGATGCAGGGGGTCTGGGTTCAATCCCTGGTCAGGGAACTAGATCCCACATGCTGCAACTAGGAGTTTGCAGGCTGCAACTGAAGATCCCGCAGCCCACAACAATGATCCCACATGCCACAACTAAGACCCAGTGCAACCAAATAAATAAATATTAAAAAAAAAAAATTGAAGAAGCAGCAGCTCACTAGCTGGTATGAAGCCCTACGCAAGTGAAAGTCTTTCTTCTGTGACAGGGCATTTATGCCTAAATATTCTGGTCTTGTCAGCAGTGGGGCCCTAAATGAGGTAAGGGAATTATAGCATTTTGGGTTCATTCATATTTAGTTGATCATATTATTAGTTTAAAAAATTGAAATTCAAATGAAGTAATAAATAACTTTATTGATATTTATTTTTTAAAAAACAGGATCGTGAACTTCCAAGACTGATTAGAGGCCGAGTGCATAGGTGTGTTGGAAAATATGACCAGAAAAAGAATATTTTTAAATGTGTTTCTGTCCGACCGGCATCTGTTTCTGAACAAAAAACTTTCCAAGCATTTGTTAAAATTGTAGATGCTGAAATGAGATATTATACTAAGGTAATGAATGAAATTTAAGTAGTGATGAAGGAAGTTTAATTAGTATAAATTAAGCATTTTTCTGTTATTGTTTAAATTACCATCTCTATGGTTTTATGGCTACTGTTTTTCTGTATTTCACTTGTTGAATTAAAATATTTAAATCCTTTTAACTGTGGAAAGAATTTTTGAAAAATAATTTTATTTTTATAAAAATGGTACATATGCTAAAATTAAAAAAACTATTTCAGATAAGAATGCTTAATATAATAGAAATAGATAGGTACTTATTTAATATGAAATAATAATACATTTGAGTCAGCCTAAAAGCCAACATCAAGCTTAATGGGAAAATATAGAGACATTCCCGCTAAAGTCAGGAAAAAGACCAGGGTACCCACTGTCAGCTCCATTACTAAGCACTATACTGAAGCTGCTAGTCTATGCAGTTCATTTAATTACTTCAGATATTTAGTGGGCATATACTACCTGCCAGGCACTATTTCATGTGCTTGTTAACAAAGCAGTTAACAAAATAACAAAAATCTCTGAATTTATGGGATTTATATTCTGGGACCCATAGAATATGTTAGACAAAAGATAAATATTTGGGGTATAATAATTATTGCTATTGGTAGAAGATATAATTGTATATATGGAAAACCTAAAATAATCAACCGAGAAACTACTGCAAATGAGGTAATTTGGTAAGGCACTGGAATGGAAAACTTAATATGTAGAAATCATCAGTAGATATTATTTATATGACCAAAACCATTAGAGTGTAAAAGATACCATTTTAAAAAATATCTAAAACTAACCAATACTAAATGATAACTGTGGAAAGTATACACATGAAACTTTAAAATACATGCTAATGAAGGACACAGAAGACTTGGACAAATAAAAAAAAATAATTTTCTTGGATAGGAGGACAAAGATACTGATTTTTCTAAAGTTAATTTGTAACTTATATAATGTCTTTCTCCTTCTGTATGTATACCTCCTCCCCCCCCCCCCCCACATATTAGCCAAATGGATACTGAAGGTTATGTTTTTAAAAAAACTGAGAATAGTCAGGAAAACTCTGAAAAAGTAGAACAATAGAGGACAGTTTTATCAAATATTATAAAGCCTTAAACATACTATATTAGTTATCTATTGTTGCACAACCAATTACCCACCAAATTAGTGGCTTTAAACAACAGCATTTATTTATTATTATTATTATTATTTTAAGCTCTTTATTGGAATATAATTGCTTTACATTCTTGTACCAGCTTTTGAGGTACACCAAAGTGAATCAGCTGTATTTATACATATATCCCCATATCCCCTTCCTCCCACAACTCCCTCCTGCTCTCCCTGTCCTGGCCCTCCAAGTCATCACCCATCATCAAGTTGATTAAGTCATCGCCCATCGAGTTGATCTCCCTTTGTTATACAGCAACTTCCCACTGGCTATCTATTTTGCAGTTGGTAGTGTATATATGTCTATGCTACTCTCTCACTTCATCCCAGCTTCCCCTTCGTCCCCCGCCCCCCCAACCCTGTGTGCTCCAGTCCATTCTCTGCATCTGCATCCTTGTTCTTGCCCTGTCACTGGGTTCATCAGTACCATTTTTTTTTTTTTTTTAGATTCCGTATATATGAGTTAGCATACAGTATTTATTTTTCTCTTTCTGGCTTACTTCACTCTGTATGACAGACTCTAGGTCCATCCACCTCATTACATATAGCTCCATTTCATTCCTTTTTATGGCTGAGTAATATTCCATTGTGTATATATTCCACATCTTCTTTATCCATTCATCTGTTGATGGGCATTTAGGTTGCTTCCATGTCCTGGCTATTGTAAATAGTGCTTCAATGAACATTATGGTACATGTTTCTTTTTGGATTATGGTTTACTCTGGGTATATGCCCAGTAGTGGGATTGCTGGGTCATATGGTAGTTCTATGTGTAGTTTTTTAAGGCACCTCCAAACTGTTTTCCATAGTGGCTGTACCAACTTACATTCCCACCAACAGTGCAGGAGAGTTCCCTTTTCTCCACACCCTCTGCAACATTTGTTGTTTCTAAATTTTGTGATGATGGCCATTCTGACCGGTGTGAGGTGATACCTCATTGTGGCTTTGACTTGCATTTCTCTAATGATTAGTGATGTTGAGCATCTTTCATGTGTTTGTTGGCCATCTGTATGTCTTAACAGCATTTATTATCTCTCACAGTTTCAGTGGGCCAGGATTTCAGAAGTGGCTTGGCTGGGCAGCTCTGGCTTGGGATCTCTTAGGAGGACTCAGCCCCAAAGGTGGCTTATGCGCATAATTGCCAAGTGGGTGCTTGCTGTTGGAAGGAGGATTCAGTGTCTTACTATGTGGGCCTTTCCCGAGGGCTGCTTGAGTATCCTCATGACATGATAGCTAGCTTCCACTAGAGCGAGCAATCCAATAGTGAGTTAGCTAGGTGGAGCTATCCTTTATGTGACCTAGCCTTGGAAATCACATAGCATCACTTCTGCTACATTCTCTTTGTTCCAAGTGAATCATCAAGTATGGACTACATTTAGGAGGAGGGAAATTAGGCTCCAACATTTGAAGGAAAGAGTGTCAAAGAAATGGCAGACATTAAAAACTAAATACATATTATGAAGGCATATTTATTCATGTAAAATATGGTACTGGTTCATGAATAGACAGGACAATGGAAGAGAATTGAAGGTAAAAAAAAATACCCAAGGATATAGAAAACTTAGTGATAAAGATAGGATCTGAAAACAGTGGGGCAGAGAGACTATTCAATAAACGGTCTTGGGGCCACTGGGAAACTTCTGGAAAAAATAGAGTTAAATTTTGTACTAAGGTTTTTAATGTATTTTTCTTATTCTTTTGTAGTCTTATTTTGTATATTTAACTTTTTCATCCATTTGGAAGTTACTTTTATGTAGGTTGCAAGGCACAAGGGTTTAACTTTATTTCCGCAAATAATGTATGTGTTTTTGCACATATATATTAAATATGTGTATTTGCATTTAGTTCTTTATTTTCTTAGACCCGGCCTTCTGAAACACACCTGCACATCTGCACTCTGGCCTTTCCTCTCTGCGTCCTCTCCTTGCCCTCATTCTTTAGATCTGTATTCCTCACTGCTCTATGAAGCAAGCAAGTGCAGGGGGGTGATAGTCTCCAGCTTTAAAGACAATCAAAGTGGAGCAGTCTCTTGGAAGGTACATGACAGGAGGATGCAGGAGATGATGGCAAGTTCTTTTCTAGCTTTACAGTTACTTCCTTGTACTAAAGATTCATTTGGGAGATCACAGTAGAAAGATGGTTTGCTCTCCTACAGAATATGGTATATATTCAAGACTTTGAATCAGGAACCCATGTATGGTGCTGTTTCTCCAATAGCCATGATTCATGAGTCTGGGAATCAAGGGGTGGTAGCAGGACCGACCTCTCTCATTATTAGACCAGATGAAAAGCTCATAGAAGTTTTGCTTCCCACCCCCCACAATTTTGGGCTCTGCTGGTTCAGAGATCTTACTTTCTGTCATAGTCTGGGTTGCCCAAAAGGCAGAGACTGAGACAAAGAATTATTTGCAAGTAGTTTATTTGGGAATATTCTCTCATGGGGAGAAGTGACAGATAGAGGGGTGTAAATAGGGAAGAAGGGAGAGCCAGTCCCAGCGTGGCTTATTGAGTTGGCCACCACTAGGCTTGATGAAATGCATCACAGGACCATCCACCTTAGTGAAAACAGGGGAGCGTATATTCATTAGCACGTTATTTAAGGGTTGGCCCATGGATCATTCACTGCCCCCTATACTTTTAGGTTGTATATGTTTGAGTGTTAAACTGGCTTCCCATGGCATTCTACCCCATAGAATCAGAGAAACCCTAGGGCAGGACACAAGAGGCAGGTGGAGCAGGCCTGAGGTGTGGCTCGAGCGTGGGTTGGAAAAGAATTTCCAGACACAAGGCAGATAGGAAAATAGAGTTTATTAGAGAGAAGGGACGCTGCGAAGACAGCGAGACGACTTCCTGGCAGACCAGGGAGAGCCGACCCCTTCGCAGGCTTGCAGCCAACTTTTATAACCCCTAGACAGAGAAAATTCCTGCCAGGAGAATAGCATTAATTGACTGGTCAGTGTGCTGTAAGGTGAAGGGTGTCATTAGGTGATAGACCAGTATCCTATATGTTGAATACCTTCCGTAATATGGGGTTGTGTTATCAGCTAGCCTAAGTCAAGAAATATAGCCTAAGTTAGGATACAAATCTTGCTGGGGGGAGGGAGGTGGTCAAGTTAACTCTGGAATTGAGTTGTTAGGCCATAAATTAACTCTGACTTTGGTTTAGGGCTCCACATGAGGTTTGTATCCATGTGAAGCTGGTTGGAATCTGTGCAGAACTGGTAAACTACAGTTGTGGCTGGAATAAAAGATGATGTCTGAGAGAATCTGAAGTGGTGCATATGGAGTTTCCGAAGCAGTTCTCAAGGGAGGAATACTTCTATCACAATTGCTTCAACGATTCTGTTCTAATGGAAGCTGGAACAGCTACCTGGCTGTTTTGGGTTATGTCACTGAACCAACAGGCAAACAAAAGAGTTACAGTGGTGTCTGGGGTAATTCAATCCAAATTAATAGAAAATTAGGTTTCTCTATACAGTGAGGAAAGGAAAGACCAGGCCTTGTATTCTGGAGATTCTTTGGGGTGCCACTCAGTAAAAGTTAATGGAAAATTATAGCAACCTAATAAAGGCAATAATGCTGAGGATTCAGATTCCTAAGGAACAAAGCTTGAATAGGAAGAATGCCATCCAGCTGAAGTGATGACAGAGAACATGGAATAGGTATGGAAGAAGGAGTTATAAGTGTTAGCTATGGCCTTGTGATAAACTGCAGGGTAAGGAAGAGCTGAAAACTGGGAGGTAATCTAGCACATGTGGGGAGTAGTAGACATGGTGGTGGCAGGGTGCTATTAAGGTTTTTCCTAGAGAAGTAACGAGCTAGATGTACCTCAGAAGGATGCACATCTGGGTTTCCTTTTCTGTCTTGGCCTGAGGAAGACATGATCTGGGAGAATTTATCTTTTCTCTTATTCTTGTCCTTTTCATATATCTACATATGATCGAATCATAGAAATCTAATGCTTGTTAACTGCAGATTTATTTTTCTCCTGGGATAGGTTTATGGGGAATTGAGTCGTAGTGAGAGATTTTGCCACCCTGAGAATCTTTGCCAAATATGTCTTTCATGGTGGTACTCTGATGGCTTCTTGTTGCCCACAGGATAAAGCCTAAACACCTATACTCCTAAGCTATTTTGGGATATTTGCATTCTGGTCCCTGAGTTTTATGGCTTCTCTGTTCATCTTTTCCACTGCTGAAAATATAGGCTCCACAGGACTACTATCCGTTCTCTAAACAGGCAGTGATTAAGCTTCCATACATGAACTTTTCTCCATCCCCACCTTTCCGGCAGTATAGTCAGTTGTGATCTGTGACTGTAATCAGTCACTGCTCCAAGACCCTGAGAATGTTTGTCCTAGAGAGGTCCTGGGTAATTGCTTTGTCTTTAATGAGTTCCTCCAGGATCTAGATTCCTCTGGGATCCAGGGCCCCTTAGGCCCAATGATGTGCAGAATGGGAGATGTGAGAAGGAATGTTGCAGACATGATGACTACAGAGACTGTTACTTCACATGCCTTAGTGAATAAAAGGGAGCAGGATCTCAGGTCCACATCTTGGAGTCACCTTCACACACTGGGTAAGCTGGGCAGAGGGTGAATGAGCTTGTCCCTTAGGGTCCTTCCAACCTGAGGGTCTTGATTTCCCAGGTTGTATGATGTTCTGCAGGAGAGTTTTTCAGATATGATAACCCTCCTCTTCACCTCTCAACCTCCCATGATTTCTCCATGTTCTAGAAATATTTTGAGTGCTGTTCACCACTTACATTATTCTTTTTATTAATAACATTTATAAATATTACTATATTATATCTCACAAGATGTCTTCAAAAGAAGACATCTCTGTAGGACAGGCATTTAATGCAGAGGTCCTTAACTCTTGAATATTTGTGGGTGAGTCAAAAATTATCTGCACTCCAGTTATATTAAAATTGTTGTGAATTCTGTAGCCAGAGTGTGGATAATTTTTGACTCAGCCTTGTATATTTGAATTACTTAAGGAGGTTTAGATAGCACCCCCTCTTCCCAGAGTTTTTGATCACATTTATTGGGGAAGGGTGCAGTAATATTTTTAAATACAGTGTGGTCCACAGACCAACAGAATTGGAATCACTAAATGTATAATTTGTGCTTATAAAATACAGAATTTTAGGCACCACAAGAAACCTACTAAATCCAAATCAGCATTTAACAGGGCCTCTATGTAATTCATATGTAAATTAATTTTAAGAAATACTGCCCTTTGTGATTCTTATGGGCAGCCCAGACTGAGAACTACTGATTCACCAGGTGAAGATGAGAGGCATTGTTTGTTAATGGAGCAGCTGAAGCTCGTATTCCTAATCTGTGGCGATATCTGCAAGTGCTGGCTCTCTGCTTTGTGATTCCTAATAAGACTCTTGACACAAGAGATGAGTACCATTCATTTCCCAGGGAAGCAAAATTCTAAGTATTAATGTGGCTCAATTAAACAGCATCAGCAGGGTGAAAATCCCAGCAGTTGGAATTTCTTTCTTTGAGGGAAGGAACTTCTCATATCCTTCATGCTCCTCCTTAGTTTTCTCAGCTCTGAGGCACACTCTGTGGTATGGACATCTGGAGAAGAATTGGAGGGAGGTCCCAGGAGTAGAAATTCCCTTTATTCCTTCCCTTTTTCCCCAAATTACTAAACATATCCATCAGATCCATTTCTTTCCACATCAATATCACTCAATCCTGTGGATTTCAGTAGAAGGAATAAGTAACTGGATGTAAATTCTGAGTTTTCTGTTTAGGATAAAGAGTAGTGTGGTTGAGGTAGTCTAATACGTTCCATAAGTTTGAGGTTACAACCAAGACTTCTGTAAAAAAGTGTCAAAAACTAATCAGTTCTTGTTCTGAGGGGATTTAGTAGGAGTAGATATTCTAAAATAACAGGAGTTTTCTGTCTTTAAAGTTGGAGGAATGCATGTTTCATCCTGAAGCACAGCCAACAAATATTTCAAAAAATGAAACATTGGCTACAGTCAGGCACTGTTCCAGGTGCTGGCGCTGCTGCAGTCATGGAGGTATATCTGGCCTTTTCTGCATGGAGTTTATAATCTGGTAGGGAAGACAGTTATAAACACATAATACTGCTGGGTATTGAGTGCTGTCGAGACAAGCACAGGATGCTGTGGAAACATAGCAGTGGGTTCTTACCTGGTCTGGAATAACAGGGAAGGTTTAGCTGAGTAAGTGTCGTGTAACATACATGATGGATAAATAGGGGCAAGCCAGGAAAGAGGGAGCAGAGGGAGGAAGGTGCTAGGCAGGAGGAACAGCAAGTGCAAGAGCATGATACTGTGACTTTTAAGAGAGTGGAGTGTGCATGTCATTATGGGGCTAGATGAAGATGTGGAGGCATGCAAGGGTCAGATCATGAAGCAGTTTTGGTCTTTGAAAGGAATTTTGCCTTTACCTTAAGAGTAATTGTAACAGGGAAGAGCCAACTCTGACTACACGTTGGATCTGTTTCTTTTACTTTATCCTTTGCTTCGCATCGCTTTTGTTCCCTGAAAGGATACTGTCTATACACAATGGCCTGCCTTGGGGAACCCTGCCCCTCTGCCTGAATATTAAACCAAAGTGCCTTTGTTCAGGGAAACATCTGGACCCTGTCCACCTGTGGATGGCTGCAAGAAAGAAGAAATTAACACATCCCCTCCCCGAGGCTGACCACTCCAGGGGACATTTGCAAAATTTATGGCGTTTTTAGTTTATTTCCTCATCTCCTCCCCTGCTCTGTGCTATAAGACACTGGCATCCAAACCCCCAAAAGATGCTTATTTTGAGACTGTTGTCTGCCATCTTCTCAGTCTGCCAGCTTTCCGAATAAAGTCGTGTTCCTTGCCTCTCAACACCTCGTCTTCGATTTATTGGCCTGCCATGCGGCAAGCAGAGCGAGATTGGACTCCATAACACAATGAAAATCCTTGGACTCTAAGAGAACAATGATCAGATTTTCATCTTAGAATGCCACAGTGTGAAGAGATTGAAGGAGAGTAAGAATGGAAGCAGAGAGATAAATTAAGAGGCTGTTCCAGTGGTACAGACAAGTTACGTTAGCCTGGTCCAGGGTAGTGAGAGTTGGGATAGTAGTGGATGAATCAGAAAGAGAATTAAGTGGGAGAATCTATAGGACTTGATAGACTTGGGTGTTGATAGTGACAGAAAGGAGGAAATGAAAGAAAACTCCTAGTATGTCTTGAGCCTGGATTTCTTTTACTGAGGTATGAGATACCTAAGGGAGTGGATCAGGAGAGGGGCAGGGCGAGCTTATGAGTTTCACATGGAATCTGTTGATGCTGAAGATGCTTGTGATATTTCACAGGGGAGATAATCACTAAGCAATTGATGAAGGTGATGTAAGTTTACCCATGAGCTTTAGATGGTAGTTGATGCCAAAGGAATAGGCGAGTTCTTTCAGGGCTGTGTATGTAAAATTATGAGAACAGTGTTTAGGAAGAAGCCCAAGAAAACACCAATGTATAAGAGACTGGAGAAGAAACCAATCAAAGTTACTGAGAATGAATGGCAAGGGAAGTATCAGGAGAACCAGTGTGAGTGTATAGAACATAAGAGATGAGAGTGTTTTAGAAGGGAGAAAAGAGTTAATATTCTTACATTCTAATTGGTGAGAAATGAAGGAAATGCCTGAAAAAGTGGCTTGGATTTGGAGATGTAGTGTATTTCTAGTTTCAGAATATTGTTACAGATAATGAGGGTGAAGTCATTTATTGACAAACAGCTAACAGACTATGCATCACAGAAATATGTTCATTTTTATTCAGGTTTTTAATGGACACCATTATTTTCTCCTAAAGATATTGGACACAGAGCATGACAGGAAGAAATCAAACTGTCGTCTCAGAGTTCCTCCTCCTGGGCCTGGCAGTTGAGCCAGAGCATCAAAACCTGTTCTATGCTCTGTTCCTGGCCATGTATGTTACCACCGTCCTGGGGAACCTCCTCATAATTTTCCTGATTCGACTGGACTCTCACCTCCACACACCCATGTATTTGTTTCTCAGCAATTTGTCTTTCTCTGATCTTTCCTTCTCTTCTGTGACTATCCCCAAGTTGTTGCAGAACATACAGAGCCAAGACCCATCCATCCCCTATGCTGGCTGCCTGACACAAATGTACTTCTTCCTGTTCTTTGCAGACCTGGAGAGCTTCCTCCTTGTGGCCATGGCCTATGACCGCTATGTGGCCATCTGCTTCCCCCTGCACTACACCACCATCATGAGCCCCAAGCTCTGTCTTTTCCTGGTGGTGCTGCCCTGGGTGCTGACCACGTTCCATGCCATGTTACACACCCTGCTCATGGCCAGACTGCATTTTTGTGCAGACAACATGATCCCCCACTTTTTCTGTGATATGTCTGCTCTGCTGAAGCTGTCCTGCTCAGACACTCGAGTTAATGAGCTGGTGATATTTATCACTGGAGGGCTCATTCTTGTCCTCCCATTCCTACTCATCATCCTGTCCTATGCACGAATTCTCTCTTCCATCCTCAAGGTCCCTTCTGCTAGGGGTATCCGCAAGGCTTTCTCCACCTGTGGCTCCCACCTCTCTGTGGTGTCCCTGTTTTATGGGACAGTTATTGGTCTCTATTTATGCCCATCAGCTAATAATTCTACTGTTAAGGAGACTGTCATGGCCTTGATGTACACTGTGGTGACCCCCATGCTGAACCCCTTCATCTACAGCCTGAGGAACAGAGACATGAAGGGAGCCCTGGGAAGAGTCTTTTGCAGAAAGAAAACTCCCTTCTCTCTATGATGGTAAAGTTGAGATTTCTACACAATTTTATCCAGTAGGTATATTGATATTAATATTGCAATATTAACCCGGACTTATTTTTTCCCCAATGGCCTTTTGGTTAAGTTACATAGTAAAAAATTGCCCAATAAGTAAAAGAGATAAAATGGAGATATGTAGCTGTACTTGAAAAGGGGATGTTAGTGACCTGCAAACAAGGGCTTCCTCTTTGTTTTTCCCAGGTGACTCTAAGAAGCATCATTTAAAAACTTATAATTCATCTTTGTCTCCAGTCATTAAACAACTAATTTATTATGATTTTTAAAACCCAAACCCTGCTTTGAATAATACTTTGTCCTTCCAGGTCAGTACTGGTTAAAACTCAAGATTCTCACTCCTCTGCTAAACTGTACTTTTCACTGTTGAATACAAATTATTACTTACCTCTTCTTGAGCAGCGTTCGTATTATTCTGTCTCTTAACTTTCTCCTCTCATTTATTTTCATGTCGCCATTGTTTTTTTGACCTGACCTGACCCTCAAGTGAACTTTCTATCTCCTTTGCTACAATAGTTTAGTTCATCTTTACCTGGGAGCTCACTCATACCTGGGGCCCTAAAGTTACTCCCTCAGGTGTGGGCAAGGAAGCCGGAGTCTAGTTACCAGCCTCACCCTTTAAGGGTGTCTCTCTCTTGCTTACTATTTGTGAATTGGTCAACACATTTTACATCTGTGATCTTATTCTACTGTTGTGGTCATTCACCATTTAAGATGGTGAATCTTATCACCATCTTAAAGACTGAAAAATGTGGAATTTGAGGACTTGCCAAGGTCCCAGAGTGAGTCAGTACTGAGCTTATCTAAGATCTCAGAGTATCTGATTTTATGAATTCTTCTTCTCATTTCCCCCACCTCAGAAATGAGGGGAGCACTCATTCATTTTTGAATCTTAGCTCCACATATGGCATTCTCTAGCATTCCAAGTTTGGTACATTTGTTTCCTTATTGTCTCCCGTAAAGGATGGCATCTAAACCCATCATTTTAATCTTCTCATATATTCTGCTCACCTCCACATCTCTATCTGCAGTCTAGACATTTCTCCAGTTCCCAGTTTTAATTTTCATCTTCAAGGTAGACATCTCAACTTGAAGCTCTAAGAGCACTTCAATCTTAATATGCAAAAATTGAGCTTTTTATTTCTCCCAAACTTGTTCTTTGTTTTATGTTCCATTTGTTTTTTTCAGCTTTATTGAGGTGTAATTGATAAAAATTGCATACATTTAATGTATACAGCTCAGTGAGTGTGGACATGTTCATATACCCATGATACCATCACCACAACCAAGATACTAAACATGTCTATCACCTCCAAGAATTTCCTTGTGTTCTTTTGTTGGTTTGGTTTCCTTTCCTCCCCTCCCCATCTCCTCCTCTCTCCTTCCCTCTCCTTCCCTCCCTCCCTCCTTTCCTTTTCCTTCCTTCCTTCCTTCCTGTTTCTTTCTTTTTTTTCCTATTGTTTGTTTTCTTTCAGAACACTTAGCATGAGATCTGTACTATTAACATATTTTAGAGTGCAAAATATAATGCCATATTATTACCTGTAGGTACTATGTTGTGCAGCAGATCTTTAGAATTTACTCATCTGATATAACAGAAATCTTATATCCATTGAAAAATGATTCTCATTTCCTCCTCCCCCCAACAACCACCATTCTATTCTATGGGTTTTACTATTTTAGATACCTCATGTAGGTGGAATCATGCAGTATTTGTTCCCCTGTGACTGGGTTATTTCACTTAACAGAATGTCCTCTAGGTTCATCCATATTCTCACAAATGGCAGAATTATTTTCTTTTTTCAGTGCTGAATAATATTCCACTGTATGTATATACCACATTTTAAAAATCCATTCATCTACCGATGGACATTTGAGTTGATTCCATATCTTGGCTATTCTGAATAATATTGCAATAAACGTGGGGCTGCAGATATCACTTTGAGATCCTGATTTCCTTTGGATATATAGCTAACAGTATATAGTGGTTCCAATTTCTCCACATCTTCTCCAACACTTGTTATCATTTTTTTTATAACATCCACCTTAACAGGTGTGAGGTGTCATCTCATTATAGTTTGATATGCATTTCCTTGGTGACTAGATGTTGAGCACCTTTTCATGTATGTGGTGGCCATTTGCATGTCTTCTTTGGAGAACTGCCTATTCAAGTCTTTGCCCATTTTTAAATTGGATTATTTGTTTTTGATTTTGAGTTGTAGAAGATTCTTTTAAATTTTGGACATTGACTCCTTGTAAGAATGATGATTTGCACATATTTTCTCCTTTCCCATAGGATGCCTTTCTGCTGATTGTTTTGCTTGCTGTGTGGAAGTTTTAGTTTGAGGTAGCATCAGAAAGAATAACCCCAGGGATTTTTTCACTTGTTTATTTTGTATGATCTTTTAAGTTTGCAGTTAAATTCAATTTGCTAATATTTTGTTGAGAATTTTGCATCTATATTTATCAGGGGTATTAGCATTTAGTTTTGTTCTTATAGTATCCTTATCTGGCTTTGGAATCTGGGTCATGCTAGCCTTATAAAATGAGTTTGGGTATGCTTCCTCCTCTTCAATTTTTGGAAGAGTTTGAGAAGGATTGGTGTTAATCCTTTTTAAAGTTTCAGTGGAATTCACCAGTGAAACCATCTGGTTCTGCTCTTTTCTTTGTTGGGAGGTTTTTGATTGCTGATTCAGTCTTCTTTCTCTTTATTGGTTTGTTAGATTTTCAATTTCTTTCTTCATGATTTCAGGCTTGGTAAGTTGTATATTTCTGGGAACTTAACCATTTCTTCTAGTTTTTCCAACTCGTTGGTGTATAATTCTTCCTAATTGTCTCTTATGATCCCTTGTATTTCTGTGGTATCACTTGTACTGTCTGCTCTTTAATTTCTAATTTCATTCATTTGAGTCTTTTCTCTCTTTTTTCTTAATCTAACTGAAGTTTTGGCAATTTTGTTTATCTGTCTGAAGAACTAGCTCTTAGTTTTGTTGATCTTTTCTGTTGTTTTTCTGATCTCTATCTCATCTATTTCTGCTCTAATCTTTGTTATTTCCTTCCTTGTGCTAACTTTGGATTTAGTTTGTTTTTCTTTTTCTCTTTCCTTGAAGTGTAAAGTTAGCTTGTTTATTTGAGGTATTTCTTTTTTCTTAATATAGGTGTTTATTACTATAAACTTTCTTCTTAGAAATGCTTTTGCAGCATCTCATAGGTTTTTTTTTTTTCTTTAAGAACTTTTATGGGCATCTCATAGGTGTTGGTATGTTGTGTTTCCACTTAATTTGTTTCAAGATATTTTTGATTTCTCTTTTGATTTATTCTTTGGTCCATTGGTTGTTCAGGAGTGCATTGTGTAGTTTCCACATATTTGTGAATTTTTCAGATTTCCTTTTGTTATTAATTTCTGATTTCATACCGTTGTTGTCAGAAAAGATACTTGGTATGATTTCAGTCTCTCGAATTTGCTAAGACTTATTTTGTGGCCTATCTTATGATCTATCCTGGAGAATGTTCCATGTGCACTTGAGAAGATGTATACTCTGCTGTTGTTGGATGGAATGCTCTATATATGTATGTTAGGTCATTTAATCTAAACTATGGTTCAAGTCTGATGCTTCTTTGTTGACTTTCTGTTTGGATGATGTATCCATTGTTCAACATGGGGTACTAAAGTTCCCTACTATTATTATATTGTTGTCTATGTATCCCTTTGATACTAACAGGTATTTGCTTAATATATTTAGATACTCTTAATATTTGGTGCATATATATTTATGATTGTCATATCTTCTTCATAAATCGACTCCTTTGTAATTATATAATGACTTTTCTTTGTCAATTGTTACTGTTTTTGGCTTAAAGTCTATTTTGTCTAATATAATTATAGCTTTTCCTGCTCTCTTTTTGTTTCCATTTGAATGAAATATTTTTTCTATCCCTTCACTTGAGCCTATGTGTGTACTTACAGGTGAGAATTAGTGAAATTTCTTCCTTAAGCATTTGGTAGACTTTACCAGCAAACCCATCTGGGCCTGGCACTTTCTGTTTTGGTAGGTTATTAATTATTGATTCAGTTTTAAAAATATATATATATATATAGATTTATTGAGATGGTCTGTTTTTTCTTCTGTGAGTTTTTGCAGATTGTGTCTTTTAAGAAATTAGTCCATTTTACCTAGGTTATCAAATTTGTGGGCATAGAGTTATTCATAGTATAATATGCATAGTATGATAAAGGGATCTGTAGTGATGTCCTCTCTTTCAATTAGTAAATTGTGTCCTCTCTTTTTTTCTTAGTTAGCTTGGCTAGAGACATCAATTTTATTGATCTCTTCAATAAAATCAGCTTCTATTTCACTGATTTTCTCTATTGATTTCCTATTTTCAATTTCACTGATTTCTATCAAAAGTTTTATTATTTATTTTCTTCTGCTTACTTTGGATTTAGTTTGCCTTTCTTTTTCTTGTTTCCTAAGTTGAAAGCTTAAATTTTAGATCTTTCTTCTTTTCTAACATATATATTCAATGCTATAAGTTTCCCTCTAAGCACTGCTTTTAATAAATTGTGCTTTTATTTAGTTCAAAATACTTTAAACTTTATCTTGAGATATCTTCTTTGACTTGTGTTATTTAGAAATTTTTGTTTAATTGCCAAATATTTGGGGATTTTCTAGCTATCTTTCTGTTATTGATTTCTGGTTTAATCCCATTATGGTCTGAGAGCAGACATTGCATGATATCTAGTCTTTAAAATTTTTAAAGTGTGTTTTGTGGCCTAGAATGTGGTGTACCTTGGTGAATATTCCATATAAACTTCAGAAAAATGTATATTATGCTGTTGTTGGATGAAGTAGTCCATAGATGTCTATTATATCCAGTTGGTTCATGGTGTTGTTGAGCTCAGCTATGTCTGTACTGATTTTCTGCCCGCTGGATCTGTCCATTTCTGAGGGAAGGGTTTGAAGTCTCCAACTATAATAGTGAATTCATCTGCTTCTCCTTGCAGTTTTTTGCCTCACACATTTAGATGCTCTTTTGTTGGGTGCATACATGTTAAGATTGTTATGGCCTTTTACCATTATGTAATGCCTCTCTTTATCCCTGATAACTTTCCTTGCTCTGAACCTCATGTATTTTTGAAAATAATTTTTGTTGAAATATAATTTACATACAATAAAATGTACCCTTTTAAGTATGTAGCTCAATAAGTTTTGACAAATGTAAGCACTCAGGTGACCTCAGTTCCAGTCCAGATCTAGAATGTTTATCACCCCACAGTTCCCTTATGATCCTTTGCAATCAACCATCCATCCTTTGACCCAGTCATCTGCTGATCTGATTTCTATCACTGTAGATTAGAGTGCCTGTTTTTGAATGTCATATAAATAGGAATCATATAGTATAGCCTCCTGTGTATTTTTTGTGTTCTTTTGATCAGCATAATGTTTTGAGATACATCTGTATAGTTGTGTGTGTTGGTAACATGTTCTTTTTGGTTTCTGAGTTGTTCTTACAAATAATGCTACTATGAATATTTCTGTATATGTCTTTTCTTGCATGTATGTACACATTTCTTTTGGGTAAATGCATAGGAGTAAAATTTCTTCTAGAGTATGTCTATGTTCTAATATGGCAGTTATTACCAAAGGTATTTCCAAAACAATCATACCAAATTACACACCTACAAGCAGTGTATGAGAATTCAGTATCTTCATGTCATTACCAACACTAATATTGACAGTATTTTTTGATTAGTTATTCTGGTGGGTGTTTAGTAGTATTTCACTTTCTGTACTTCCCTGGTAGCTAATGAGGTTGAACATCTTTTCATATGTTTACTGGTCATTCAGATACCGTGTTTTGTAAAAATGTCTGTTCAAGCCCTTTCTTCATATTTCTATTAAGTTTTCTATTTCTTATTAACTTATAGGAGTTATTTATTCTGGGTATAATATATAATTTAAAGACTGCTCTAGACTAGCTCATTCACAAAGAACAGATAACCTGTATAGTTGTTTCTATTAGACAAATTGAATTTGTATGTAAAACCCTCCTGACAAAGAAAATCCCAGGACTAGATGGCTTTATTGGTTAATTATATGAAGCACTAAGGAAGAAGTTATACTAATTCTATGCAAACTCTTCCAGAATATAGAAGAGGAGGAAATACCAACTCATTTTATGAGGCTCTGATACCAAAACCACATAGACATTACAAGGAAGCTACAGACCAATATCTTTCATGAACATAGACATTAAAATCATCAAATATACAAATAAATAGAGTCTAACAATATATGAAAAGGATAATGCATTACTATCAAGTGGAGTTTATTCTGGGAATGAGAAGCTGTTTCAACATTCAAAAACGAAGAAATCTAAATGATCATATCAATAATTAAAGGAAAAAAACCCATATGATTAAAGAAAAAAACACCATGGTGTGAAACCTCAAAGAAACCATTTAATTAAATTATATTTCAAACTGTAGTTTTGTGGATATGTGTATTGTCATTTTGCTACCAAGCAGCCTTTTGCTGTTAAAAAGGGAGATTTACTTGAAAAAAAAAGATCATCACAGTAGGTGCAGAAAAAGGCTTTAGCAAAAAAAAAATGTCAACATTAAGCAGTTTTGTGATTAAAACTCTCAGCAGACTGGGAATAGAAGAAAACTTCCTTAACTTGATGGAAAAGCAACTTTTAAAAAACTGTAGGTAACATCACAGTAAAGGTAAACGATTGAAGCTTTTTCCTTAAGATCAGGAACAAGGTAAAAATGTTTACTCTCACCACTCTTATTTAATATTTTATTGGAAGTCCTAGAAAGTGAAAAAGGGCAAGAAAAAGAAATAAAAAGTATACGGATTGGAAAGTAGGAAAGGAAACCATCTCTCTTGTAGACAACATGATTATGTATGTAGAAAATCCCAAAGAATGTAAGAAAAGTTTCCAGAACTAATAAGCAAATTTAATAAGATCCTACAATACAAGGTCAATATATTTAAATGTTATATTTTTGTATGTAAATATAATATTAACATATTTATATTTATATCAACTAGCAATGAACATGTGGAAAGTTAAGAAAAACTTAAAAGTACCATTTACGATAGCACCCAACTATTAAAAACTTAGGTATAAATTTTACACAATATATGCAAGACTTGTATGTGGAAGATCACAAAACACTGATTGAAGAAATAATAGACATCTAAAGAAATGGATAGATAGAATGTGTTCATGAATTCGAAGACTTAATATTCTTAAGAAGTTGACTCTTCTGAAACTTGGCTAGAGTTTAAACACAGTTCCAATCAACATCCCAACAGGATTTTGGGAGTACAAATGGACAATCTGATTGTAAAATGTATATATAAAGACAAAGAAACTAAAGAAGCGAATTTGATTTGGAAACAAAGAACAAATAGGACTCACATTGTCTGGTTTCCAGACATATTAAGAGAAATAATCAGGAAAGTGTGGCATTAGAGAAAAGATAGAAATATAGATCAGTATAGAGAGTATAGCATAGCATATAGAGTCCAAAAAGAGATCCATTCATGTATCATCCATTGATTTTTTTTATTGAGGTATAGTTGGTGTACAATATTATATAAGCTTCAGGTGTACAACATAATGATTCTCAATTTTCCATTGATTTTTGACAAAGCTCTAAAAACGATCCAGTGGTAAGTAGTCTTTCAACCAATGGTGCTGGAAAAATTGGATTTCCATATGAAAAATAAAATACCTCAATCCATACCTCATGCTTTCAACAGCAAATCACTCCAAATGGATCAAACATCTAAATATTAGTATGAGTACTGAGAAGGTATCCAATGACACCCTGTTTCGTGGAGTTCGGGAAATCCAGAGCAGGAAGCTTGGAGCATGCGGAGCAGAACTGAGGTGAGGTGCCCTCAGGTTGCATCTACTAAAGCTAGCTGAAGCCAGGGCAGAGCTGGTTACTGCAGCTGTGGCTGGAATAGGAGATGAGGCTGTAAGAATTGAAAAGGGGCATGAGAAGACTCTCTTGTAGTTCTCCAGAAGAGTGCTTCTACCAAAGGATGTAACAGTGGTTTCATTGATTTCAAAGTTCAGGCAACCATCGAGAAATTTTTAAAAATAAATTATTGGACTTGTTTCTTATTAGGCTGCTGTATGCAACTGGAGCAGACAGGACCATATCTGAAATTCTGGGGAATTCTTTGAGTGCTGCTTAGTATTTTCATGTACAATAAAAAATGTTAATGAAAGTGTAGTGACCCAATAAGGCAAGACCAATGAGGAGGCAGATTCCCTAGGAATGAAAGTTTGCATTATACCACCATGTACAGGACCCAGTACAGCAGAGATGGTGGCCGAGGAGGACGTGGAATGAGTGGTAAAAAGGGAGTTACACATGTTTTATGGCCTTGTAGTCAGTTTTGGGGTAGAGAAGTGTGGACACCAGGAGATAATCAGACACATAAGGGAGAGCACAAGGGACCATGGCGGTGGCAGGGTGCTGTTCAGTTCTTCCTAGAAAGGTGAGGAACTAGACATATCTCAGTGGGATGCAAATCTGGGTTTCTTTGCTATCTCGGTCTGAGGAGGAATTGAACGTATTCTGGGAGACTTTGGTTTTTCTCTTATATCAGTACTTTATATTGGATAGGCCAAAAAGTTGGTTCGGGTTAGTTCCTACAGAAAAACCTGAACGAACTTTTTGGCCAACCCGATATACATCTGCATATGTTTGGCTTGTAGAAGTCTGATCTTTCTTAACTGCAGGTTTATCTCTCCTCTGTGGTATGTTTATAGGGAAATGGATTGTAGAGAGAGGTTTACCACCCTGAAAATCTTCCCCAAAGTATGTGTCTTTAGTGGTATTTTGCTGAAAGACCCTGAAGGCTTCTTCTTGCCCATAGAATAAAGCCTCCTAAATTCCTAAGCTATTTTAGGATATTCACAGTCTGGGCCCTGCTTGTTTTAATGGTTTTTCCAACCATCCTCCTTCACCTCCAGAATGTAAGCTCCACCCCACATACTGCTGTCTGTTCCCCAAGGAGACAGTGATTAAGCATCCATACATGAGCTTCCCACCACGTCTACCTTCCGTGAAGTATAGTCAGGTGTGATCTGTGACTCAATCAGTCACTGCTCCAAGACATGGAGAGCATTTATTTTCTAGAGAGGTCCTGGGTGATTTCTTTATCTTTAATGAGTTCCTCCAGGATCTAGACTCCTCTGGGATCCAGGGCCCCTTCGGCCCCAGGGTGTGCAGAATGGGAGATGTTAGAAGGGATGTTGCAGATACAGGTGACGACTACAGAGACTGTTACTTCACAGGCCTTAGTGAATAAAGGGGAGCAGGATCTCAGGTCAGGTTCCCAGAGTCACCCTCAGACATTAGGTAAGTTGGGCAGAGGGTGAATGAGCTGGTCCCTTAGGGTCCTTCCAACCTGAGGGTCTTGATTTCCCAGGTTGTATGATATTCTGCAGGAGAATTTTTCAGGTGTATTAACCTTCCTCTTTTCCACCTCTCTCCCTCCCAAGACTGTCCACATTCTAGAAATATTTTTATTAATGTTCCCCAGTTACAATCTAGTTTTTATTAATGATAGCATTTATATATATTACTGTGTAATGTACTTTCACAAGATTGTACAATTTCAACCTAATGATAGCTCTTGAGGTAGGTATTGATACAAAAGTTCTGAGCATCTTGTTTTATTTCAGAATTTCCTGGGAGATTTTAAAAACTGCACAGGCTTGCTCTCAGAGGTTGTGATTACATTTTTCTGGGACTGCCCAGTAATTTTATTTATTAAAGCATCATATATTCTTGCTACTTGTTGTGTAGTCCAGGGACTGCCGCCTGGGCATTACCTGCTACCTAAAAATGTAGCAATGGGTCTACAGAATCAGAATCAGAATCAGAATCAGGGCTTCCCAGGTTGTATGGTGTTCTGCAGGAGGGCTTTTCAAGTATGGTAATGCTCCTCTTTTCCACCTCTCTGCCCCCCAAAATGTCACTACATTTGAGAAATTTTTAATTAATGTTCACCAGTTACAATCCATTTTTATTAATGATAACATTCTTACACATTACTTGCCATATCATTTATTCCCACAATAGTATGTAATCTCAGCACTGTGCCAGGTGCTGACTCTGTGGCAGTCATGAATGCAGATATAAGCTTCCTGCATGGAGTTTCCCATCCCACAGGGAAGACAGCTATGAAGGTATTCCCAGTGGTGTGGAGTGCTATGTGGACAAGCACAGGATGCTGTGCAAACATAGCAGTCTGGGGTGACAAGAGAGGTTTAGCTGAGGAAGTGACTTGTAATATACCTGAATGATAAGTGTGTGCAAGCCAGGTGAAGAGGGAGCAAAGAGAGGAAGATACTGAGTAAGAGGAACAGCAAGTGCAAAAGTCTAGAGCACAATTGTTGCTTTTAAGTCCAGCTTTGCTGGACAGTGGAATGTGAATGTAGTTGTGGAGCCAGGAAGTTGTAGAGGTAGGCAGAGTTCAGGTCATGAATCACCTTTTCAAAGGATTTTTGCTATTATGTCAAGAGCAATGAGAATTCATGAGGAATTTAAGTGAAACGATGATCCGATATTCATCTTAGAATGCCACAGTGTTAATGAAGGATACTGACTTAGAGGGTATTCAAGCATGGAAGCAGGGAGATGAATTAACAGGTTTTCCAATAATACAGAGAAGATACAATGTCAGCCCTACCTAAGGCGGTGATAGCTGAGATGAGGAGTGGATGAGTGAGGAAGGAAATTAATCTATAGGATTTGTTGACAGATTGGGGGTTGATGACAAGAGAGAGGAAGGAATCAAAGAAAACTCTTGCGTTTTTGTCTGGAGCACCTGGAACTCTTTCTGGGATATGGGAGACTAGAGGAGGAGGGAATTGGGAGTGGGGCTGGGGGGTGGTCATGAGTTTCTTCTGGGATCTGTTGATCTGAAAATGTATGTGAGACATACAAGAGACAATAATAGTTAAGGAGCTGGGTATAGACTTTCATAGGTTAGAGAGAGATCTACACTTGAGGTTTAAATGGTAATCAAAGCCATTGAATAAGTGAGTTTTTCTTGGTTGTATACATAGCACCATTGTAAGAGAACAGAGTTTAGGAAAATGCCCCAGAATGTCAACATGTAAGATATTGACAAAGCAAGAGCAAATTGCAGTTAGTGAGGTTGTCTGGCTAGGCAGGTATGAGGAAAACCAATACATTTTGTATCACAGAAGTTGATGGATAAGAGTATATTAGAAAATAGAAAATTGTTACACATTAAAGAGAAGTGAAGAAAGTCAGTCATTTCTGATCATGGATTCTGAGTATAGAGATTTGTAGTACTATAGAAATTGTACTGATTATGATGAGAATGATATAAAGAATTTTTCAAAGCATGTAACAGACCATGTATCATAGAAATATGCTCATTTGGAAATGCAGGTTTTCATGGACACTCTGATTTCTTCCTAAAGATCCTGGACACAGAGCATGACAGGGAGGAATGAAACTGTTGTCTCTGAGTTCCTGCTGCTGGGACTGCCCATCCAGTCAGAGCATCAGCACCTGTTCTCTGCCCTGTTCCTGGCCATGTATGTTACCACCATCCTGGGGAACCTTGTCATCATGGTCCTCATTTGCCTGGACCCCCACCTCCACACACCCATGTACTTGTTTCTCAGCAATTTGTCCTTCTCTGATCTCTGCTTTTCCTCTGTCACAGTGCCCAAGTTGCTGCAGGACATGCAGAGCCACGTCCCATCCATCCCCTATGCTGGCTGCCTGACACAAATGTATTTCTTCCTGTTTTTTGGAGACCTGGAGAGCTTCCTCCTTGCGGCCATGGCCTATGACCGCTATGTGGCCATCTGCTTCCCCCTGCACTACACCACCATCATGAGCCCCAAGCTCTGTCTCCTCCTGGTGGTGCTGCCCTGGGTGCTGACCACGTTCCATGCCATGTTACACACCCTGCTCATGGCCAGGTTGTCTTTTTCTGCAGACAACATGATCCCCCATTTTTTCTGTGATGTATCCGTTCTGCTGAAGCTGTCCTGCTCGGACACCCGAGTTAATGAGCTGGTGATATTTATCACTGGAGGGCTCATTCTTGTCCTCCCATTCCTACTCATCATCCTGTCCTATGCACGAATTCTCTCTTCCATCCTCAAGGTCCCTTCTGCCAAGGGCATCTACAAGGCTTTCTCCACCTGTGGCTCCCACCTCACTGTGGTGTCTCTCTTCTATGGGACAATTATAGGTCTCTATTTATGCCCATCAGCTAATAATTCTACTGTTAAGGAGACTGTCATGTCCATGATGTACACTGTGGTGACCCCCATGCTGAACCCCTTCATCTACAGCCTGAGGAACAGAGACATGAAGGGAGCCCTGGGAAGAGTCTTTTGCAAAAAGAAAACTCCCTTCTCTCTATGATGGTAAAGTTGGGATTTCTACACAATTTTATCCAGTAGGTATATTGATATTAATATTGAGATATTAACACAGACTTCTCTTTTTCTCCAATGGTCTTTTGGTTAATTACACAGTAAATAATTGCCAATAAGTAAAAGGGATGAAGTGGAGATATGTAATTATACTGCCTAAATTAATACTCTCTAAATCTCAGACATCTCACTCCCCTGCTTACCTCTGCTAAATTGGACTTTTCATTGTTGAATACAGGTGTTTACTTACCTCTTCTTGAGCAAGGGTTCACATTATTCTGTCTTTTAACCGTTTCTCCTCTGGTTTATTTTCATGTCTCCATTGTCTTTTTGACCTGACCTGACCCTCAAGTGAACTTTCTGTCTCCTTTGCTACAATAGTTTGTCTTTACCTGGGAGCTAACTCATATTGGGGCCCTAAAGTTTCACCCTCAAGTGTGGGGAAGGAAGCTGGAGTCTAGTTACCAGCCTCACTCTTTAAGGGTGTCTCTCTCTTGCTTACTATTTGGGAATTGATCAATACATTTTAAATCTGTGATCTTATTCTACTCTTGTGGTCATTCCACAAAGGAATCTTATCACCATCTTAAAGACTGAAAAATGTGGCATTTGAGGATTTGCCAAGGTCCCAGAGTGGGTCAGTACTGAGCTTATCTAAGGTCTCAGAGTATCTGACTTTATGAATTCTTCCACTCATTTCCCCCCACCTCAGAAATGAGGGGATCACTCATTCATTTTTCAGTCTTAGCTCCATGCATGGCATTGTCGAGCATTCCAACTTCAGTCCATTTTTCCATATTGTGTCTTATAATGAATGGCATCTAAACCCATGATTTTAACCCTCTCATATATTCTCCAAGGGTGAATCAAAAATTATCTGTACTCTGGCTGTAGAATTTATAGAAGTTTTAATATAACCAAGTGCGGATAATTTTTGACTCACCCGTGTATGATGTATATTCTTTTTTCTTTTTTTAAAATTCTCACTACCAAGTTTGTTTTATGTGGGCAAAGTCTTAAATGTCGTATATCTCAGGAATCTAGCACAATGTTTCTCCTAAAGTAGGTACTTGATAACTCAAGTTATCAAATGATCAGTAGATGAATGTCAGTGAATGAATACCTAAGTGAATAATTGAGTAAATGACAAGGAGGAAGTAGCCTTAGCTCAAACAGCCGTGCAATTAAGTTCTCATCTGGATTCTGTGTAACTTCAGTATAGCTCTCTATGTGTCTACTTCAGTTTCTCTAGTTTCAGCATCATCCTTGTGAACCCTTCCAGCCTTCTAAAGGGAAAATCCCAGGAGATTTCATGGAGATTCTATCACTAGCCCTAAAACATATGTAGAACCTTAGCACAAACTCTATAAAGCTGATGCTTCAGTACCTTGCCACTAAAGTGTGCAGCAGCAGAGCAGCTGAGAGCTGGTTAGTGTGGCAGTGGAGTTCTCAGGTGTTCCCCTAAGATTCCCATGCACTCATTGCTGTGAAGGGACTTTGCAGGTGGAACATGGGGTGCATATATTTTTTCAAGTTACTGTTTTGTTTTCTTCCAATAAATACCCAGAGTGGTATTATGGTACCATATATTAGTTTTTTTTTAAAATTTTTTTGAGGAACATTCATACTGTTGTGTATAATGGCTGCACCAATTTACATTCCCAGCAGCAGTGCACAGGGTTCCCTTTTCTCCACATCTTTACCAGAACTTGTTATTTTTTGTCTTTCTGGTAATAGCCATTCTACAGGTGTCAGGTGAAATCTCGTCATTCTGATATGCTTTGCTCTGATGGTTAGTGATGTTGAGAATCTTTTAGTGTACCTGTTGACCAGCTGGTCAGTCTTTTTTGGAAAAATGTCTATTCAAATCCTCTGCCCATTAAAAAAAAATCACATTTTCAGTCTTTTTGCTGTTGGGTTGTATAAATTCTTCACATATTTTAGATATTAACCTCTTATCAGATATGTGATTTGGAAATGTTTACTCTCATTCAGTACTTTGTCTTTTCATTTTGTTGATGAATTCTGTTGCTGTGCAGCAGCTTTTTAATTCATTGTAGTCCCACTTTTAACTTTTGCTTTTGTTGCTTTGGCTTTTGGTGTCATATTCAAAGAATCATTCCAAGACCTAGGTCAAGGACCTTTCTGCCTATGTTTTTTCTAGGAATTTTATGGTTTAAAGTCTCATGTATAAGTCATTAACCTATTGAGTTAATGTCTGTATATTGTGTAACATAGTGGTTGAGTTTCATTCCTTTGCTTGTGACTATCCAAGTTTTACTGAAGAGATTGTCCTTTCTGATTTGTATATTTAAAGTGTCATTCACAATATACTCAACCATTAAATATGAAAGATATATCTATGTTGAAAATTAGAAAATGTTGATTAAAGAATCATAGAAATCTAGGTAAATTGATAGATATAACATGTTCATGGATTGGAAACTCAATATTGTTAAGTTGTTGTCTCTTCTGAAACTGATCTACAGATTCAGCACAATTCCAATTAAATGCCAGCAGGATTTTTTGGTAGTACAAATTGACAATATGATTGTAAAATGCCTATATGAGGGCAAAGAAACCAAAGAAGTAAATTTATTATAGCTAAAATAATCAGAAAATTGTGGTATTAGAGAAAAGAGAGAAATATAGATCAATACAGAGAGTATAGAATACCATATAGAGTCCAAAAATAGATTCACTCATGTATTGTCCATTGATCATTGACAAATATGCGGAGACAATTCAGTGGAAAATAGTCGTTTCAACCAACGGTGCCAGAAAAAAAGGATTTCCAAGTGAAAAATGAAAACTTTGATCCATACCTCATGTTCTCAAAAACAATTCACTCTTTTGGATCATATACCTACGTATTAGTATGAGTACTGAGGTTGCCCATGACACCCTGTTTCCTGGAGTCAGAGAAGTCCCTGAGCAGGAAGCTTGGAGCATGCGGGGCAGAAGTGAGGTGAGGTGCCGTCACGTTGCATCTACTAAAGCTAGCTGAAGGCAGGGCAGAGCTGGTTGCTGAGCTGTGGCTGGAACAGGAGATGAGGCTGAAGGAATCGAAAAGGTGCACAAGAAGTGTCTGGTGTAGTTCTCCAGGGAGGATTGCTTCAGTGAGGGGATGTCGCAGTGGTTTCATTGCATTGGAAGTTGAGCCCAACACCTGGACACTTGTGGTTCTTATGTGACCTCATATACAGAGAGTAGGATTCCCATTGAGCCTGGGGTGGTGCTGTAGATTAGTAAGGGAAAACTGGGTTCCTCCACGCAACTGGAGCAGAGAGGACCATGTCTGCAATCCTGGGGAATTCTTTGAGTGCCACTCAGTATTTTCTGTCCAAAAATATCAACAAAACTATAACAACTCAATAAGGCAAGACCAATGAGGACGGTGATTTCCTAGGAATGAAGGTTTACGTTATACGACCATGTAAGAACCCCGTACAGCTGAGATGATGGCCAAGGTATTGTGGCCTTGTGGCCATAGTTAACTGCAGCACAGTCAGAGCTGGAAACCAGGAGGTATTCTGACACACGTGGGGAGTACTGGAGATGATGACGGTGGCGAGTGCCGTTAATATTTTCCCACAGAGGTAAGAAGGCAGAAGTACCTCACTGGGATTCAAACTGGGTTTTCTTTCCTATCTTGGCTTGAGGAAGAATTGAACATGGTCAGGGAAAGTTTATCTTTTTTATCATTCTAATACTTTCTATATATCTGCCTATGGTTGTGTCATAGATATCTACTCCTTGTGAGCTGCAGGTGGTTTATAGGAAATGATATTGTATTGAGAGATTCTGCCACCTTGAGAATCTTTCCAAAATATATGTCGTGGGACTTCCCTGGGGGGTCCAGTGTTTAAGACTCCATACTTCCACTGCAGGGGGCACAGATTCGATCCCTGGTTGGGGAATTAAATCCCACGTGCTAATGGTACAGCCAAAAAATAAACAAAAACAAAAACAAAAAATGCTTGTCTTTATTGGCATTTTGCTCAAACCACTGATGGCTTTTTTTTTGCCCACAGAAAACATCCTGCTACACTCCTCGGATACTTTAGGATATTCCCAGTATGGTCCTAGCTTGTTTTATGGCTTCACGCACCATCCTCTTTCACTTCCCAAAGTAGAGGCTCCAACCACAAAGGTCTACTGTCCATTCCCTGAACAGTCATTAAGGCAGTGATTAAGCTTTCACTCACGAGCTTCTCTCCATCCTCACTTTCCCCCACAGTATAGTCAGGTGCGATCAGTGACTAAAATCAGTTCCTGCTTCAGGATCCTGAGAGCACTTGTCCCAGAGAGGCCTTGGGTAATTACTTTGTCTTTAATGAGTTCCTCAAGCATCCAGACTCCTCTGGGATCTAGGACCCATTTGGCCCAAGGGCGTGCAGGATGGGAGATGTGAGAAGGGATTTTGCAGACTCAGGTGATAACTACAGAGGCTCTTACTTCACATGGCTTAATGAATAAAGGGGAGCAGGATCTTGGGTCAGGGTCCTGGAGTCACCCTCAGACACACTGGGTAAGTTCGGCAGAGGGTGAATGAACTGGTCCCTTAGGGTCCTTCCAACCTGAGGGTCTTGAATTCCCAGGTTGTATGGTGTTCTGCAGGAGAGTTTTTCAAGTATGGTAATGCTCCTCTTTTCCACCTCTAGGCCCCCCAAAACTTCACCATGTTTGACAAATTTTTTACTAATATTTGCCCATTACAACCTGTTTTATTCATTGTAACATTCTTCTGCTTTACTTACTATAGCATTTATTCCCACAATATTGTATAATTTCAGCACACTAACAACTCTTGAGGTAGGCATTAATGCAATAGATCTGAACCCTTGTCTTATTTTAGAATCATCTTGGAGCTTTAAAAAACTTTGTATGGACTTCTTCTCAAACATTGTTAATTTCATCTGAGGGGTTCAATAATCTTTATTTTTAAAAGCATCATGTATTCTTGTTAGTCACTGTGTAGTCCATGGATGGAGGCATGGACTACTATATCAAAATCAGTGTTTTCCCAGAACTCCCAGGGGTTTTCATGGATATTAAAATTTAGAAGCATGGCCCTAGATTTCCTCATGTGCAGTCCAGGCTGAGAACTACTGACTTAATGGGTGTAGAAGGTGAGAGCCTCACTGCATCATCAGTGACAACATCCTCGAGTGCTGTCTGTGGCTTGTGATCCCAGTCACACTCTTGACACAAGAGTCGGGTCCCACTCGTTTACCAGGGAGACAAAATTCTGAGAAACCAGGTGTGAGATTTTCCCTCCGTGTTTCTTCCCACTGTGCTGTTGGTACATAAGTCCATGTGTAAACCTGTTGACATGGCTGGATCAACCGGCACCAAGGGGTGAAATCCCAGCAGTTGGATCCAGTTACGTCTTTAATGAAGGAGCTTCCCACATGCTTCTCACGATGCTTCTCCTCTGCTTTCTTTGTCAGCTTTGAGGCACACCGAGGTGGATTAATCAGGTTCTTCAAAGAAAGGGAATCAATAGGAGAGTACATCTATACCAATGCTTATATTATTATCTATATCGATAAATACCCATATTTATATCATCTGTAGTGTGAAAAGAGTAGTGTATCTGAGGTACCCTAACATTTTCTGTGGGAACAGGATTACATCCATAAATTTTGTAACAGTGTCAAATTTAGCACTAAATGGTTGGGTCTAGTGAGTTCTTTTTTCTGGGAGGATTTAGGAGGAGTAATTGTTCTAACTTAAACGGAGTTGTGCTGTCTTTAAAGTTGGAAGAATGAATGTCTCAGCCTGAAGCACAACCAATTAGTGTTAATGAAACATTGGACACTCTACCAGCTGCTAGCACTGTTTCAGTCCTGAAGACAGACTTGGCCTTTTCCACATGTAGTTTACCATTGTATAGGGAAGACAGTTATAAAGAGTGTGATTGAAGGATATGGAAGGAGAAGAGTTCAGTCATGGAATCAGGGAGACATATTAAGAGGCTGTTCCAATGGTACAGAAAAGACATGATGTCAGCCAGGTCTAGGGTGTTGACAGTGGCTACTGGGAGTGGTTGAATGGGTAAGAGAATCAAGTGGCAGAACCTTTAGGACTTGCCAACAGATAGGAAGTCAATGATGATGAAAGGAGTGAACGAAAGAAATCTTTCCGGTTGTGGAGCACCTGGACTCCCATTTCCTGAGATATGGGAAACTAGGGGAGGAGGGAGATGGGGGAGGAGCAAGGGAAGACATTAGTTTCTTTGAAGCATTAAGCTGAGTGTGTAATGTCTAAGGGAAGATAAAAATTAGCCAACTGAATGTACTCTTTCATTGGTTAGAGAAACATCTACACCTGAGATTTAAATGGTCATCAAAGTCATTGGAGTATGTGAGTTTTTCTTGGTGGTATATAGAGAATTACAAGAGATCAGTGTTTAGGAAAAAGCCCTGGAACAGCAATCAACTTGGTGATACTGACAAAACAGAAGCCAATTACAGTTACTGAGGATGTCTGGTCAGGAAGGTATGAGGAAAACCAATCCATTTTGTGTCTCAGGAGCTAATGGGCAAGCGTGTTTTAGAAAAGTTGGAATATTGTTATATTTTACAAGGAAGCAGAGTAAAGAAGTCACTCTTATGATACAGATCCTGATCATAGAGAATGGAGTACCATAGGGGTTATAATTACTGTGATGAGAGTGATATAAAGTATTTTTGCAAAGCATCTAACAGACCATGCATCACAGAAATATGCTCATTTGGAAATGCAGGTTTTCATGGACACTCTGATTTCTTCCTAAAGATCCTGGACACAGAGCATGACAGGGAGGAATGAAACTGTTGTCTCTGAGTTCCTCCTGCTGGGACTGCCCATCCAGTCAGAGCATCAGCACCTGTTCTCTGCCCTGTTCCTGGCCATGTATGTTACCACCATCCTGGGGAACCTCGTCATCATGGTCCTCATTTGCCTGGACCCCCACCTCCACACACCCATGTATTTGCTTCTCAGCAATTTGTCCTTCTCTGATCTCTGCTTTTCCTCTGTCACAGTGCCCAGATTGCTGCAGGACATGCAGAGCCAGGTCCCATCCATCCCGTATGCTGCCTGCCTGACACAAATGTACTTCTTCCTGTTCTTTGCAGACCTGGATGACTTCCTCCTTGCGGCCATGGCCTATGACCGCTATGTGGCCATCTGCTTCCCCCTGCACTACACCACCATCATGAGCCCCAAGCTCTGTCTCCTCCTGGTGGTGCTGCCCTGGGTGCTGACCACGTTCCATGCCATGTTACACACCCTGCTCATGGCCAGATTGTCTTTTTGTGCAGACAACGTGATCCCCCACTTTTTCTGTGATTCATCAGCTCTGCTGAAGCTGTCCTGCTCGGACACCCGAGTTAATGAGCTGGTGATATTTATCATTGGAGGACTCGTCGTTGTCCTCCCATTCCTGCTCATCATCCTGTCCTATGCACAAATTATGTCTTCCATCCTCAAGGTCCCTTCTGCCAAGGGCATCTGCAAAGCCTTCTCCACCTGTGGCTCCCACCTCACCGTGGTGGCTCTCTTCTATGGGACAATTATTGGTCTCTATTTATGTCCATCAGCTAATAATTCTACCTTAAAGGAGACTGTCATGTCTGTGATGTACACTGTGGTGACCCCCATGCTGAACCCCTTCATCTACAGCCTGAGGAACAGAGACATGAAGGGAGCCCTGGGAAGAGTCTTTTGTAAAAAGAAAACTCCCTTCTCTCTATGATGGTAAGGTTGGGATTTCTACACAATTTCATCCAATAATTATATTTATTTTAATATTGGGATCTTAACCCAGACTTCTTTCCTTCAATGACTGTTTTGTTCAAATTACATAGCAGGTAATTGTCCAATAAGTAGAAGATATAAAGTGGAGGTATGTAGTTGTACTTGGAAAGGGGATTTCAGTGACCCACTAGCAGAGTCTTCCTCTTTGTTCTTTCCAGGTGACCCTAAGAAGCATCATTTTTAAGCTTCCAGTTATTTTTTGTGTCCCCTCCGTTTTTTGTTTTCTGTTTTTTCTTACTGTTTCTATTGTTTTATTTACTGATGAAATAAACACTACTATTTATTAAGTATTTACTCATTTATTCCTGAGACACCTTCCCCCCCTCCCCCTCCCCCCACAGGAGCTCCATGAAGAAGAGACTGTCACTGCAGTACTGGGGCACACAGTTGGTGACCAATATTTCCTGAAGCAGAAAACCCCCCAGGTAGTTACTCTTATTATCCTCCAATCTGAAAATCTGGAGGAGACTTAAAGAAACAGTAGAGCTGTGACAGCTTGTAAAATATCATTAATTTGGGATGTCTGCCTCCTTGCCCGCTGCATGCTGCTGTGGGAGCAGATTCTTGTGCCAGGGGTCCCTTCCTAAAGCTCGCCCTCTAGAGGTGTGCTGCCACCATCCAGGCCTCCCCATGCTCCTAGGAAGGCCTCTTAGGACCCAAGTCTGCCAGGCTAAAGAGGCAGAGAAGCACGAACTTTTCTCCAATATCTGTGTTCCTTTTTTAACCAATTTATCTTTTTTTGTTTTTTAAATAACCCAAACCCTGCTTTAAATAATACTCTGTCCTCCCAGGTCAATACTGTTTTAAACTCAACATTCTCACTCCCCTGCTTACCTCTGCTACACTGGTTTTTCATTGTTGAATTGTCTCTTAGCCTTTTCTCTTCTGATTTATTTTCATGTCTCCATTGTCAGGTTTTTGACCTGACCTGAACTTCAAGTGAACTTTCTCTTTTCTTTGCTACAGTAGTTTAGTTTGTCTTTACCTGGGAGCTAACTCATCCCTGGGGCCCCAAAGTGCCTCCCTCAGGTATGGGGAAGGAAGCCGGAGTCTAGTTACCAGCCTCACTCTTTAAGGGTGTCTCTCCCTTCCTATTTTGGAATTGATCAACACATTTTATGCCTGTGATCTTATTCTATTCTTGCAATGATTGCAGAAAGGAATCGTATCACCATCTTAAAGACTGAAAAATGTGGCATTTGAGGACTTACCAAGGTCCCAGAGTGGGTCAGTACTGAGCTTATTTAAGACCTCAGAGGATCTGATTTTAAAAATTCTTCTTCTTATTTCCCCCAGCCTCAGAAATGAGGGGAGCACGCGTTCATTTTTCAGTCTTAGCTCCACATGTGACATTGTCCAGCGTTCCAAGCTCAGTCCATTGTTTCCTTATTGTCTCCTGTAATGGATGACATCTAAGCCCATCATTTTATTTTGTCTCAGCCATTTTGTATTTCCTCTCCCCTCCACCTCTCTGTCTGCAGTGGGAACCGTCCTCCAGTTCCTAATTTTCATCTTCATCTTCATGGTGGGCATCTCCATGTGATGCTCTGTGAGCACTTTAATCTTTACACGCAGAAAATGGAAACAGTATTTTCCAAAGTCTGCTCTTTGTTTTATAATCCATTTCTCTTTTTAGCTTTATTGAGCTATAATTCATATGAAAAATTGAATACATTTACTATATGTATCTTGATGAGTTTGGACAAATGCATGTATCTCTGATACCATTACCACATCAAGGTAATATACACGTACATCACCCTCAAGAATTTCTTGTGTTCTTTTGCGGTTTTTCTTTCTTCCTTCCTTTTTTTTTCCTGAGGAAAAAAAAAAGCAAAAAGACAAAACACACTGAGCATGACTTCTCTCCTCTGAGTGTATCTTAGAGTGCACAATAGCCTATTTATTTATTTATTGGCTGCATTGGGTCTTCATTGCTGTGTGTGGGCTTTCTCTAGTTGAGAAGAGTGGGGGCTACTCTTCTTTGTGGTGCGTGGGCTTCTCATTGCGGTGGCTACTCTTGTTGCAGAGGCAGAGCACAGGTTCTAGGCGTGTGGGCTTCAGTAGTTGTGGCACTTGAGCTCAATAATTGTGGCTCACAGGCTCTAGAGCACAGGCTCAGTAGTTGTGGCGCAAGGGCTTGGTTGCTCTGAGGCACGTGGGAATCTTCCCGGGCCAGGGCTCGAACCCGTGTCCCCTGCATTGGCAGGCGGATTCTTAACCACTGTGCCACCAGGGAAGCCCTTAGCCTATTTCTAAGTGTAGATACTGTCTTATATTTTACTGCTTACTCATTTTACATAACAGAAATTTTATATCCATCGAAAATCAATTTTCTGTTTTCTCCTCATTCCAGCACCTGACAACCACCATTCTGTTCTCTCCTCCTATGAGTGTAATTACTTTAATACCTCATATCTGGAATGGAATCATTTGGGCTTTGTCCTCTGTTAGTGGGTTATTTCACTTAGCACCATGTCCTCCAGGTTCATCTGTGTTGTCACAAATGTCAGTATTTCTTTTTTTAAAGACTGAGTGACAGTCACTGTGTGCGTGTACCACATCTTCTTTATCCCTGTACTGGCTGATGGACATGTGGGTTGTGTCCATATCTTGGCTCTTGGGAACATTGTTGACATGAACGCTCAAGTGCAGATGTCTCTTCGTATTCCTCATGTCGTTTCCTTTGGATATAAACCCAGAATTGGGATTGCTGGAGCATATGGTAGTTCTATTTCTTTTCTTTTTTTTTTTTTTTTGAGGAGGCTCCATATTATTTTCCAAAGTGGCCCTGACACCTATACCAGGTGAGGACATTATAGGAGAATTGCAGACCAATATCCACATGAAGGTAGAAACTAAAATCCTCAAAAACACAAAAAGTAAAGTTTAACTATATACGAGAAAGATAATACATCACTATCAAGTGGGGTTTATTCTGGGAATGAAAATGTGTTTCAAAAATTCAAAACCCAAAAAATCTAAATGATCATATCAACAAACTAAAGGAAAAAACCCATATGATTAAACAAACATGGTGTGATGCTTCAAAGAAACCATTTAATTAAAGCTGTATTCTAATCTATAGTTCTGTGGATACGTGTATTGTCGCTTTGCTACCAACTGGCCCTTTGGTATTAAAAAGGAAGATTTACCACACACAAAAAATCATCTCTCTATGTGTAGGAAAAGCTTTTGACAAAATATTCAACATTACTTTAAACAATTTGTGATTAAAACCTTCAGCAAACTGGAAATAGAAAACTTCCTCAACTTGATGGAAGAGGAACTTCTAAAAAACTATAGGCAACATCTACTTAATGGTGAAAGGTTGAATGCTTTCTCTCTAAGATCAGGAACAAAGTAAAAGTACTTACTCTAACTACTCTTATTCAACATTGTACTGGAAGTCCTAGGGGCTGAAAAAGGGATGGAAAAGTCATATTTATTTCTTTATTACCAACGTATTATACAGGCTGGAAAGTAAGAAATGAAACTATAACTATAGACATGGTTGTCTATGTAGAAAATGCTGAAGAATCTAAAACAAGTTCTAGAACTAATAAATGAGTTTAATGAGTTCCTAGGATATAATGTTAATAAATTAAAAAGTTATATTTCTGTATATAAATATAAAATAATAAATATTAAGTAACATTAATATATCAAAATTATATCAACTAGCAAAAAAGATGTGGAAAGTGAGAAAACACTTTATTCATTTTTACTAAAAAAGCAGTTCGCTCATTTCTCCCGGTCCCCGCCCCTTTTTCAGGCAACCGCAAATTTTGTCTCTGTATCTATGAGTTGAGTTTTTTTTTTTTAAAGATCCACATATGAGAGAGATCATATGGTATTTGCCTCGCTCTCTCTGACTTACTTCATTAGGATAATGCCTTCGAATTCCATCCATACGTCCCCAAAGCCAAGATTTTCACTCTTTTTCATGGCTGAATAATATCACATGACATATATATATATGTATATATCTCATAGTGTTTTTTTGGAATATATTTATACTTTTAGTTGTTTATACACAGATACTTCTGTTCATTTTATTTTGCTCTCTTCGAAGTAGATTATTCACCTTTTTGAAGCTTTATCGAGGTACAATTTAAAAATTTTTAATTATTTAAGTGTAGTTAATTTGCAATATTGTGTTAGTTTCACTGTACAGCATAGTAATTCAGTATTTTTGCAGATTATACTCCTATATGGGTTATTTTAAGATACTGGATATAATTTCCTATTCTATACAATATATCCTTGTTGCTTACCTATTTTACACATAGTAGTTCGTATCTCTTAATTTCATATTCCTAATTTACACCTCCTCCTTCCCTCACCCCTTTGATAGCCACTGGTTTGTTTTCTATATCAGTGATTCTGTTTCTGTTTTGCATGTAGATTCATTTGTATTATATTTATTTATTTACATATTTATTTTTTAAAATTTATTTATTTATTTATTTATTTATTTTTATTGGCTACTGGGTCTTCATTGCTGCACGTGGGCTTTCTCTAGTTGCGGAGAGTAGGGGCTACTCTTGTCTGTCATGCGCGGGTTTCTCATTGTGGTGGCTCTAGAGCGCAGGGTCAGTAGTTGTGGCACATGGGCTTAGTTTGCTCCTCAGCATGTGGGATCTTCCTGGACCAGGGATCGAATCCGTGTCCCCTGCATTGGCAGGTAGATTCTTAACCACTGCACCACTAGGGAAGTCCCATTGTATTATATTTAGATTTCACATATAAGTGATATCATACAGTATTTGTCTTTTTCTGTCTGACATATCATTAGGCACAGTATTTAGGTTCATTGAGGTTGCTGCAAATGGCAGAATTTCATCCTTTCTAATGGCTGAATAATATTCCACTGCATGTATATGTGTGTGTGTGTGTGTGTGTATATATATATATATATATATATATATATAGTGGGTTGCTTCCATATCTTGGCTATTGTAAATAGTGTTGCTGTGGACAAGGGGGTGCACGTATCTTTTGAATTAGCTTTTTTGCTTTTTTGCAGATATACACCCAGGAGTGGAATTGCTGGATCATATGGTAGTTCTATTTTTAGTTTTTTTGAGGAAACTCCATACTGTTTTCCATAGTGGCTGCACCAATTTACATTCCCACAAACAGTGTCCAAGTGTTCTCTTTTCTCCACATCTTCTCCAACATTTGTTATTTGTGTTCTTTTTGATGATAGCCAATCTGATAGGCGCGACTTTGTTTTGAGTTTCATTTCTCTAATGATAGGCAATGCTGAACATTTTTTCATGTGCCTATTGGCCATCTGCATGTCTTCTTTGGAAAAATGACTATTTAGGTCCTCTGCCCAGGGACTTCCTTGGCAGTCTAGTGGTTAAGACTACATGTTTCCAATGCAGGGGACATGGGTTCAATCCCTGGTGTGGGAACTAAGATCCCACATGTCATGTGGTGCAGCCGAAAAAAAAAAGACTATAGGTCTTCTGCCCATTTTAAATCAGATTGTCTTTTTGCTGTTGAGTTATATGAATTCTTTATATATTTTAGATACTAACCCCTTATTAAGTATATGATTTGGAAAGATTTTCTCCCATTCAGTGTGTTGCCTTTTCATTGCGTTGGTGGTTTTCTTTCCCGTGCAGAAGCTTTTTAGTCTGATGTAGTCCCGTTTGTTTATTTCTGCTTCTGTTGCTTTTGCCTTTGGTGTCACATTCAGAGAATTTATCACCAAGACCTATGTCAAGACCTTACAGCCTATGTTTTCCTCTAGGACTTTTATGGTCTTAGGTCTTAGGTTCAAGCATTAACACATTTTGAGTTGAATTCTTTTGCATTTCCTGTTTTCTCAACCCCACTTATTGAAGAGACTGTCCTTTCCACTGTATTTTTAAAGTACTGTTTATAATAGCAAAAATCCATTAAATACTTAGGTATAAATCATACACAATATATGCAAGATCTATACCCTGAAATTAGAAAACACCGAGTAAGTAACTCGTAGAGATCTAAAGAAATTGATAAAGAAATTGACACATATAACATATTCATGGATTGGAAGACTCAATATTGTTAAGATGTTGACTCTTCTGAAACTGATCTAGAGGTTCAGCACAATTCCGATTAAATGCCAGCAGGATTTTTTTGGTAGTACACATGAACAATATGATTGTAAAATGCATATATGAAGGCAGAGAAACTAAAAAAGTAAATTTACCACAGCTAAAATAATCAGAAAATTGAGGTATTAGAAAAAAGAGAGAAATATAGATCAATACAGAGAGTACAGAATACCATATAGAGTCTAAAAATAGGTTCACTCATGTATAGTCCATTGATCACTGACAAATGTGCAAAGACAATTCAGTGGAAAATGGTCTTGTCAACCAATGATGCTGGAAAACGTGGATTTTCACGTGAAAGAAGAAACTTTAATCCACGCGTCACGTTCTCTAAAACAACCCACTCTTGATGGGCCATATGCCTACATGTTGGTATGAGTACTGAGAGGGTTTCCATGACACCCTGTTTCCTGGAGTCAGATAAGTCCCAGAGCAGGAAGCTTGGAGCCTGTGGAGCAGAAGTGAGGTGAGGTGCCGTCAAGTTGCATCTGCTAAAGCTAGCTGAAGCCAGGGCAGAGCTGGTTCCTGCAGCTGTGGCTGGAATAGGAGATGAGGCTGAGAGAATTGAAACGGCGCACGAGAAGTGTCTGGTGTAGTTCTCCAGGGAGGAGTGCAGGGATGTAACAGTGGTTTGTTTTTGTGTTTGTTTTTGTTTTTGTTTTTTTAAGCTCTTTATTGGAATATAATTGCTTTACACTGTTGTGCCAGCTTTTGCTGCACAACAAAGTGAATCAGCTGTATTTATGCATATAAGTAACAGTGGTTTTATTGAACTGGAAGTTGAACCAACCACCTGGACATTTCGTGGTTCTTATGTGAACCCACATGCAAAGAGTAGGATTAGCACTGAGCCTGGGGTGGTGCTGTAGATTAGTAAGGGAAAACTGGGTTCCTCCACACAACTGGAATGGAGAGGACCATGTCTGCAATCCTGGGGAATTCTTTGAGTGCCACTTAGTATTTCCTGTCCAAAAATAAATATCAACAAAACTATAACAACTCAATAAGGCAAGACCAATGAGGACAGTGATTTCCTAGGAATGAAGGTTTACGTTATACGACCATGTAAGAACCCCATACAGCTGAGATGATGGCCAAGGTATTGTGGCCTTGTGGCCATAGTTAACTGCAGCACAGTCAGAGCTGGAAACTAGGAGGGATTCTGACACATGTGGGGAGTACCGGAGATGATGGTGGTGGCGGGTGCCATGAATGTTTTCCCACAGAAGTAAGAAGGCAGAAGTACCTCAATGGGATTCAAACTGGGTTTTCTTTTCTCTCTTGGCTTGAGGAAGAATTGAACGTGATCAGTGAGAGTTTATCTTTTCTCTTATTCCAGTACTTTCTATATATCTGCATGTGGTGGTGTCATAGATATCTACTCCTTGTGAGCTGCATGTGGTTTACGGGAAATGGTGTTGTATTGAGAGATTCCGTTACCTTGAGAATCTTTCCAAAATGTGTGCCTTTATAGGCACTTTGCTCAAACCACCAGTGGTTTCCTGATACCCACAGAAAACATCCTGCTATACTCCTTAGACACTAGGATATTCGCAGTATGGTCCCGGTTTGTTTTATGGCTTCACAAACCATCCTCTTTCACTTCCCAAAGTGTAGGCTCCAAACACAAAGATCTACTGTCCATTCCCTAAACAGGCAGTGATTAAACTTTCATGCATAAGCTTCTCTCCATCCTCTCCTTCCCCCAAAGTATAGTCAGGTGTGATCCATGACTCAAACCAGTCACTGCTCCAGGACCTTGAGACCAATTGTCTCAGAGAGGTGTTAGGTACTTACCTTGTCATTTAATGAGTTCCTCCAGGATTCAGACTCCTCTGGGATCCAGGGCCCTTTCTGCTGAAAGATGTGCAGAATGAGAGATGTGAGAAGGGATTTTGCAGACCCAGGTGATAACTACAGAAGCTGTTGCTTCATATGCCTTAGTGAATAAAGGGGAGCAGGATCTTGGGTCAGGATCTTGGAGTCACCCTCAGACACACTGGGTAAGTTGGGCAGAGGGTGAACGAACTGGTCCCTTAGGGTCCTTCGAGCCTGAGAGTCTTGATTTCCCAGGTTGTATGGTGTTCTGCAGGAGAGTTTTTCCAAATATGGTAATGCTCCTCTTTTCCACCTCTAGGCCCCCTAAAGCTTTGCTACATTTGAGAAATTTTTTATTATTGTTCACCAGTTACAATCTATTTTTATTAATGATGACATTCTTCTGTATTACTTATTATATCATTTATTCCCACAATATTGTGTAATTTCAGCACACTAACAACTCTGGAGGTAGGCATTAATGCAATAGTTCTGAACCCTTGTTTTATTTTAGAATCACCTTAGAGCTTTAAAAAACTTTCTCTGGATTTCCTCTCAAAGTCTGCCATTAAATTTATCTGAGAGGTTCAGTAGCTTTTATTTTTAAAAGCATCATGTATCCTTTCTACTCACTGTATAGTGTATGGACTGAGACATGGGTTTTACCTGGGTGCTAACTTAAAATGTAGAACCTGGCCTGCTGAATCAGAAGCAGTGTTGTACCAGAACTCCCAGGGGATTTTCATGGATATTAAATTTTAGAAGCACGGCCCTGGATTTCCTCATGTGCCGTCCAGGCTGAGAACTACTGACTTAACGGGTGTAGAAGGTGAGAGCCTCACTGCATCATCAGTGACAACATCCTCAAGTGCTGTCTGTGGCTTGTGATCCCAGTCACACTCTTGACACAAGAGTCGGGTCCCGCTCATTTACCAGGGAAATAAAATTCTGAGAAACCAGGGGTGTGATTTTCCCTCCGTGTTTCTTCCCACTGTGCTGTCGGCACATAAGTCCATGTATAAACCTGTTGACATGGCTGGATCAACCAGCACCAAAGGGTGAAATCCCAGCAGCTGGATCCAGTCATGTCTTTAACGAAGGACCTTCCCGCATCTCATGATGCTTCTCCTCTGCTTTCTTTGTCAGCTTTGAGGCACACTGAGGTGGATTAATCAGGGTTCTTCAAAGAAAGGGAATCAAAGGAGAAAATATATGTACATATATTTATATTATTATCTATATAGATAAACATCTCTATATCATCTGTAGTGGTGGAAAGTAATGTATCTGAGGTACCCTAACATTTTCTGTGGGGACACAATTACATCCATAAATTTTGTAACAAAAGTGTCAAATTTAGTGTAAATAGTTGGATCTAATGAGTTCTTGTTCTCAGAGCTTTTAGGAGGAGTAGTTGTTCTAACTTAAAAGTTGTTTCGCTATCTTTAAAGCTGAAAGAATGCATATCTTAGCCTTGAGCACAACCAGTTAGTGTTTGTGGAACACTGGCTACATCCAGACACTCTGTCAGCTGCTAGCACTGCTGCAATCAGGAAGGCAGACGTGGCCTTTTCTATGTGTAGTTTACCATTCTATAGGGAAAGGGCTATAAACTGTGTGATTGAAGGATATTGAAGGAGAAGAATTCAATCATGGAAGCAGGGAGACGAATTAAGAGGCTGTTCCAATGGTACAGAAAAGACATGATGTCAGCCAGGTCTAGGGTGTTGACAGTGGCTACTGGAAGTGGTTGAATGGGTAAGAGAATCCAGTTGCAGAAGCTTTAGGACTTACCAACAGGTAGGAAGTCGATGATGATGAAAGGATGGAATGAAAGCAAACGTTTCAGGTTGTGGAGCACCTGGACTCCCATTTCCTGAGATATGGGAAACTAGGGGAGGAGGGAGTTGGGGGCGGGGCAGGGAGAGATCATGAGTTTCTTTGAAATGTTAAGCTGAAAATGAGTGTGTAATGTCCAAGGGAAGATAACACTTAGGCAACTGAGGGTACTCTTTCTAGGTTAGAGAGACATGTGCGCCTGAGGTTTAAATGGTAATCGAAGGCATTGGAGTAGATGACTTTTTCTTGGTGGTATATGCAGAATTATAAGAGAACAGTGTTTAGGAAAAAGCCCTGGAACAACAACTTAAAGATGTTAACAAAACAGAAGCCAGTTACAGTTACTGAGGATGTCTGGTCAGGCAGGTAAGAGGAAAATCAATACAATTTGTGTCTCAGGAGCTATTGGATAAGAGTGTTTTAGAAGAGTTGGAGTATTCTTACATTTTACAAGGAACTGAGGAAAATAAATCATTTTTATCATAGAGATTCAGATTATAGAGAATTGGAATACTATAAAGATTGTAATTATTGTGATGAGAAGAATATAAAGTATTTTTGCAAAGCATCTAACAGACCATGTATCGTAGAAATATGTTCACTTGAAAATGCAGGTTTTCATGGACACTCTGATTTCTTCCTGAAGATCCTGGACACAGAGCATGACAGGGAGGAATGAAACTGTTGTCTCTGAGTTCCTCCTGCTGGGACTGCCCATCCAGTCAGAGCATCAGCACCTGTTCTCTGCCCTGTTCCTGGCCATGTATGTTACCACCATCCTGGGGAACCTCGTTATCATGGTCCTCATTTGCCTGGACCCCCACCTCCACACACCCATGTACTTGTTTCTCAGCAATTTGTCCTTCTCTGATCTCTGCTTTTCCTCTGTCACAGTGCCCAAGTTGCTGCAGGACATGCAGAGCCACGTCCCATCCATCCCCTATGCTGGCTGCCTAACACAAATGTACTTCTTCCTATTTTTTGCAGACCTTGAGGACTTCCTCCTTGTGGCCATGGCCTATGACCGCTATGTGGCCATCTGCTTCCCCCTGCACTACACCACCATCATGAGCCCCAAGCTCTGTCTCTTCTTGGTGGTTCTGCCCTGGGTGCTGACCACGTTCCATGCCATGTTACACACCCTGCTCATGGCCAGGTTGTCTTTTTGTGCAGACAACGTGATCCCCCACTTTTTCTGTGATTTGTCTGCTCTGCTGAAGCTGTCCTGCTCGGACACCCGAGTTAATGAGCTGGTGATATTTATCATTGGAGGACTCGTTGTTGTCCTCCCATTGCTACTCCTCATCCTGTCCTACGCACGAATTCTCTCTTCCATCCTCAAGGTCCCTTCTGCCAAGGGCATCTGCAAAGCCTTCTCCACCTGTGGCTCCCACCTCACCGTGGTGGCTCTCTTCTATGGGACAATTATTGGTCTCTATTTATGCCCTTCAGCTAATAACTCTGCTGTTAAGGAGACTGTCATGGCCTTGATGTACACTGTGGTGACCCCCATGCTGAACCCCTTCATCTACAGCCTGAGGAACAGAGACATGAAGGGAGCCCTGGGAAGAGTCTTTTGTAAAAAGAAAACTCCCTTCTCTCTATGATGGTAAAGTTGGGATATCTGCACAGTTTTATCGAGTAGGTATATTGATTTTAGTATTGTGATATTAACCCAGACTTCTTTTTTTCAATGATTGTTTTGTTAAAATTACATAGTAGGTAATTGTCCAATAAGTAAACGATATAAAGTGGAAGTATGTAATTGAAGTCAGAAAGGGGACCTCCTTGACCCACTAGCAGGGTCTTCTTCTTTGTTCTTTCTGGGTGACCCTAAGAAGCCTCATTTATCAGCTTCCAATTAATCTGTGTCCCCTTTCCCCCACTGTTTCCATTGTTTTCTTTACTGATAAAATAAACACTACTATTTATGTAGTATTTACACATTTACTCCTGAGATCCCCCCCCCCCCCCTTCACTCCATCACTTTGGACAGAAGCTCCATGAAGGAGAGACTGTCACTGCAGTACCAGGGCGCACAGTAGGTAAACAATATTTACTGAACTAGAGAACCCCCAAAGTAGTTAGTATTATTATCCTCCAATCTGAAAATCTGGAGAAGACTTATTGTACAGCTGTGACAGCTTGTAAAAGAACATTAATTTTGGGTGCCCTGCCTCCGCGCCCACTGCGTGCCGCTGTGGAGGCAAACTCCTGTGCCGTGGTCCCTTCCCAAAGCTCGCCCTTCCAGAGGTGTGAGGCCATTATCCAGGCCCGCCCATGCTCCTAGGAAGGCCACTTAGAACCCACATCTGCCATTCTAAATAGAAGGTGAAGCGTGCCCTTTTCTCCAATATCTGTGTCCCTTTTAAAACAATTTATCATGTTTTTAAAAAAATAACCCAAACCCTGCTTTTAAATATACATTGTCCTTCCAGGTCAATACTGTTTAAAACTCAACATTCTCACTCCCCTGCTTACCTCTGCTACACTGGAATTTTCATTGTTGAATTCTCTCTTAACCATTTCTCCCGATTTATTTTCATGTCTCTATTGTCAATTTTTTTTCTTTTCAAGGAGTTTTATTTACTTAGTTTTATAACATTGTTTTATAAGAGAGCAGTATTTGCAGTCACATAATCTACATTATATATAGATTATATAAAAACTTTATATTCAGATCAAGATCCTTAGCATAAAATAGACGTTTAAAACAGTAACTTTCCAAATCTAACTTTCAGCATAAAATTTATAACAACATTTTAGAGAGATTATCAGAAAATTACATAGTCTAGACATTTAGGCAGATACTTCTTTATGTATCAAATTCAGATTTATTTATATCCATTGTCAAATTTTTTTTAAATTTTATTTATTTATTTATTATTTTTTGGGGGGTACACCAAGTTCAGTCATCTGTTTTTATACACATATCCCCGTATTCCCTCCCTCCCTCGACTCCCCCCCACCCTCCCTCTAGTCCCCCCCATCCTCCCCATCCCAGTCCTCTAAGGCTTATTCCATCCTTGAGTTGAACTCCCTTTGTTATACAACAACTTCCCACTGGCTATCTATTTTATAGTTGGTAGTATATATATGTCTGTGCTACTCTCTCGCTTCGTCTCATCTTCCCCTTCACCCCCCGCCCCCTCCCAAACCTTACCTGACCCTCAAGTGAACTTTCTGTCTCCTTTGCTGCAATAGTTTAGTTTGTCTTTACGTGGGAGCTGACTCATACCTGGGGCCCTTAAAGTGACTCCCTCAGGTGTGGGGAAGGAAGCTGGAGTCTAGTTACCAGCCTCACTCTTTAAGGGTGTCTCTGTCTTGCTTCCTATTTTGGAATTGATCCACACAGTTTATATGCGTGATCTTGTTCTACTCTTGTAATAATTCCAGAACAGAATCATCACAGTTTTAAAGACCGAAAAATGTGGCATTTGAGGACTTGCCAAGGTCCCAGAGTGGGTCAGTACTGAACTTATTTAAGATCTCAGAGTATATGATTTCACGAATTCTTCTCATTTCTCCCAACCTCAGAAATGAGGGGAGCACGCGTTCATTTTTCAGTCTTAGCTCCACATGTGGCATTGTCCAGCATTCCAAGCTCAGTCCATTGTTTCCTTATTGTCTCCTGTAACGGATGGCATTTAAACCCATCATTTTATTTTGTCTAAACCCTTTTGTATTTCCTCTCCCCTCCCTCTCTCTGTCTGCAGTGGGAACCGTCCTCTGGTTCCTAATTTTCATCTTCATCTTCATGGTGGGCATCTCCACGTGATGCTCTGTGAGCACTTTCATCTTTACACGCAGAAAATGGGAACTTAATATTTTCCAAAGTCTGCTCTTTGTTTTATAATCCATTTCCCTTTTTAGCTTTATCGAGCGATAATTCTTATGCAAAAATTGAATGCATTTAATGTACACATCTTGATCAGTTTGGACATATGCATGTATCTCTGATACCATTACCACACCAAGGTACACATATACACATGTACATCACCCTCAAGAATTTCTTGTGTTCTTTTGTGGATTTTCTTTCTTCCCTTTTTTTTCCTGAAAAACAAAAAGGCAAAAAAACTTAATGTAACTTCTCTCCTCTGAGTGTATTTTATGTGTTTTTTTTAGAACTTTTATTGAGATATAATTGACATACAATAAACTGCACGTATTTAAAGTGTACAATTTGATATTTTTTTCTTATTAGTAATGTATATATGGCAAACCCAATCTCCCGATTCATCCCACCCAACCCCTTCCCCGCAAGCCCCCACTTTCCCCACTTGGTGAATGTAATTTAAAGTGCACAATACCATATTGTTAACTGTAGGTACTATCTTATATTTTACTGCTTACTCATTTTACATAACAGAAATTTTATACCCATCAAAAATCAATTTTCTGTTTTCTCCTCATTCCAGCCCCTGACAATCACCATTCTATTCTCTCGTCCTATGAGTGTAACTACTTTGATACGTCATGTCTGAAATGGAATCATTCAGGAATGATTTCCTTCTGTTGCAATCATTTTCTTCTGTTGGTGGGTTATTTCACTTAGCACCATGTCTTCCAGCTTCATCCATGTTGTCACAAATGTCAATATTTCTCTTTTTAAAGACTGAGTGAGAGTCACTGTGTGCATGTACCACATCTTCTTTATCCCTGTACTGGCTGATGGACATGTGGGTTGTGTCCATATCTTGGCTCTTGGGAACATTGTTGACATGAACGCTCAAGTGCAGATGTTTCTTCGTATTCCTCATGTCATTTCCTTTCCCTATAAACCCAGAGTTGGGATTGCTGGATCGTATGGTAGTTCTAGTCTTTGTGTGTGTGTGTGTGTGTGAGGAGGCTCCGTACTGTATCCCATAGTGGCCCTGATACCTATAGCAGATGAAGACATTATAGGAAAGCTCTAGACCAATATCCCACATAAAAGTAGAAACTAGGGCTTCCTAGGTGGTGCAGTGGTTAAGAATCCGCCTGCCAATGCAGGGGACACAGGTTCGATCCCTGCTCCAGGAAGATCCCACATGCCACGGAGCAACTAAGCCCGTGTGCCAAAAAAAAAAAAAAAAAAAAAAAGTAGAAACTAAAATCCTCAAAAACACAAACAAGTAAAGTCTAACCATATATGAAAAAGATAATACATCACTATCAAGTGGGGTTTATTCTGGGAATGAAAATGTGTTTTGAATTCAAAACCCAAAAAATCTAAATGATCATATCAACAAACTAAAAGATAAAAAACATATGATTAAAAAAACATGGTGTGACGCTTCAGAGAAACCATTTAACTAAAGCTGTGTTCTAAACTCTAGTTCTGTGGATACGTGTATTGTCGCATTGCTACCAACTGGCCCTTTGGTATTAAAAAGGAAGAGTTATCAAAAAAAAAAGAAAGAAAAAAAGATCATCTCTCTAGGTGTAGAAAAAGCTTTTGACAAAATACTCAACATTAATTTGAACAATTCATGATTAAAACCTTCAGCAAACTGGAAATAGAAGAAATCTCAACCTGATGGAAGAGCAAATTCTAAAAAACTATAGCTGGCATCTACTCAGTGGTGAAAAATTAAATGCTTTCTCTCTAAGATCAGGGACAAAGTAACTATTTAGTTGCTCTAACCGCTGTTATTCAACATTGTACTGGAAGTTCTAGGGACTAAAAGATGGAAGGAAAAGTAATAAGAAGTATACAGGTTGGAAAGTAAGAAATGAAACTTTATATACAGACAATATGCTTGTCTATGTAGAAAATGCTGAAGAATGTAAAAAAAATTCTAGAACTAATAAGTGAGTTTAGTGAGTTCATAGGATACAATGTTAATAAATTAAAAAGTTATATTTCTGTATATAAATATAAAATAAATATTAATTGACATTACTATATCAAAATTATATTTATATCAACTAGCAATGAACATGTGGAAAGTGAGAAAACATTTTATTTATTGTTACTAAAAAAAAAGTTCACCCATTTCTTCTGGTCCCCACCCCTTTTTCAGGCAACCACAAATTTTGTCTCTGTACCTATGAGCTTAGTTTTTTGTTTTTGTTTTTGTTTTTTATCTTTATTGGAGTATAATAGCTTTACACTGCTGTGCCAGTTTCCACTGTACAACAGAGCAAATCAGCTGTATTTATACCTGTGTCTCCATATCCCCTCCCTCTTGAGCCTCCCTCTGGAGCATCCCTCCCACCCTCCCTATCCCACCCGTCTAGGTCATCAGCAATCATTGAGTTGATCTCCCTGTGTTAGACAGTTGCTTCCCACTAGCTATCTATTTTACATTTGGTAGTATATAAATGTCAATACTACTCTTTCACTTTGTTCCAGCTTCTCCTTCCCCACCTCCCCATGTTCTCAAGTCTGTTCTCTACCTCTGTGTCTTTATTCTTCCTCTAGCACTGAGTGCATCAATACCATTTTTTTAGGTTGCATATATATGTGTTAGCATATGGTATTTGTTCTTCTCTTTCTGGCTTACTTCACTCTGTATGACAGACTCTAGATCCATCCACCTCACTACAAATAACTCATTTTCATTCGTTTTTATCGCTGAGTAATATTCCATTGTATATATGTGCCACATCTTCTTCATCCATTCTTCTGTCAATGGACGTTTAGGTTGCTTCCATGTCCTGGCTATTGTAAATAGTGCTGCAATGAACACTGTGGTACATGTATATTTTTGAATTATGGTCTTCTCCAGGTATATGCCCAGTAGAGGGATTGCTGGGTCATATGGTAGTTCTATTTTTAGTTTTTTAAGGAACCTCCATACTGTTTTCCATAGTGACTGTATTAATTTACATTCCTACCAACAGTGCAGGAGGTCTCCCTTTTCTCCACACCCTCTCCAGCATTTATTGTTCCTAGATTTTTAAAAAGTAAATTTATTTATTGGCTGTGTTTGGTCTTCATTGCTGCACACAGGCTTTCTCTAGTTGTGGCAAGCGAGGGCTACTCTTTGTTGTGGTGCGAGGGGTCTTCATTGCCATGGCTTCTCTTGTTGCAGAGCATGGGCTCTAGGTGCATGGGCTTCTGAGTTGTGGCACACGGGCTCAATAGTTGTGGCACATGGGCTTAGTTCCTTCGCAGCACATGGGATCTTCCTGGAGCAGGGACTGAACCCGTGTCCCCTGCATTGGCAGGCGGATTCTTAACCACTGTGCCACCTAGGAAGCCCTAGATTTTTTTATATGAGAGATCGTATGGTATTTGCCTCCCTCTCTCTGTCTGACTTTATTAGCGTAATGCCCTCGAGTTCCATCCATATGTCCCAAAAGCCAAGATTTCACTCTTTTTCGTGGCTGAATAATATCACATGACATATATCTATATCTATATCTCACATTATTTTTTTGGAATATGTTTATACTTTTATTAATCATTTAATTGTTTATACACATATACTTCTGCGCATTTTATTTTGCTCTCGTGGAGGTAAATTATTCACCTTTTTAAAGCTTTATTGAGATACAATTTCAAAATTTTAAATCATCTAATTAGGCATCTCTTAATCTCATATCCCTAATTTATACCTCCTCCTCCCCTCTCCCCTTTGGTCACCACTAGTTTCTTTTCTATCTGTGATTCTGTTTCTGTTTTGAATGTATATTCATTTGTATTATATTTAGATTTCACATACAAGTGATATCATACAGTATTTGTCTTTTTCTGTCTGACATGTCACTAGACACAATATTCTTTAGGCCCATTCAGGTGCTGCAAATGGCAGAATTTCATTCTTTTTAATGACTGAATAATATTCATATATATATATATGGTATATATATATCTCATATCTTCTTTACCCATTTGTTTGTGATGGGCACTTGGGTTGCTTCCATATCTTGCTGTTGTAAATAGTGTGTAAATAGTGTTGCTGTGGATATGGGGGTGCACGTACTTTTTGAATTAGTTGTTTTGCTTTTTTCCAGATATACACCCAGGAGTGGAATTGCTGGATCATATGGTAGTTCTAGTTTTAGTTTTTTTGAGGAAACTCCATACTGTTTTCCATAGTGGCTGCACCAATTTACATTCCCACCAACAGTGTACAAGGGTTCTCTTTTCTCCACATCTTCTCCAACATTGGTTATTTGTGTTCTTTTTAATGATAGCCAATCTGACAGGTGTGCCATTGTTGTTTTGGTTTGAATTTCTCTAATAATTAGCAATAGTGAGCGTTTTTTCATCTGCCGGTTGACCATGTGCATGTCTTCTTTAGAAAAATGACTATTTAGAGTCTCTGATCATTTTTAATCCGATTGTCTTTTTGCTTTTGAGTTATATGAGTTCATTATGTACTTTGGATACTAACACCTTATCAGGTATATGATTTGCAAATATTTTCTCCCATTCAATGTGTTGACTTTTGGTTTTGTGGGTGGTTTTCTCTGATGTGCGGAAGCTTTTTAGTTTGATATAGTCCCATTTGTTTATTTTTACTTTTGTTGCTTTAGCCTTTGGTGTCATATTCAAAGAATTATCACCAAGACCTATGTCAAGACCTTACAGCCTGTTTTCTTCTAGGAGTTTTATGGTTTTAGGTCTTTGGTTCAAGCAATAATACATTTTGAGCTAAATTCTTTTGCATTTCCAGTTTTCTCAACCCCATTTATTGAAGAGACTGTTCTTTATAATGGCAAAAGCCACTAAATACTTAGGTATAAATCATACACAATATGTGCAAGATCTATATCCTGAAATCACAAAACAGTGATTAAAGAATTCATAGCAACCTAAAGAAATTGATAGATATAACATGTTCATGGACTGGAGAACTCAATATTGTTAAGATTTTGACTCTTCTGAAACTGACCTAGAATTTTAACACAATTCCAGTTAAATTGGATTACTTTTTAAATTTTATTTATTTATTTATTGGCTGTGTTGGGTCTTCGTTGCCGTGCGGGCTTCCTCTAGTTGCATCAAGCGGGGGCTATTCGTTGCAGTGCACGGGCTTCTCATTGCGGTGGCTTCTCTTGTCGTGGAGCTCGGGCTCTAGGCTCACAGGCTTCAATAGTTGCCATGTTTGGGCTCAGTAGTTGTGGCTCGAGGGCTCTAGAACACAGGCTCAGTAGTTGTGGCCCACGGGCTTAGTTGCTCCACAGCATGTGGGATCTTCCCGGACTAGGGCTTCCCGAACTGTGTCCCCTGCATTGGCAGGTGGATTCTTAACCACTGTACAACCAGGGAAGTCCTGTAATAGGATTTTTTGGTAGTACAAATGAACAATATGATTGTAAAATGCATATATGAAGGCAAAAAACTAATAAAGTAAATTGACTACAGCTAAAATAATCAGAAAATTGTGGTATTAGAGAAAAGAGAGAAATATAGATCGATACAGAGAGTACAGAATACCATATAGAGTCCAAAAATAGATTCACTCATGTATCATCCATTGATCATTGACAAATGTGCAAGGACGATTCAGTGGAAAATGATGCTTGTCAACCAATGATGCTGGAAAACTTGGATTTCCATGTGAAAGAAGAAACTTTAATCCACACCTCACGTTCTCAAAAACAACCCACTCTTGATGGGTCATATGCCTACATCTTGGTATGAGTACAGAGAGGGTTTCCATGACACCCTGCTTCCTGGAGTCAGAGAAGTCCCAGAGCAAGAAGTTTGGAGCACGTGGAGCAGAAGTGAGGTGAGGTGCCGTCAAGTTGCATCTACTAAAGCTAGCTGAAGCCAGGGCAGAGCTGGTTCCTGCAGCTGTGGCTGGAATAGGAGATGAGGCTGAGAGAATTGAAAAAGGGCACGAGAAGTGTCTGGCATATTTATCAAAGGAGAACTGTGTCTACCAGGGGATGTAACAGTGGTTTCATTGAATGGGAAGCTGAGCCAACCACTTGGACATTTTGTGGTTCTTATGTAACCCCATATACGAAAAGTACAATTGAGCCTGGGGTGGTGCTGCAATTCTGGGGAATTCTTTGAGGGCCACTTAGCATTTTCTGTCCATAAATAAATATCAGCAAAACTATAACAAGTCAGTAAGGCAAGACCAATGAGGATGCTGATTCCTAAGGAATGAAGGTTTGCATTATACAACCATGTAAGAACCCCATGCAGCTGAGATGATGGCCTAGGATAATATGGAATGGGTAAGGAAAGAAGGTGTTATAAAATTAACTATGGCCTTGTGGTCAATTGCAGCACAATTGAGAGCTGGCAACTAGGAGGTATTCTGACACGTGGCGAGTACCAGAGATGATGGTGGTGATGGGTGCCATGAATGTTTTCCCACAGAGGTAAGAAGGCAGAAGTACCTCAGTGGGATTCAGACTGGGTTTTCTTTTCAATCCTGGCTTGAGGCAGGATTGAACATGATCAGGGAGAGTTTATCTTTTCTCTCATTCTCATTCTCTCTTTCTAAATATCTGCATATGATTGTGTAATAGATATCTACTCCTTGTTAGCTACACGTGGTTTATGGGAAATGGTTTTGTATTGAGAGATGGTGCCAACTTGAGAATCGTTCCAAAATATGTGTCTTTATTGGCACTTTGCTTAAACCACTGATGGTTTCTTGTTTCCCACAGAAAACAGCCTGCTACACTCCTCAGATACTTTAGGATATTCACGGTATGGTCCTGGCTTGTTTTATGGCTTCACAAACCATCTTCTTTTACTTCCCAAAGTGCAGGCTCCAATCATGAAGGTCTACTGTCCATTCCCTAGACAGGCAGTGATTAAGCTTTCATGCACGAGCTTCTCTCCATCTTCACCCTCCCCCAAAGTATAATCAGGTGTGATCAGTGACTAAAATCAGTCACTGCTCTAGGATCCCGAGAGCATATGTCCCAGAGAGGCCTTGGGTAACTAGTTTGTCATTAACAAGTTCCTCTAGGATTCAGCCTCCTCTGGGATTCAGGGTCCTTTTGGCTGAAGGATGTACAGAATGGGAGATGTGACAAGGGATTTTGCAGATGCAGGTGATGACTATAGAGGCTCTTACCTCACATGCCTTAGTGAATAAAGGGGAGCAGGATCTTGGGTCAGGGTCCTGGAGTCACCCTCAGACACACTGGGTAAGTTGGGCACAGAATGAATGAGCTGGTCCCTTAGGCTCCTTTCAACCTGAGGGTCTTGAATTCCCAGGTTGTATGGTGTTCTGCAGGAGAGTTTTTCAAGTATGGTAATGCTCCTCTTTTCCACCTCTAGGCCCCCAAAACTTCACTACATTTGAGAAATTTTTTATCAACCTTCTTCTGTATTACTTACCATATCACTTATTCCCACAACTCTTGAGGTAGGCATTAATGCAATAGTTCTGAACCCTTGTTTTATTTTAGAATCACCTTGCCGCTTTAAAAAAACTTTGTATGGACTTCTTCTCAATGATTGTGATTAATTTTATCTGAGTGGTTCAATAATCTTTATTTTTAAAAGCATCATGTGTTCTTGCTACACACTGTGAGGTCCATGGACGGAGGCATGGACTACTATATCAAAATCACTTTTCCCCAGAACTCCCAGGGGATTTTCATGGATATTATTTTAGAAGCACGACCCTAGATTTCCTTATGTGCAGTCCAGGCTGAGAACCACTAACCTAACAAGTATAGAAGGTGAGAGCCTCACTGCATCATCAATGACAACATCCTCAAGTGGTCTGTGACTTGTGATCCCAGTCATACTCTTGACACAGAGTCAGGTCCTGCTCATTTGCCAGGGAAACAAAATTCTGAGAGACCAGGTGTATGATTCTGTTGATGTTTCTTCCCACTGTGACTATCAAGCGCCAAGGGGCGAAATCCCAGCAGCTGGATCCAGTCATGTCTTTAATGAAGGACCTTCCCGCATCTCACGATGCTTCTCCTTTGCTTTCTTTGTCAGCTTTGAGGCACACTGAGGTGTATTAATCAGGTACTTGAAAGAAAGGGAATCATTAGGAGAGTATATCTATACCTATACTTATATTATTACCTATATAGTTATATACCTCTATTTATATCATCTGTAGTGGTGACAAGAGTAGAGTATCTGAGGTACCCTAACATTTTTTATCGGGACAAAATTATATCCATAAATTTTGTAATAAAGTGCGAAATTTAGTGCTAAATGGGTGGGCCTAGTGAGTTCTTGTCCTGGGAGGATTTAGGAGGAGAAGTGGTTCTAACCTAAAAGGAGTTTTGTTATCTTTAAAGTTGGAAGAATTCATGACTCAGCTGAAACACATCCAATCAGTGTTTCTAGACACCATACCAGCTGCAGTCACCAAGGCGGACATGGCCTTTTCTTCCTGTAGTTTACCATTCCATAGTGAAGACAGCTATAAACAGTGTGATTGAAGGATATAGAGGAGAAGGGTTCAATCATGGAAGCAGGGAGAGCAGTTAAGAGGCTATTCAAAAGGTACAGAAAAGCCATGATGTCTGCCAGGTCTAGGGTGTTGACAGTGGCTACTGGGAGTGGTTGAATGGGTAAGAGAATCCAGTGGCAGAACCTTTAGGACTTGTCAACAGATAAGAAATTGATGATGATGAAAGAAGGGGATGAAAGCAAAAGTTCGGTTGTGGAGCACCTGGCCTCCCATCTACTGAGATATGGGAAACTAGAGGAGGGGGGAGTTGGGGGTGGGGCAGGGGGAGATCATGAGTCTCATTGGGATGTTAAGCTGAAAATGACTGTGTAAAGTCCAAGGGTGGATAACAATTAGACAACTAAGGGTACTCTTTCATAGGTTAGAGAGACGTCTACACCTGAGATTTAAGTGGTAATCAAAGCCATTGGCATAGATGAGTTTTTCTTGGTGGTATATGTAAGAATTGCAAGAGAGCAGTGTTTAGGAAAAACCCTAGAACACCAATCAACTTGAAAATATTGACAAAATAGAAGCCAATGGCAGTTACTGAGGATGTCTGCTCAGGCAGGCATGAGGAAACCAATCCATTTTGTGTCTCAGAAGCTAAGGGATGACAAGAGTGTTTTAGAAAAGTTGGAATATTGTTTCATCTTAAAGAGAATTGAAGAAAATAAGTCATTTCCCATCATAGAGATTCTGAGTATATAGAGAATTGGAGTACAATAAGCATTGTAATTATCGTGATGAGAAGAATATAAAGTATTTTTGTAAAGTGTCTAACAGACCATGCATCACAGAAATATGCTTATTTGGAAATGCAGGTTTTCATGGACACTCTGATTTCTTCTCGAGGATCCTGGACACAGAGCATGGCAGGGAGGAATGAAACTGTTGTCTCTGAGTTCCTCCTGCTGGGACTGCCCATCCAGTCAGAGCATCAGCACCTGTTCTCTGCCCTGTTCCTGGCCATGTATGTTACCACCGTCCTGGGGAACCTCGTCATCATGGTCCTCATTTGCCTGGACCCCCACCTCCACACACCCATGTATTTGCTTCTCAGCAATTTGTCTTTCTCTGATCTCTGCTTTTCCTCTGTCACAGTGCCCAAGTTGCTGCAGGACATGCAGAGCCACGTCCCATCCATCCCCTATGCTGGCTGCCTGACCCAAATGTACTTCTTCTTGTTCTTTGGAGACCTGGATGACTTCCTCCTTGCGGCCATGGCCTATGACCGCTATGTGGCCATCTGCTTCCCCCTGCACTACACCACCATCATGAGCCCCAAGCTCTGTCTCTTCTTGGTGGTTCTGCCCTGGGTGCTGACCACGTTCCATGCCATGTTACACACCCTGCTCATGGCCAGGTTGTCTTTTTGTGCAGACAGCGTGATCCCCCACTTTTTCTGTGATTTGTCTGCTCTGCTGAAGCTGTCCTGCTTGAACACTCAAGTTAATGAGCTGGTGATATTTATCGCTGGAGGGCTCGTTGTTGTCCTCCCATTCCTACTCATCATCCTGTCCTACGCACGAATTCTCTCTTCCATCCTCAAGGTCCCTTCTGCCAAGGGCATCTGCAAAGCCTTCTCCACCTGTGGCTCCCACCTCTCCGTGGTGTCTCTCTTCTATGGGACAATTATTGGTCTCTATTTATGGCCATCAGCTAGTAATTCTACCTTAAAGGAGACTGTCATGGCCTTGATGTACACTGTGGTGACCCCCATGCTGAACCCCTTCATCTACAGCCTGAGGAACAGAGACATGAAGGGAGCCCTGGGAAGAGTCTTTTGTAAAAAGAAAACTCCCTTCTCTCTATGATGGTAAAGTTGGGATTTCTGCACCATTTTATCCTGTAGGTATATTGATATTAATACAGGGATATCAACCCAGACTTCTTTTTTTCCTAATGGTCTTTTGGTTAAATTACTTAGTAATATAATTTCCAGTAAGTAAATGATATAAAGTGGAGGTATGTAGTTGAAGTCGGAAAGGGGATCTCAGCGATCCACTAGCAGGGTCTCCTCTTTGTTCTTTCTGTGACCCTAAGAAGCATACATTTTAAACTTCCAATTAATCTTTATGTCCTCCCCCCATTTTTTACTGTTTCCATTGATTTATTTACTGCTGAAATAAACACTACTATTTATTATTTACTCATTTACTCTTGAGACAGCCTCCCCCTCACCCCATCACTTTGGACAGAAGCTCCATGAAGAAGAGACTGTCACTGCAGTACCAGGGCGCACCGTAGGTGACCAATATTTACTGAACCAGAAAACCCCCAAGGCAGTTACTATTATTATGCTCCAACCTGAAAATCTGGAGGAGACTTAAAGAAACAGTACAGCTGTGACAGCTTGTAAAATAGCATTAATTTGCACTGCCTCCTTCCCTCCTGCATGCCACTGTGGGAGCAAACTCCTGTGCCAGGGCACCCTTCCTAAAGCTCGCCCTTCCAGAGGTGTGCTGCCACCATCCAGCCCCCCACCCACGCTCCTAGGAAGGCTGCTTAGAACCCGAGTCTGCCAGGCTAAAGAGGCAGAGAAGCGTGCCCTTTTCTTCAGTATCTGTGTCCCTTTTTGAAACAATTAATTTATCATGTTTAAAAAAAATAACCCAAACCCTGCTTTAAATAAATAATACTCTCTCCTTCCAGGTCAGTACTGTTTAAAATTCAAGATTCTCACTCCCCTGCTTACCTCTATTAAACTGGTCTTTTCATTATTGAATATGGATTTTTACTTACACATTCTTGAGCAAGGGTTGGTATTATTCTGTCTCTTAACCTTTTCTCCTCTGATTTATTTTCATGTCTCCACTGTCTTTTTCACCTGACCTGAACCTCAAGTGAAATTTCTATCTCCTTCACTGCAATAGTCTAGTTCATCTTTACCTGGGAGCTCACTCATACCTGGGGCCCTAAAACTACTCCCTCGGGTGTGGGGAAGGAAGCCGGAGTCTCGTTACCAGCCTCACTCTTCAAGGGTTTCTCTCTCTTGCTTCCTATTTTGGAATTGATCAACACATTTTATATATGTGATCTTATTATATTCTTGTGATGATTCCACAAATGAATCTTATCACCAATTTAAAGACTGAAAAATGTGGTATTTGAGGACTTGCCAAGGTCCCAGAGTGGGTCAGTACTGAGCTTATTTAAGATCTCAGAGTATATGATTTTACAAATTCTTCTTCTCATTTCCCCCAGCCTCAGAAATGAGGGGAGCAGTCATTCATTTTTCAGTCTTAGCTCCACATGTGGCATTGTCCAGCGTTCCAAGCTCAGTCCATTGTTTTCTTATTGTCTCCTGTAATGGATGATATCTAAGCCCATCATTTTATTTTGTCTAAACCCTTTTGTATTTCCTCTCCCCTCCCCCTCTCTGTCTGCAGTGGGAGCCGTCCTCCGGTTCCTGATTTTCATCTTCATCTTCATGGTGGGCATCTCCACGTGATGCTCTGTGAGCACTTTCATCTTTACATGCAGAAAATGGGAACTTAATACTTTCCAAAGTCTGCTTTTTGTTTTATAATCCATTTTCCTTTTTAGCTTTATCGAGCGATAATTCTTATGCAAAAATTGAATACATTTACTGTGTACATCTTGATGAGTTTGGACAAGTGCATGTATCTCTGATACCTTTACCACACCAAGATACACATATACATCACTCTCATGAATTTCTTGTGTTCTTTTGCTTTTTTTCTTTCTTTCTTCCTTTTTTTCTGAAAAAAATAAACAGCATGACTTCTCTCCTCTGAATGTATTTTAGAGTGCACAATACTATATTAACTGTAGGTACTATCTTATATTTTACTGCTTACTCATTTTACATAGCAGAAGTTTTATATCCATCGAAAAACGATTTTCTGTTTTCTCCTCATTCCAGCCCCTGACAGCCACCCTTCTGTCCTCTCCTCCCATGAGTGTAACTGCTTTGATACCTCATCTCTGAAATGGAATCATTTGGGGTTTGTCCTCTGTTAGTGGGTTATTTCACTTAGCATCATGTCCTCCAGGTTCATCTGTGTTGTCACAAATGTCAGTATTTCTTTTTTTAAAGACTGAGTGACAGTCACTGTGTGCATGTACCACATCTTCTTTATCCCTGTACTGGCTGATGGACATGTGGGTTGTGTCCATATCTTGGCTCTTGGGAACATCGTTGACATGAACGCTCAAGTGCAGATGTCTCTTCGTATTCCTCGTGTCATTTCCTTTCCCTATAAACCCAGAGTTGGGATTGCTGGATCGTATGGTATTTCTGTTCTTCTTTTTTTTTTGTTGGTGGTGGAGGCTCCGTACTGTATCCCATAGTGGCCCTGATACCCATACGAGATGAAGACATTATACGAAAAGTGCAGATCAATACCCCACTAGTTTGTTTTCTATATCTGTGAGTCTGTTCCTGTTTTGCATATGCATGCATTTTTTAAGCTCTTTATTGGAATATAATTGCTTTATACTTTTGTGCTGGTTTTTGCTGTACAACAAAGTGAATCAGCTGTATTTATACATATATCCCCATATCCCCTCCCTCCCACCCTCCCTATCCCAGCCTTATATGTCATCACCCATCATCGAGTTGATCTCCCTGTGTTATGCAGCAGCTTCCCACTAGCTATCTATTTTACATTTGGTAGTGTATATATATCAATGCTACTCTCTAACTTCGTCCCAGCTTCCCCTTTGCCCCTCCCCGTGTCTTCCAGTCCGTTCTCTGCATCTGCATCCTTATTCTTGCCCTGTCACTGGGTTCATCAGTACCATTTTTTTAGATTCCATATATATGAGTTATCATACAGTATTTGTTTTTCTCTTTCTGGCTTACTTCACTCTGTATGACAGACTCTAGGTCCATCCACCTCACTACAAATAACTCAATTTCATTCCTTTCTATGGCTGAGTAATATTCCACTGTATATATGTGCCACATCTTCTTCATCCATTCCTCTGTCAGTGGACATGTAGGTTGCTTCCATGTCCTGGCTATTGTAAATAGTGCTGCAGTGAACATTGTGGTACATGTATCTTTCTGAATTATGGTTTTCTCTGGGTATATGCCCAGTAGAGGGATTGCTGGGTCTATAGTAGTTCTATTTTTAGTTTTTTAAGGAAACTCCAAACTGTTTTCCATAGTGGCTGTACCAGTTTACATTCCACCAACAGTGCAGGAGGGTTCCCTCTCCAGCATTTATTGTTTCTAGATTTTTTGATGATGGCCATTCTGACCGGTGTGAGGTGATACCTCATTGTGGCTTTGACTTGCATTTCTCTAATAATTAGTGACATTGAGCATCTTTTCATATGTTTGTTGGCCATCTGTATGTCTTCTTTGGAGAAATGTCTATTTGGGTCTTCTGCCCATTTGTGGATTGGGTTATTTGCTTTTTTGGTATTAAGCTTCATGAGCTGCGTGTATATTTTGGAGATTAATCCTTTATCAGTTGCTTCATTGGTGAATATTTTCTCCCAATCTGAAGGTGGTCTTCTTGTCTTCTTTATGGTTTCTTTTGCTGTGCAAAAGCTTTTAAGTTTCATTAGGTCCCATTTGTTTATTCTTGATTTATTTCCATGATTCTAGGAGGTGGGTCAAAAGGGATCTTGCTTTGATGTATGTCATAGAGTGTTCTGCCTATGTTTTCCTCAAGGAGTTTTATAGTGTCTGGCCTTACATGTAGGTCTTTAATCCATTTGGAGTTTATTTTTGTGTATGGTGTTAGGAAGTGTTCTAATCTCTTTCTTTTACATGTAGCTGTCCAATTTTCCCAGCACCACTTATTGAAGAGGCTGTCTTTTTTCCGTTGTATATTCGTGCCTCCTTTGTCAAAGATAAGGTGCCCATATGTGTTTGGGCTTACTTCTGAGTTCTCTATTCTATTCCATTGATCTTCCTTTCTATTTTTGTGCCAGTACCATACTGTCTTGATCGCTATGGCCTTGTAGTATAGTTTGAAGTCAGGAAGGCTGATTCCTCCAGCCCCATCTCTCCTTCTCAAGATTGCTTTGGCTATTTGAGGTCTTTTGTGTTTCCATACTAATCATAAAATTTCTTGTTCTAGTTCTGTGAAAAATGCCATTGGTAATTTGAATCTGTAAATTGCTTTGGGTCGGATAGTCATTTTCACAATGTTGATTCTTCCAATCCAAGAACATGATATGTCTCTCTATCTGTTTGTATCGTCTTTGATTTCTTTCAACAGTGTCTTATAGTTTTCTGCATGCAGGTCTTTTGCCTCCTTAGGCAGGTTTATTCCTAGGTATTTTATTCTTTTTGTTGCAATAGTAAATGGAAGAGTTTCCTTAATTTCTCTTTCCGCTTTTTCATTGTTAGTGTATAGGAATGCAAGAGATTTCTGTGCATTAATTTTGCGTCCTGCTACTTTACTAAATTTATTGATTAGTGCTAGCAGTTTTCTGATAACTTCTTTAGGGTTTTCTATGTATAATATCATGTCATCTGCAAAGAGTGACAATTTACTTCTTTTCCAATTTAGATTCCTTGTATTTTGTTTTCTTCTTTGATTACTGTGGCTAAAACTTCCAAAACTATGTTGAATAATAGTGCGGAGAGTGGACACCCTTGTCTTGTTCCTGTTCTTAGAGGTAATGCTCAGTTTTTCACTATTTAGAACGATGTTGGCTGTTGGTTTGTCATATATGGCTTTTATTATGTTGAGGTAACTTCCTTCTATGCTCATTTTCTGGAGAGTTTTTCTCATAAATCGATGTTGAATTTTGTCAAAAGCTTTTTCTGCATCTATTGAGATGATCATATGGTTTTTATCCTTCAATTTGTTAATATGATGTGTCACATTGATTTATTTGCATATATTAAAGAATCCTTGAATCCCAGGAATAAACCACACTTGATCATGGTGTATAATCTTTTTTTTTTTAAGATAGATTTATTTATTTATTTATTTATTTATTTATTTATTTATTGGCTGTGTTGGGTCTTCGTTGCTGTGCATGGGCTTTCACTAGTTGTGGCGAGTGGGGTCTACTCTTCGTTGCGGTGTGAGGGTGTCTCATTGCGGTGGGTGGCTTCTCTTATTGCGGAGCATGGGCTCTAGGCATGCAGGCTTCAGTAGTTGCGGCACATGGGCTCAGTAGTTGTGGCTCTCGGGCTCTAGAGCTCAGGCTCAGTAACTGTGGTGCATGGACTTAGTTGCTCCACAGCATGTGGGATCTTCCTGGACCAGGGATCAAACCCCTGTCCCCTGCATTGACAGGCAGATTCTTAACCACTGAGGCACCAGGGAAGTCCCTGTATGATCTTTTAAATGTGCTGTTGGATTCTGTTTGCTAGTATTTTGTTGAGGATTTTTGCATCTATATTCATCAGTGATATTGGCCTATAATTTTCTTTTTTGTGTGTGACATCTTTGTCTGGTTTTGGTATTAGGGTAATGGTGGCCTCATGGAATGAGTTTGGAAGTGTTCTTCCTTCTGTTATGTTCTGGAAGAGTTTGAGAAGGATGGGTGTTAGCTTTTCTCTAAATATTTGATAGAATTGCCTGTGAAGTGATCTGGCCCTGGGCTTTTGTTTGTTGGGAGATTTTTTAATCACTGCCTCAATTTCCGTACTTGTGATTGGTATATTCATAGTTTCTATTTCTTCCTTGTTCAGTCTTAGAAGATTGTACTTTTTTAAGAGTTTATGCATTTCTTCCAGGTTATCCAGTTTGTTGGCATATAGTTGCTTGTAGTAGTCTCTCATGATCTATTGTATTTCTGCAGTGTTGGTTGTTACTTCTCCTTTTTCATTTCTAATTCTGTTTGCATCTTCTCCCCTTTTTTCCTGATGAGTCTGGCTAATGGTTTATTAATTTTGTTTATCTTCTCAAAGAACCAGCTTTTAGTTTTATTGATCTTTGCTATTGTTTCCTTCATTTCTTTTTCATTTATTTCTGACCTGATCTTTATGATTTCTTTCCTTCGGCTCATTTTGGGTTTTTGTTGTTGCTGTTGTTCTTCTTTCTCTAATTGTTTTAGGTGTAAGGTTAGGTTGTTTATTCGATATTTTTCTTGTTTCTTGAGGTAGGACTGTATTGCTATAAACTTCCCTCTTAGAAATGCTTTTGCTGTGTCCCATAGGTTTTGGATTGTTGTGTTTTCATTGTCATTTGTCTCTAGGTATTTTTTGATTTCTCTTTGATTCCTTCTGTGATTTCTTCATTCTTTAATAGCGTATTGTTTAGCCTCCATGTGTTTGTATTTTTTACAGTTTTTTCCCTGTAATTGATATCTAGTCTCATGGCGTTGTGGTCAGAGAAAATCCTTGCTACAATTTCAATTTTCTTGAATTTACCGAGGCTTGATTTGTGACCCAAGATTTGATCTATCCTGGAAAATATTCCGTGTGCACTTGAGAAGAAAGTGTATTCTGTCGTTTTTGGATGGAATATCGTATAAATATCAATTAAGTTGAGATGGTCTAATTTATCATTTAAAGCCTGTGTTTCCTTATTTATTTTCTGTTTGGATGATCTGTCGATTGGTGTAAGTGGGGTGTTAAAGTCTCCTACTATTATTTACTGTTAATTTCCCCTTTTATGACTGTTAGCATTTGCCTTATGTATTGAGGTGCTCCTATGTTGGGTGCATAGATATTTACAATTGTTATATCTTCTTCTTGGATGGATCCCTTGATCATTATGTGGTGTCCTTCCTTGTCTCTTGTAATGATCTTTAAAGTCTAATTTGTCTGATATGAGTATTGCTACTCCAGCTTTCTTTTGACTTCCATTTGCATGGAATATCTTTTTCCATCCCTTTACTTTCAGTCTGTATGTGTCCCTTGGTCTGAAGTGGGTTTCTTGTAGGCAGCATATAGAAGGGTCTTGTTTTTGTATCCATTCAGCCAGTCTGTGTCTTTTGGTTGGAGCATTTAATCCATTTACATTTAAGGTAATTATTGACATGTATGTTCCTATTACCATTTTCTTAATTGTTTTGAGTTTTTTTTTGTAGGTCTTTTCCTTCTCTTGTGTTTACTGCCTAGAGAAGTTCCTTTAGCACTTGTTGTAAGGCTGGTTTGGTGGTGCTGAGTTCTCTTAACTTTTGCTTGTCTGTAAAGCTTTTGATTTCTCCATCGAATCTGAATGAGATTCTTGCTGGGTAGAGTATTCTTGGCTGTAGGTTTTTCTCTTTCAGGACTTTCAATATATCCTGCCATTCCCTTCTGGCCTGCAGAGTTTCTGCAGAAAGGTCAGCGGTTATCCTTATGGGTTTTCCGTTATATGTTATTTGTTGCTTTTCTCTTGCTGCTTTTAAAATCTTTTCTTTGTATTTAATTTTCATTAGTTTGATTAATATGTGCCTCATTGTGTTTCTCCTTGGATTTATTCTGTATAGGACTTTCTGCGCTTCTTGGACTTTATTTACTTTTTCCTTTCCCATGTTGGGGAATTTTCCACTATTATCTCTTCTAATATTTTCTCAGACCCTTTCTTTTTCTCTTCTTCTTCTGGGACCCCTATAATTCAAATGTTTGTATATTTAATGTTGTCCCAGAGGTCTCTGAGACTGTCCTCAATTCTTTTCATTCTTTTTTTCTTTTTTCTGCTCTGTGTCAGTTTTTTCCACCATTCTATCTTCCAGGAACTTATCCGTTCTTCTGATTCAGTTATTCTGGTCTGCATTCCTTCTGGAGTACTTTTAAGTTCATTTATTGTGTTGTTCATCACTGTTTGTTTGCTCTTTAGTTCTTCCAGCTCCTTGTTAAACATTTCTTTCATTTGCTCCATCTGTGCCTCAATACTATTTCTGAAATCTTGGATCATCTTTACTATAATTATTCTGAATTCTTTTTCAGTTAGACTGGCTATCTCGTCTTCATTTGCCTTGTCTTGTGGGGTTTTACCTTGTTCCTTCATCAGCTGCATCTTTCTCTGTTTTCTCATTTTAACTCAGTGTGTTTGGAGTCTTCTTTCCTTAGGCTGCAGGGTCATAGTTCTTTTTAAATCTGTTGCCTGTCCCCAATGGGGAGGTTGGTTCAGTGGGTTGTGTAGGCTTCTTGGTGGGGGGGACTGATGCCTGTATTCTTGTGTGTGGAGCTGGATCTTATCCTTCTGGTGTGCAGAGCCACATCTGTTGGTGTGTCTGTGGGCTTAGTATGACTGTAGGCTGTCTGTCTGCTAATGGGTGGGATTATGTTCCTGTCTTGCTAGGTGTTTGGCTTGAGGTATCCAGCACTGGAGCTTGCTGGCCTTTGGTTGGATTTGGATCTTAGTGTTGAGAATGAGACCTCTGGGAGAGCACTTGCTGATTAATATTCCATGGGGTTGGGAGTTCTCTGATGATCCAATGTTTTGGACTCAGCTCTGCTGCCTCAGAGGTCCAGCTCTGACCCCCGGCCGGGGCACTAAGCCCCTTGAAGCTGCACAGCATGGAGGAAAAGGAGGTAGAAAGAGAGAAAAGAAAAAAAAAGAAAAAAAAAAAAGGAAGAAAGGGATAGGACAGACAAATCCCCAAGACAGGTGGTAAAAACAATTCTAAACAGTCAAAATCACACAAGGAGATGTGCGCACTTGCAAAAAGAGATGAAAAGAGAAGAAGAGAAAACAAAAGAGAAGGACTACAAATAAGGGAGTAATCAAACCCGTTTACAAACCCACATACAAATATATACAGTAAAGATTAAACTGACAAATACATAAAACCAGAAACGAGTCAAACATACCAGGAAGTCCTCCAATTCTTCTAGATGGGTCTCTGCACCTGCTGTGGGGAGGACTGTGGAGAGCTCAGACTGTAGCCTGGTATTAGTCCTGTGTATATTTGCCCCCACAGTCCTCAGTTACCCCCTAAGTCTACAGCCTCTATTGTAGAAACGCTCGTCTATTAAGGTGCAGAGTCTATCAAGCCTATTGTGGGTATTGAATCTGCTCCTCCTGTGGCTGTTTCCTTTTCTCTTCATCGGTCTTACAGTCCTTGGGGATCAGTTTTGGTTTTGGTCCCTTCTTTGCGTGTGGGCTGCTCTTAGGAGTCGGTTTCCCACCTAGGCAAGAGGGGGCAAAAGAGGGTGGTTGGGGATCACTTGCAAATTCAGGTTGAGGGGAGGGAAGGGTATGGCAGTCTAACTGAAATTTGTGGGAGTGCTTGCAGCAGCAGAGGTCTGCGTGAGCCTGAGATGTGCCTTGCGTTGTCCCAGGGAAGCTGGTCCTGAACATAGCACCCCTGGCGCTGGTAGGCTGCACCTGTTGCCAGAAGGGTGTGGCCAATGACCTGCCTTGCACACAGGACCCTTGGCAGCGAATGCGGTGGGTGGGCAATTGGGTGGGCGATGGGCTCTGTGTTTTGATTTAGCAGCCGTGGTCACGGGTGGTGCTGGCACAGGCGCCGCTCCGCAGCCTGTGAGTTCGCGGAGCAGCAAGCTCCTCTCGAGCACCCGGAAACAAAGGTCTCCTGGTTCTCCTTCAGGCCCAGGCTTTCCCCCAAACTCCCACCCAGTCAGCTGTGGTGCACTTTCCCCCCAGGCTGTTTTCTCACAGCCAGCCCCAGTTCCCTCCCTGGTGTCTGTTCTCCAAAGCCCAAGCCTTGGCGCCCAGCCCCCACCGCCGCTGCGGGTGAGCAGACCCGCATCTCTGGCTGGGGAATGCTGCCTGAGTCCTCGGTGCCCGAATCTTTCCGCTCTGTCCTCTGCACACCTGTTGTTGCTCTCCCCTCTGGGGGCTCTGAGCTCCCCCTGTCCATCCCTGCCAGCAAGGGGGCTTCCCAGTGTGTGGAAGTTTCCCCCCTTCGCAGCCCGCTCCCAGAGGGGCATGTCTCCTTGGGATTCCTTTATCTCTTTTCTTCTCTTTTTTTCTTTTGCGTTACCCAGTTACGTGGAAATTTTCTTGCCTTTCTGGAGGTCCAAGGTCCCAAATCAGCATTCGGAAGGTGTCCCCTAGGAGCTCTTCCACAAGTAGATGTATTCTTGATGTATTTGTGGGGAAGAAGGTGATCCCCATCTCTTACTCCTCTGCCATCTTCTTTCAGACCTTACATTCATTTTAATTATATTCAGATTTCACAGATTAGTGATACAGTGTCTTTCTCTGTCTGACATTTCAGTGGGAATAATACTCTTTAACTTGAACTACATTGTTGCAAGTGGCAGAATTTCAGTCTTTTTACTGGCTGGATAATATTCCATTGCATATATACCACATTTTCTTATCCATTGATGGGCATTTGTGTTGCTTCCATATCATGGTTATTGTAAAATAGTGCTACTGTGAACATGGGGGTGCATGTATCTTTTTGAGATAGTTCTTTTGTTTTTTTTTCCTTCCAGATGTATACCAAGGAGTGGAATTGCTGGATCTGTGGCAGTTCTGTTTTTCCTTTGAGGAACCTCCATACTGTTTTCCATAGTCGCTGCACCAATTTACATTCCCACCAACAGTGTACAAGGGTTCTCTTTTCTCCATATCTTCTCCAACATTTGTTATTGTGTTCTTTTTGATGATAGCCAATCTGACAGGTGTGAGGTGATATCTCATTGTTGTTTTGGTTTGCATTTCTCTAATAATTAGCAATGGTGAGCATCTTTTCATGTGCTTGTTGGCCATCTGTATGTCTTCTTTGGAAAAATGACTGTTTAGATCCTCTGATCATTTTTAATCAGATTGTCTTTTTGCTTTTGAGTTATATGAGCTCATTATATACTTTGGATACTAATGCCTTATCAGGTATATGATTTGCAAATATTTTCTCCCATTCAATGTGTTGCCTTTTGGTTTTGTTGGTAGTTTTCTTTGATGTGCAGAAGCTTTTTAGTTTGATGCAGTCCCATTTGTTTATTTTTACTTTTGTTGCTTTTGTCTTTGGTGTCATATTCAAAGAATTATCACCAAGACCTATGTCAAGACCTTACTGCCTTGCCTATGTTTTCTTCTAGGAGTTTTATGGCTTTAGGTCTTAGGTTCAAATATTAACCCATTTTGAGTTAAATTTTTTTGTATTTTCAGTTTTCCTAACCTCATTTATTGAAGACGCTGTCCTTCTCTGCTCTATTTTAAAAGTGCCATTTATAATAGCACCAAACCATTAAATACTTAGGAATAAATAATACACAATATGTGCAAGATCTATATCCTGAAAACAAAAAACACTGATTATAGAACTCATAGTGATCTAAAGAAATTGATAGGTATAACATGTTCACGGATTGGAGAACTCAATATTGTTAAGATGCTGACTCTTCTAAAACTGATCTAGAGATTTAACACAATTCCAATTAAATTCCAATAGGATTTTTTGGTGGTACAAGTGTACAATATGATTGCAAAATGCATACATGAAGTCAAAAAAAAACTAACAAAGTAAATTTACTGTAGCTAAAATAATCAGATTGTGAGATTAGAGATGAGAGAAATATAGATTGATACAGAGAGTACAAAATACCATATAGAGTCCAAAAATAGATTCACTTATGTATTGTCCATTGATCACTGACAAATGTGCAAAGACGATTCAGTGGAAAATGGTCTTATCAACCAATGATGCTGGAAAACTTGGATTTCCACGTGAAAGAAGCAACTTTAATCCACACCTCACATTCTCAAAAAAACCCCACTCTTATGGATCAAATGCTTAAATCTTGGTATGAGTACTGAGAGGGTTTCCATGACACCCTGTTTCCAGGAGTCAGAGAAGTCCCTGAGCAAGAAGCTTGGAGCATGTGGAGCAGAAGTGAGGTGAGGTGCCGTCAGGTTGCATTTACTAAAGCTAGCTGAAGCCAGGGCAGAGCTGGTTACTGCAGCTGTGGCTGGAGTAGGAGATGAGGCTGAGAGGATAGAAAAAGTGCATGAGAAGTGTCTGGTGTAGTTCTCAAGGGAGGAGTGGTTACCCCTTACCAGGGGATGTAAGAGTAGTTTCATTGATTTGGATGTTGAGTCAACCACCTGGACATTTTGTGCTTCTTATGTGAACCCAATATGCAAAGAGTAGGATTCCCATTGAGCCTGGGGTGGTGCTATAGATTAATATGGGAAAACTGGGTTCCTCCACACAACTGGAGTGGAGAGGACCATGTCTGCATTTCTGGGGAATTCTTTGAGTGCCACTTAGTATTTTCTGTCCAAAAATAAATATCAGCAAAGCTAGAACAACTTGATAAGGCAAGACTAATGAAGATGCTGATTCCCAAGGAAGGAAAGTTTGCATTATACGACCGTGTAAGAACCCCATACAGCTGAGATGATGGCCGAGGAGAACATGGAATGGGTAGTGAAAGGAAGTGTCCATAGTTAACTGCAACATAAAGAAGAGCTGGCAACTAGGAGGTATCCTGACACATGTGGGGAGTACTGGAGATGATGGTGGTGGCGGGTGCCATTAATGTTTTCCCACAGAGGTAAGAAGGCAGAAGTACCTTAATGGGATTCGAACTGGGTTTTCTTTTCTATCTTGGCTTGAGGCAGGATTGAACATGATCAGGGAGAGTTTGTCTTTTCTCTTGTTCAAGTACTTTCTATATATCTGCATGTGGTGGTGTCATAGATATCTACTCCTTGTGAGCTGCAAGTGGTTTGTGGCAAATGGTGTTGTATTGAGAGATGGTGCCATGTTGAGAATTTTTCCAAAATATGTGTCTCTATTGACACTCAAACCACCAACAGCTTCTTGTTACCCACAGAAAACAGCCTGCTACATTCCTCAGACACTTTAGGATATTCCCAGTATGGTCCTGGCTTGTTTTATGGCTTCACAAACCATCCTCTTTCATTTCCCAAAGTATCAGCTCCACCCACTAAGGTCTACAGTCTATTCCCTAAACAGGCAGTGATTAAGCTTTCCTGAACCAGATTCTCTCCATCCTCACCTTCCCCCAAAGTATAGTCAGGTGTGATCAGTGACAAAATCAGTCACTGCTCCAGGACCCTGAGAGCACATGTCCCAGAGGGGCCTTGGGTAAGTAATTTGTCTTCAACAAGTTCCTCCAGGATTTGGACTCTTCTGGGATCCAGGTCCCACAAATGTGCAGAATGCGAGATGTGATAAGGGATTTTGCAGATGCAGATGACGACTACAGAGACTGTTACTTCACATGTCTTAGTGAATACAGGGAAGCAGGATCTCGGGTCAGGGTCCTGAAGTCACCCTCAGACACACTGGGTAAGTTGGGCAGAGGGTGAATGAGCTGGTCCCTTAGGGTCCTTCCAACCTGAGGGTCTTCCTTTCCCAGGTTGTATGGTGTTCTGCAGGAGAATTTTTCAAGTAAGGTAATGCTCCTCTTTTCTACCTCTAGGCCCCCTAAAATTTCACTACATTTGAGAAGTTTTTTTATACTATTCACCCATTACAATCTGTTTTATTCATTGTAACATTCTCATGTGTTACTTACCATATCATTTATTCCCACAATATGGTGTAATTTCAACATACTAACAACTCTTGAGGTAGGTGTTAATACAACAGGTCTGAACCCTTGTTTTAGTTTAGAATCACCTAGGAGCATTAAAAAAACTTTGTATAGACTTCTTCTCAAAGATTATGGTTAATTGTGTCTGAGGGGTTCAATAATCTTTATTTTTAAAGGCATCACGTATCCTTGCTACTCACGGTGTAGTGCATAGACTGCAGCATGGGCATAGTTACCTGGGTGCTAGCTGAAAATGCAGAAGCAGGCCTAGTGTATCCAAATCAGTGTTGTACCAGAACCCCCAGGGGATTTTCATGGATACTAAATTTTAGAAACACGGCCCTAGGTTTTCTCATGTGCCGTCCAGGCTGAGAAGTACTGACTTAATGGGTGTAGAAGGTGAGAGCCTTGCTGCATCATCAGTGACAACATCCTTAAGTGCTGTCTGTGGCTTGTGATCCCAGTCACACTCTTGACACAGGAGTCGGGTCCCGCTCATTTACCAGGGAAACCAAATTCTGAGAAACCAGATGTGAGATTTTCCCTCCATGTTTCTTCCCACTGTGCTGTCAGTACATAAGTCAGTATGTAAACCTGTTGACATGGCTGGATCAACCAGCACCAAGGGTGTGACCTCTCAGCAGTTGGATTCAGTCATGTCTTTAATGAAGGACCTTCCCACATCTCACGATGCTTCTCCTCTGCTTTCTTTGTCAGCTTTGAGGCACACTGAGGGGTACCAATCAGGGTTCTTCAAAGAAAGGGAATCATTAGGAGATTGCATATATACCTGTATTTATATTATTATCTATATAAATAATCATCTCTATATCATCTGTAGTGGTGACAATAGTAGTGTATCTGAGGTACTCTAACATTTTATGTGGGAAAAGATTACATCCATAAACTTTATAATAAACTGTGAAATTTAGTGCTAAATGATTGGTTTTGTTGAGTCCTTGTTCTGGGAGGATTTGATGAGGGGTAGTGATTCTAACTTAAAAGGAGTTTTGCTGTCTTTAAAGTTGGAAGAATGCCTGTCTCAGCTTGAAGCACAATCAGTTAGCGTTTATGAAACATTGGCTACATCAAAACACTCTGTCACCTGCTAGCACTACTGCATTCATGAAGGCAGACATGGCCTTTTCTGCATATAGTTTACCATTGTATAGGGGAGACAGCTATAAACAGTGTGATTGAAGGATATAGAGGAGAAGGATTCAATCATGGAAGCAGGGAGAAGAGTTAAGAGACTGTTCCAATGGTACAGAAAAGACATGATGTCAGCCAGGTCTAGGGTGTTGACAGTGGCTACTGGAAGTAGTTGAATGGGTAAGAGAATTAAGGGGCAGAACCTCTAGGACTTGCCAACAGATAGGAAGTTGATGATGATGAAAGGACGGAATGAAAGCAAACGTTCCGGTTGCGGAGCACCTGGACTCCCATTTACTAGATATGGGAAACTAGGGGAGGAGGGAATTGCTGGAGGGCAGGGGGAGATCATGAGTTTCTTTAGGATGTTAGCTGAAAATGAGTGTGTAATGTCCAAGGGAAGATAACACTTAGGCAACTGAGGGTACTCTTTCATAGGCTAGAGAGACATGTACACCTGAGGTTTAAATGGTGATCAAAAGCCATTGGAGTATGTGAGTTTTTCTTGGTGGTATATGTAGAATTACAAGAGAACAGTGTTTAGGAAAAAGCCTTGGAACATTAATCAACTTGGCGATACTGACAAAACAGAAGCCAATTACAGTTATTGAGGATGTCTGCTCAGGCAGGTATGAGGAAAACCAATACATTTGAGTCTCAGGAGCAAAGGGATAAGAGTGTTTTAGAAAAGTTGGAATATTGTTTCATGTTAAAGAGAAGTGAAGAAAATGAGTCATTTCTCATCACACAGATTTTGATTATAGAATATTGGAGTACCATAAAGACTGTCATTTTTGTGTTGAGAATACTATACAGTATTTTTGTAAAGCATCTAACAGACCACGTATCATAGAAATATGTTCATTTGGAAATGCAGGTTTTCATGGACACTCTGATTTCTTCCTGAAGATCCTGGACACAGAGCATGACAGGGAGGAATGAAACTGTTGTCTCTCCGTTCCTCCTGCTGGGACTGCCCATCCAGTCAGAGCATCAGCACCTGTTCTCTGCCCTGTTCCTGGCCATGTATGTTACCACCGTCCTGGGGAACCTCCTCATCATGGTCCTCATTTGCCTGGACCCCCACCTCCACACACCCATGTACTTGTTTCTCAGCAATTTGTCCTTCTCTGATCTCTGCTTTTCCTCTGTCACAGTGCCCAAGTTGCTGCAGGACATGCAGAGCCACGTCCCATCCATCCCCTATGCTGCCTGCCTGACCCAAATGTACTTCTTCTTGTTCTTTGGAGACCTGGAGAACTTCCTCCTTGTGGCCATGGCCTATGACCGCTATGTGGCCATCTGCTTCCCCCTGCACTACACCACCATCATGAGCCCCAAGCTCTGTCTCTTCTTGGTGGTGCTGTCCTGGGTGTTGAGCATGTTTCCTGCCATGTTACACACCCTGCTCACGGCCAGTTTGTCTTTTTGTGCAGACAATGTGATCCCTCACTTTTTCTGTGATTTGTCTGCTCTGCTGAAGCTGTCCTGCTCGGACACTCGAGTTAATGAGCTGGTAATATTTATCACTGGAGGGCTCATATTTGTCCTCCCATTCCTACTCATCATCCTGTCCTATGCACGAGTTGTGTCTTCCATCCTCAAGGTCCCTTCTGCCAAGGGCATCTGCAAAGCCTTCTCCACCTGTGGCTCCCACCTCTCCGTGGTGTCTCTCTTCTATGGGACAATTATTGGTCTCTATTTATGTCCATCAGCTAATAATTCTACCTTAAAGGAGACTGTCATGGCCTTGATGTACACTGTGGTGACCCCCATGCTGAACCCCTTCATCTACAGCCTGAGGAACAGAGACATGAAGGGAGCCCTGGGAAGAGTCTTTTGCAAAAAGAAAACTCTCTTCTCTCTATGAGGGTAAGGTTGGGATTTCTACACAATTTTATCCAGTAGGTATATTGATTTTAATATTGGGATATCAACCCAGACTTCTTTTTTTCCTAATGGTCTTTTGGTTAAATTACATAGTAAGATATTGTCCAATAAGTAAAAGAAATAAAGTGGAGATGTGTAGCTGGACTCGGAAAGGGCATGTCAGTGACCTGCTAGCAGGGTCTTCCTCTTTTTTCTTTCCAGGTGACCCTAAGGAGCATCATTTTTAAGCTTCCAGTTAATCTTTGTGTCCCCTTTCCCCCAATGTTTCCATTTTTTATATACTGGTAAAATAAGCACCACTATTTATTATCTACTCATTTACACCCTCCACCTCCCCCCTCACTCCATCACTTTTGACAGAAGCGCCATGAAGAATAGACTGTCACTGCAGGCCCTGGGCACACAGTAGGTGACCAATATTTCCTGAAGCAGAGATCCCCCCATGTAGTTACTATTATTATCCTCCTATCTGAAAGTCTGGAGGAGACTTAAGGAAATGGTACAGCGGTGACAGCTTGTAAAATAGCATCAGTTTGGGATGTCTGCCTCCTTGCCCGCAGCGTGCCGCTGTGGCAGCACATTCCTGTGCCAGGGGCCCCTTCCTAAAGCTCGCCCTCTAGAGGTGTGCCGCCACCATCCAGGTCATACCATGCTCTCAGGAAGGCCGCTTAGAACCCAAGTCTGCCAAACTAAAGAGCCGGAGAAACGCGCCTTTTTCTTCAGTATCTGTGTCCCTCTTATAAACAAATTATTGTATTTTTTAAAAATAACCCAAACCCTGCTTTAAATAATACGCTGTCCTTCCAGGTCAATTCTCTTTTAAACTCAAAATTCTCACTCCTCCGCTTACCTCTGCTAAACCTGACTTTTCATTATTGAATACAGATTTTTCCTTACCTCTCCTTGAGCAAGAGTTCGCATTATTCTGTCCCTTAACCTTTTCTCCTCTGATTGACTTTCATGTCTCCACTGTCTTTTTGACCTGACCTGAACCTCAAGTGACCTTTCTATCTGCTTTTCTGCAATAGTTTAATTTGTCTTTACCTGGGAGCTTACTCGTACCTGGGGTCCTAAAGCTACTCCCTCAGGTGTTTGGAAGGAGGCTACAGTCTATTTTCCAGCCTCACTCTTCAAGGGTGTCTCTCTCTTGCTTATTATTTTGGAATTGGTCAACACATTTTATATCTGTGATCTTATTCTATTCTTGCAATGATTCCACAACAGAATCTTGTCACCATTTTAAACTATGAAAAATGTGGAATTTGAGGACCTCACATGGTCCTAGATTGGGTTAATATTGAGCTTATTTAAGATCTCAGAGTATCTGATTTTAAGAATTCTTCTCATTTCCTCCCATCTCAGAAATGAGGGGAGCACTCGTTCATTTTTCAATCTTAGCTCCACATGTGACATTGTCCAGCGTTCCAAGCTCAGTCCATTGTTTCCTTATTGTCTCCTGTAATGGATGACATCTAAACGCATCATTTTATTTTGTCTAAACCCTTTTGTAGTTCCTCTCACCTCCACCTCTCTGTCTGCAGTGGGAACCGTCCTCCGGTTCCTAATTTTCATCTTCATCTTCATGGTAGGCATCTCCACGTGATGCTCTGTGAGCACTTTAATCTTTACACGCAGAAAATGGGAACTTTAATACTTTCCAAAGTCTGCCCTTTCTTTTATAATCCATTTCTCTTTTTAGCTTTATTGAGCTATAATTCTTATGCAAAAATTGAATGCATTTAATGTATACATCTTGATGAGTTTGGACATATGCATGTACCTCTGATACCTTTACCACACCAAGATAATACACATACACATCACTCTCGTGAATTTCTTGTGTTCTCTTATGGTTTTCTTTCTTTCACCCTTTTTTATTTAAAAAAAATCACTTAACATGACTTCTCTCCTCTGAATGTATTTTAGAGTGCAAAATACCATATTGTTCACTGTAGGTAGTGTCTTATATTTTACTGCTTACTCATTTTACATAACAGAAATTTTATACCCATCAAAAATCAATTTTACGTTTTCTCCTCATTCCAGGCCCTGACAACCACCTTCTATTCTCTCCTCCTATAAATGTAACTGCTTTGATACCTCATCTCTGAAATGGAATCATTCAGGGTTTGTCCTGTTAGTGGGTTATTTCACTTAGCACCATGTCCTCCAGGTTCATCTGTGTTGTCACAAATGTCAATATTTCTTTGTTTTAAAACTGAGTGAGAGTCACTGTGTGCGTGTACCACATCTTCTTTATCCCTGTACTGGCTGATGGACATGTGGGTTGTGTCCATATCTTGGCTCTTGGGAGCATTGTTGAGATGAACACTCAAGTGCAGATGTCTCTTCGTATTCCTCATGTCATTTCCTTTCGACATAAACCCAGAATTGGGATTGCTGGAGCATATGGTAGTTCTATTTCTTTCTTTCTTTCTTTTTTTTTGTTTTGAGGAGGCTCCATATTATTTCCCGTAGTGGCCATGATACCTATACCAGGTGAAGACATTATAGGAAAATTGCAGACCAATATCCCACATGAAGGTAGAAACTAAAATCCTCAAAAACACAAACAAGTAATGTTTAACCATATATGAAAAAAGATAATACGTCACTATCAAGTGGGGTTTATTCTGGGAATGAAAATGTGTTTCAAATTTAAAAACCAAAAAATCTAAATGATCATATCAACAAACTAAAGGAAAAACAACATATGATTAAAAAAACATGGTGTGATGCTTCAGAGAAACCATTTACCTAAAGCTGTGTTCTAAACTCTAGTTCTGTGGTTACGTGTATGGTCACATTGCTACCAACTGGCCCTTTGGTATTAAAAAGGAAGATTACCAAACAAACAAACAAATCATCTCTCTAGGTATAGAAAAAACTTTTGACAAGATGTTCAACATTAATGTAAACAATCCATGATTAAAGCCTTTATCAAACTGGAAATAGAAAAAAGTTCCTCAACCTGATGGAAGAGGAACTTTTTCTGTCTGACATGTCAGTAGGCACAATATTCTTTAGGTCCACCCAGTTTGCTGCAAATAGCAGAATTTCATTTTTTAACGGCTAAATAATATTCCACTGCAGATACACCACACACACACACACATATATACGTATATATATAATCTCACATTTTCTGTATCCATTTATCTGTGATGGGCATTTGTGTTGCTCCCATATCTTGCTATTGTAAATAGTGTTGCTATGGATATGGGGGTGCATGTATCTTTGTGAATTAGGTTTTTGTTTTTTAATAGTTCATTTGTTTTTTTTGAAGAACTTTTATTGAGATAGTTAGCATACAATAAACTGCATATATTTAGAGTGTACACTTTTGTATCCCAATCTCCCAGTTCATTCCTCCCCAACCCTTCCCACTGTCCCTACTTGGTGTCCATATGTTTGTTCTCTACAACTGTGTCTCTATTTCTGCCTTGCAAATGAATTAATTTTTTTTTCTTTTTTCCAGCTATACACCCATGAGTGGAATTTCTGGATCACACGGTAGTTATATTTTTATTTTTTTTTTGAGGAACCTCCACACTGTTTTCCATAGTGGCTGCACCAATTTACATTCCCACCAGCAGTGTCCAAGGGTTCCCTTTTCTCCACATCTTCTCCAACATTTGTTATTTGTTTTCTTTTTGATGCAGCCAATCTGACAGGTGTGGCTGTTGTTTTGATTTCCATTTCTCTAATAATTAGCAATGTTGAGCATTTTTTCATATGCCTGTTGGCCATCTGCATGTCTTCTTTGGAAAAATGACGTTTAGATCCTCTGCTCAGGGACTTCCTTGGCAGTCCAGTGGTTAAGATGCTATGTTTCTAATTCAGGAGGCGTGGGTTTGATCCCTGGTTGGGGAACTATGATCCCATATGCCCTGTGGTGCAACAAAAAGAAAAAAAAAAAAAACCAACCAACCAAACAAAAATGGCTCTACATCCTCTGCCCATTTTCAATCAGATTGCCTTTTTGCTATTAAGTTGTATGAGTTCTTTATATATTTATCTATACTAACCCCTTATCAGGTATATGATTTGGAAAGATTTTCTCCCATTCAGTGTGTTGCCTTTTCATTGTGTTGGTGGTTTTCTTCTGTTCAGAAGCTTTTTAGTTTGATGTAGTCCCGTTTGTTTATTTTTGCATCTGTTGCTTTTGCCTTTGGTGTCATATTCAGAGAATTATCACCAAGACCTCTGTCAAGACCTTATGGCCTATGTTTTCCTGTAGGACTTTTATGGTCTTAGGTTCAAGCATTAACACATTTTGAGTTAAATTCTTTTGCATTTCCTGTTTTCTCAACCCCATTTATTGAAGAGACTGTCCTTTCCAACTGTATTTTTTTTTCATTCTAATTGTATTGGAGTATAACAGCTTTACACTGTTGTGCCTGTTTCCACTGTACAACAAAGCAAATCAGCTGTATTTATACGTATATCCCCATATCCCCTCCCTCTTAAGCCTCCCTCCCACCCTCCTTATCCCACCCCTCTAGGTCATCACCAATCATCGAGTTGATCTCCCTGTGTTATGCAGTTACTTCCTACTAGCTATCTATTTTAAATTTCATAGTATATAAATGTAAATGCTACTCTTTCACTTTGTCCCAGCTTCTCCTTCCCCCCTCCCCACATCCTCAAGTCCGTTCTCTACATCTGCATCTTTGTTCTTCCTATGCCACTGAGTTCATCTGGACCATTTTTTTAGATTCCATATATATATGTTAGCATACAGTATTTGTTTCTCTCTTTCTGACTTACTTTGCTCTGTATAACAGACTCTAGGTCCATCCACCTCACTACAAGTAACTCAATTTCATTCCTTTTTATGGCTGAGTAATATTCCATTGTATATATGAGCCACATCTTCTCTATCCATTCATCTGTCGATGGACATTTAGGGTGTTTCCGTGTCCTGGCTATTGTAAATAGTGCTGCAATGAACATTGTGGTACATGTATCTTTTTGAATTATGTTTTTCTCGGGGTATATGCCCAGTAGTGGGATTACTGAGTCATATGGTAGTTCTGTTTTTAGTTTTTTGAGGAGCTGCCATACTGTTTTCCATGGTCCACTGTATTTTTAAACTACCATTTATAATAGCAAAAATCCATTATATACTTAAGTATAAATCATACACAATATATGCAAGATCTATATTCTGAAATTAGCAAACACTGATTAAATAACTCATAGAGATCTAAAGTAATTGATAAAGAAATTGATACATATAACATATTCATGGATTGGGAGACAATATTGTTAAGATGTTGACTCTTTTGAAACTGATCTAGAGATTCAGCACAATTCCAATTGTATGCCAGCAGGATTTTTTGGTAGTACACATGAACAATATGATTGTAAAATGCATATATGAAGGCATAGAAACTAAAAATGTAAATTTACTACAGCTAAAATAATCAGAAAATTGTGGTATTAGACAAAAGAGAGAAATATGAATCAGTACAGAGAGTACAGAACATCACACAGAATCCGAATATAGATTCACTCATGTATCGTCCACTGATCATTGACAAATGTGCAAAGACGATTCAGTGGAAAATCGTCTTGTCAACCAATGATGCTGGAAAACATGCATTCCCACGTGAAAGAAGAAACTTTAATCCACACCTCACATTCTCAATAAGAATCCACTCTCATGTTCTCAATAACAACCCACTCTCACGTTCTCTATAACAACACACTCTTGATGGGTCATATGCCTACATGTTGGTATGAGTACGGAGAGCATTTCCATGACACCCTGCTTCCTGGAGTCAGAGAAGTCCCAGAGCAGAACGCTTGGAGCATGTGGAGCAGAACTGAGCTGAGGTGCCCTCAGGTTGCACCTACAAAAGCGAGCTGAAGCCAGGGCAGAGCTGGTTCCTGAGCTGTGGCTGGAATAGGGGATGAGGCTGAGAGAATTGAAAAGGGGCACGAGAAGTGTCTGGTGTAGTTCTCCAGGGAGGAGTGCTTCTACCAGTGGATGTAAGAGTGGTTTCATTGATTTGGATGTTGAGTCAACCACCTGGACATTTTGTGGTTCTTATATGACCCCATATGCAAAGAGTAGGATTCCCACTGAGCCTGGGGTGGTGGGATAGATTAATAAGGGAAAACTGGGTTCCTCCATAAAACTGGAGCGGAGAGGACCATGCCTGCAATTCTGGGGAATTCTTTGAGTGCCACTTAGTATATTCTGTCCAAAAATAAAAATCAACAAAACTGTAACAAGTGGACAAGACAACAAATGAGGATGCTGATTCCCAAGGACTGAAGGTTTCATTATACCAGCCAGTAAGAAGCCCAGATAGCTGAGGTGATGGTAGAGGAGAACATGGAATGGGTAGTGAAAGAAGGTGTTATAAAGTTAACTGTGGCCTTGCGGTCAATTACAGCACAAGTCAGAGCAGGAAACTGGGAGGTATCCTCACACATGTGGGGAGTACTAGAGATGATGGTGGTGGCGGGTGCCATGCATGTTTTCCCACAGAGATAAGAAGGCAGAAGGACCTCAGTGGGATTCAAACTGGGTTTTCTTCTCTATCTTGGCTTGAGGAAGAATTCAACACGATCAGGGAGAGTTTGTCTTTTCACTTGTTCCAGTACTTTCTATATATTTGCATTTGGTTGTGTCATAGATATCTACTCTTTGTTAGCGGCACATGGTTTATGGGAAATGGTGCTGTATTGAGAGATTCTGCCACCTTGAGAATTGTTCCAAAATATGTGTCCTTATTGGCACTTTGCTCAAACCACCAACAGCTTCTTGTTGCCCACAGAAAACAGCCTGCTGCACTCCTCAGATACTTTAGGGTATTCCCAGTATGGTCCTGGCTTGTTTTAAGGCTTCACAAACCATCTTCTTTTACTTCCCAAAGTGCAGGCTCCAACCGCAAAGGTCTACTGTCTATTCCCTAAACAGGCAGTGATTAAGCTTTCCGGCCCGAGCTTCTCTTGATCGTCACCTTCCCCCAAAGTACAGTCAGGTGTGATCAGTGACTAAAGTCAGTCCCTGCTTCAGGATCCTGAGAGCACTTGTCCCACAGGGTCCTTTGGTAAGTAGTTTGTCCTTAATGAGTTCCTCCAGGATTTGGACTCCTCTGGGATCCATGGTCCTTTTGGCACAAAGATGTCAAGGATGAGAGATGTGAGAAGATATTTTGCAGATGCAGGTGATGACTACAGAGGCTGTTACATCACAGCCTTAGTGAATAAAGGGGAGCAGGACCTCGGGACAGGTTCCTGGAGTCACCCTCACACACTGAGTAAGTTGGGCAGAGGGTGAATGAGCTGGTCCCTTAGGGTCCTTCCAACCTGAGGGTCTTCCTTTCCCAGGTTGTATGGTGTTCTGCAGGAGAGTTTTTCAAGTATGGTAATGCTCCTCTTTTCCACCTCTCGGCCCCCTAAAATTTCACTATGTTTGAGAAATTTTTTATTAATATTCACCCATTACAATCTGTTTTATTCATTGTAACATTCTTATGTGTTACTTACCATATCATTTATTCCCACAATATTGTGTAATGTCAGCATACTAACAACTCTTGAGGTAGGTGTTAATGCAACAGGTCTGAACCCTTGTTTTAGTTTAGAATCACCTTGGAGCTTTAACAAACTTTATATGGACTTCTTCTCAAAGATTATGGTTAATTGTGTCTGAGGGGTTCAATAATCTTTATTTTTAAAGGCATCACGTATCCTTGCTACTCACGGTGTAGTGCATAGACTGCAGCATGGGTATAGTTACCTGGGTGCTAGCTGAAAATGCAGAAGCAGGCCTAGCATATCCAAATCAGTGTTGTACCAGAACTCCCAGGGGATTTTCATGGATACTAAATTTTAGAAGCACGGTCCTAGACTCCCTCATGTGCCGTCCAGGCTGAGAACTACTGACTTAATGGGTGTAGAAGGTGAGAGCCTCACTGCATCATCAGTGACAACATCCTCAGGTGCTGTCTGTGGCTTGTGATCCCAGTCACACTCTTGACACAGGAGTCGGGTCCCGCTCGTTTACCAGGGAAACAAAATTCTGAGAGACCAGGGGTGTGATTTTCCCTCCATGTTTCTTCCCACTGTGCTGTCGGCACATAAGTCCATGTGTAAACCTGTTGACATGGCTGGATCAACCAGCACCAAGGGATGAAATCCCAGCAGTTGGATCCAGTCATGTCTTTAATAAAGGACCTTCCCACATCTCACAATGCTTCTCCTCTGCTTTCTTTGTCAGCTTTGAGGCACACTGAGGTGGATTAATCAGGTTCTTCAAAGAAAGGGAATCATTAGGAGAATATATCTATACCAATGCTTATATTATTATCTATATCGATAAACACCCATATTTATATCATCTGTAGTGTGAAAATAGTAGTGTATCTGAGGTACCCTAACAATTTCTATGGGGACACAATTACATCCATAAATTTTGTAATAAAGTATCATATTTAGTGCTAGAAGGTTGAGTCTAGTGAGTTCTTGTTCTGGGAGGATTTGGGAGGAGTAGTGATTCTAACTTAACAGGAGTTTTGCGGTCTTTAAAGTTGGAAGAATGCAGTCACAGCCAGAAGGACAACCAATTAGTGTTTATGAATCATTGGCTACATCCAGACCCTCTGTCAGCTGGTAACACTGCTGTGGTCAGGAAGGCAGACAAAGCCTTTTCTATGTGTAGTTTACCATTCTATAGGGAAGACAGCTATAAACACTGTGATTGAAGGATATAGAGGAGAAGGGTTGAACCATGGAAGCAGGGAGACGAGTTAAGAGGCTGTTTCAATGGCACAGAAAAGACATGATGTCAGCCAGGTCTAGGCAGTGGCTACTGCGAGTGGGTGAATGGGTAAGAGAATCAAGTGACAGAACCTTTAGGACTTGCCAACAGGTAGGAAGTCGATGATGACGAAAGGAGGGAAAGAAAGCAAATGTTCAGGTTGTGGAGCACCTGAACTCCCATCTACTGAGATATGGGAAACTAGGGGAGGAGGGAGTTGGGGGCGGGGCAGGGGGAGATCATGAGTTTCTTTGGGATGTTAAGCTGAAAATGACTGTGTAAAGTCCAATGGAAGGTAACAGTTAGGCAACTGAGCGTACTCTTTCTAGGTTAGAGAGACATCTACACCTGAGATTTAAATGGCAACCTAAGCCATTGGAGTATGTGAGTTTTTCTTGGTGGTATCTGTAGAATTACAAGAGATCAGTGTTTAGGAAAAAGCCCTAGAACATCAACTTGAAGATATTGACAACCCAAAAGCCAGTTACAGTTACTGAGGAGGTTTGAACAGGCAGGCATGCGGAAATACAATCCATTTTGTGTCTCAGGAGCTAAGGGATAAGAGTGATTTTGAAAAGTTGGCATATTGTTACATTTTCCAGTGAAGGGTGGAAAATAAGTCATTTCCATCATAGGGAATCTGATTGCATAGAGAATTGGAGTACCATAAAAACTGTAATTATTGTGATGAGAATAATATATTTTTGCAAATCATCCAACAGACCATGTATCATAGAAATATGTTCATTTGGAAATGCAGGTTTTCATGGACAGTATTATTACTTCCTGAAGATCTTGGACACAGAGCATGACAGGGAGGAATGAAACTGTTGTCTCTGAGTTCCTCCTGCTGGGACTGCCCATCGAATCAAACTATCAGCACCTGTTCTCTGCCCTGTTCCTGGCCATGTATGTTACCACCGTCCTGGGGAACCTCCTCATCATGGTCCTCATTTGCCTGGACCCCCACCTCCACACACCCATGTACTTGCTTCTCAGCAATTTGTCCTTCTCTGATCTCTGCTTTTCCTCTGTCACAGTGCCCAAGTTGCTGCAGGACATGCAGAGCCACGTCCCATCCATCCCCTATGCTGCCTGCCTGACCCAAATGTACTTCTTCTTGTTCTTTGGAAACCTGGAGAACTTCCTCCTTGTGGCCATGGCCTATGACCGCTATGTGGCCATCTGCTTCCCCCTGCACTACACCACCATCATGAGCCCCAAGCTCTGTCTCTTCTTGGTGGTGCTGTCCTGGGTGTTGAGCATGTTTCCTGCCATGTTACACACCCTGCTCATGGCCAGTTTGTGTTTTTGTGCAGACAACATGATCCCCCACTTTTTCTGTGATTTGTCTGCTCTGCTGAAGCTGTCCTGCTCGGACAGTCGAGTTAATGAGCTGGTGATATTTATCACTGGAGGGCTCGTCGTTGTCCTCCCATTCCTACTCATCATCCTGTCCTATGCACGAGTTGTGTCTTCCATCCTCAAGGTCCCTTCTGCCAAGGGCATCTGCAAAGCCTTCTCCACCTGTGGCTCCCACCTGTCTGTGGTGTCTCTCTTCTATGGGACAATTATTGGTCTCTATTTATGTCCATCAGGTAATAATTCTACCTTAAAGGAGACTGTCATGTCTGTGATGTACACTGTGGTGACCCCCATGCTGAACCCCTTCATCTACAGCCTGAGGAACAGAGACATGAAGGGAGCCCTGGGAAGAGTCTTTTGCAAAAAGAAAACTCTCTTCTCTCTATGAGGGTGAACTTGGGATTTCTACACAATTTTATTGAGTAGATATATTGATTTTAATACTGGGATATCAACCCAGACTTCTTTTTTTCCTAATGGTCTTTTGGTTAAATTACATAGTAAGATATTGTCCGATAAGTAAAAGAGGGACGGTGGAGATGTGTAGCTGGACTCGGAAAGGGCATGTCAGTGACCTGCTAGCAGGGTCTTCCTCTTTTTCTTTCCAGGTGACCCTAAGAAGCCTCATTTTTAAACTTCCAATTAATGTTGTTGTCCCCTTTCCCCACTGCTTCCAGTGATTTATTTACTGATATTGTAAACACTTCTGTTTATCAAGTATTTGCTCATTTACTCATGAGACACCCTCCCTCTCCCCACTCACCCCATCACTTTGGACAGAAGCTCCATGAAGAAGAGACTGTAACTGCAGTACCTGGGATCACACTATGTGCCCAATATTTACTGAACCAAAAAACCCCTGAGGCAGCTACTCTTATTACCCTCCAATCTGAAAATCTGGAAGAAACTTCAAGAACTAGCATGGCTGTGACAGCTTGTAAAAATATATTATTAATTTGGGATGCCCTACCTCCTGGCCCAGTCTGTGCCATGATGGAGGCAAACTCTTGTGCCAGGGGTCCCTTCCCAAAGCTCGCGCTTCCGGAGATGTGAGGCCACAATCCAGGCCTCCCCATGCTCCCAGAAAGGCCAATAAGAACCCTGATCTTCCAAACCAAAGTGGAGGAGAAGCATGCCCTTTTCTCCAATATCTGTTTCCCTCTTTAAAACAATTAATTTATCATGGTTTTTAAAAAATAACCCAAATCCTGCTTTTAAATAATACTCTGTCCTCCCAGTTCAATACTGTTTAAAACTCAAAATTCTCACTCCCCCGCTTACCTCTGCTAAATTGGAATTTTCATTGTTGAATACAGATTTTTACTTACCTCTTCTTGAGAAAGTGTTTGCATTATTCTGTCTTTTAACCATTTCTCCTGATTTATTTTCATGTCTCCATTGTCTTTTTGACCTGACCTGACCCTCAAGTGTACTTTCTATCTTCTTCGCTGCAATAGTTTAGTTCGTCTTTACCAGGGAGCTAAGTCATCCCTGGGGCCCTAAAGTGCCTCCTTCAGGTATGGGGAAGGAATCCGGAGTCTAGTTACCAGCCTCACTCTTTAAGGGTGTCTCTCCCTTCCTATTTTGGAATTGATCAACACATTTTATATCTGTGATCTTATTCTATTCTTGTGATGATTCCAGAAAGGAATCGTATCACCATCTTAAAGACTGAAAAATGTGGCATTTGAGGACTTGCCAAGGTCCAAGAGTGGGTCGGTACTGAGTTTATTTAAGATCTCAGAGTATCTGATTTTACGAATTCTTCTTCTCATTTCCTCCCACCTCAGAAATGAGGGGAGCACTCCCTGATTTTTCAATCTTGGCCCCACATGTGGTGTTGTCTTGCATTCCACCTTTGGTCCATTGGTTTCCTTATTGTCTCCTGTAGTGGATGGCATCTAAACCCATCATTTAGTTTAATCTAAACCCTTTTGTATTTTCGGCTCACTTCCTCATCTCTATCTGCAGTGGGAACCGTTCTTCAGTTCCTAATTTTCATCTTCATCTTCATGGTAGGCATCTCCACGTGATGCTCTGTAAGCTCTTTAATCTTTACACGCAAAAAATGGGGACCTTTAATATTTTCCAAAGTCTGATCTTTGTTTTATAATCCATTTCTCTTTTTATCTTTATTGAGCGATCATTCTTATGCACAAACTGAATGCATTTTATGTAGACATCTTGATGAGTTTGGACATATGCATGTATCTCGGGTGATACCATTACCACACCAAAGCACTACACTTGTATATCACTCTCAAGAATTTCTTGTGTTCTTTTGTGGGTTTTCTTCCTTTCTTCCTTTTTTCCCCCCCAAAACAAACAAACAACCAAGAAAAAACCCAACACTTAATATGAGTTCTCTTCTCTGAACGTATTTTAGAGTGCATAATACCATATTTGTTAAGTGTAGGTACTGTCTTCTATTTTACTGCTTACTCATTTTACATAACAGAGATTTTATACCCATCAGAAATCAATTTTCCACCCTCTCCCCATTCTATTCTCTCCCCCTATGAGTGTAACTACTTTGATACCTTATCTCTGAAATGGAATCATTCAGGGTTTGTCCTTCTGTTAGTGGGTTATTTCACTTAGGACCATGTCCTCCAGGTTCATCTGTGTTGTCACAAATGTCAATATTTCTTTTTTTAAAGACTGAGTGATAGTCATTGTGTGCATGTACCACATCTTTATCCCTGTACTGGCTGATGGACATTTAGATTGTGTCCATATCTTGGCTCTTGTGAATATTGTTGAGATGAACACTCAAGTGCAGATATCTCTTCTTATTTCTCATGTCATTTCCTTTCGACATAAACCCAGAATTGGGATTGCTGGAGCATATGGTAGTTCTATTCTATTCTTTCTTTCTTTCTTTTTTTTTTGTGAGGAGGCTCCGTGCTATTTTCCATAGTGGCCCTGATACCTATACCAGAAGAAGACATTATAGGTAAACTGCAGACCAATATCCCACATGAAGGTACAAACTAAAATCCTCAACACAAACAAATAAAGTCTAACCATATAAGAAAAAGATAATACATCACTATCAAGTGGGGTTTATTCTGGGAATGAAAGTGTGTTTCGAATTCAAAAACAAAGAAATCTAAATGATCATATCAACAAACTAAAGGAAAAAACCCCTATGATTACAAAACATGGTGTGACGCTTCAGAGAAACCATTTAAGTAAAGCTGTGTTCTAAACTCTAGTGCTGTGGATACGTGTATTGTCGCATTGCTACCAACTGTCCCTTTGATATTAAAAAGGAACATTTACCGAAACAAACAAACAAAACCAGATCATCTCTCTAGGTGTAGAAAAAGCTTTTGACAAAATAGTCAACATTAATTTAAACAACTTGTAATTAAAACCTTCAGCAAACTGGAAATAGAAAAATTCTTCAACCTGATGGAAGAGGGACTTCTAAAAAACTATAGCTGCCATCTACTTAATGGTGAAAGGTTGAGCGCTTTCTCTCTAAGATCAGGAACAAAGTAAAAGTACTTGCGTGTAACCACTCTTGTTCAACATTGTCCTGGATGTCCTAGGGACTGAAAAAGGGAAGGAAGGAAAAATAATAAAAAGGTTGGACAGTAAGAAATGAAATCATGGGCTTCCTAGGTGGCGCAGTGGTTAAGAATCCGCCTGCCAATGCAGAGGTCACGGGTTCGATCCCAGCTCCAGGAAGATCCCACATGCCGCGGAGCAACTAAGCCTGTGCTCCACAAAAAAAAAAAGCTCTAGAACTAATGAGTTTAGTGAGTTCATAGCATACAATGTTAATAAATTAAAAAGTTATATATCTGTATATATAAAATAATTAATATTAATATATCAATTATATTTATATCAATTAGCAATGGGAACATGTGGAAAGTGAGAAAACTATTTATTTTTACTAAAAATTACAGTTCACACATTTCTACTGGTCCCCACCCCTTTTTTAGGCAACTGCAAATTTCGTCTCTGTATCGATGAGCTTAGTTATTTTTTTTTAAGACCCACATATAAGAGAGATCATATGGTACTTGCCTCTCACTGTCTGACTTACTTCATTACTATAATGCCCTTGAGTTCCATCCCTATGTCCCCAAAGCGAAGATTTCACTCTTTTTCATAGCTGAATAATATCACATGATATATATATGTATCTCACAATGTGGTGTTTTTGGCATATGTTTATATTTTTATTAATAATTTAATTGTTTATACACAGATACTTCTGTTCATTTGATTTTGCTCTCTTCAAAGTAGCTTATTCACCTTTTTGAAGCTTTATTGAGGTACAATTCTAAAATTTTAAATTATTTAATTAAGTACCTCTTAATCTTATATTCCTAATTTACACCTTCTCCTTCCCTCTTCCCTTCATGTAACCACTAGTTTCTTTTCTATATCTATGACTCTGTTTCTGTTTTGCATATGCATGCATTTGTATTATATTTAGATTTCACATATAAGTGATATCATATAGTATTTGTCTTTGACATGTCACTAGGCACAAAATTCTTTTTTTTTTTTTTTTGTTAAAAAGCAAAACCTATTTATTCAGATCTTGGTACAGCAGAGGAATCAGCCATTATCACTTGCATTTTGGCAGGGACTCGGTTGTAGTCACTGTAACCTTCTGAGTCCTTAGCTGACACCTGCAATAAAAAATTGATTAATAAGAGAAAAACAAAGTGTATTAACACATATATATCTCCTGTATACATGGGAGATACCAAGGAAAGTGAATAACTCTGAGATGACTTAGAATTCAGGCTTAAATACAATCTTAATGTATTGGTGAGTGAGGTTATAGGCCTCTTTAGGGAGACTAGGTGGTTTTTGTTTTTTAAAGTTCTTTATTGGAATATGATTGCTTTACACTGCTGTGCCAGTTTTTGAGGTACACCAAAGTGAATCAGCTGTATTTATACATATATCCCCACCCTCCCGCAACTCCTTCCCACCTTCCCTATCCTGGCCCTCTAAGTCATCACCCATCATCGACTTTATCTCCTTATGTTATGCAGGAACTTCCCACAAGCTATCTGTTTTACATTTGGTGGTGTATATATGTCAATGGGACTCTCTCACTTCGTCCCAGCTTTCCCTTTGCCAACCCCACCGTGTGTCCTCAAGTCCATTCTCTACATCTGCATCTTTATTCTTGCCCTGTCACTGGGTTCATCAGTGCCATTTTTTTTTTTTTTTTAGATTCCATATCTATGAGTTAGCATACGGTATTTGTTTTTCTCTTTCTGGCTTCCTTTGCTCTGTGTGACAGACTCTAGGTCTATCCACCTCATTACAAATAACTCAATTTCATTCTTTTTTATGGCCGAGTAATAGTCCATTGTATATATGAGCCACATCTTCCTTATCCATTCATCTGTTGAAGGGCATTTAGGTTGCTTCCATGTCCTGGCTATTGTAAACAGTGCTGCAATGAACATTATGGTACCTGTTTGTTTTTGGATTATGGTTTTCTCAGGGTATATGCCCAGGAGTGGGATTGCTGGGTCATATGGTAGTTCCATTTTTAGTTTTTTAAGGAACCTCCAAACTGTTTTCCATAGTGGCTGAACCAGTTTACATCCCACCAACAGTGCAGGAGGGTTCCCTTTTCTCCACACCCTCGCCAGCATTTATTGTTTCTAGATTTTTTGATGATGGCTATTCTGACCAGTGTGAGGTGATACCTCACTGTGGCTCTGACTTGCATTTCTCTGATGATTAGTGATGTTGAGCTCTTTTCATGTGTTTGTTGGCCATCTGCATGTCTTCTTTGGAGAAATGTCTATTTAGGTCTTCCACCCATTTGTGGATTGGGTTATTTGCTTTTTTGGTATTAAGCAGCATGAGCTGCTTGTATATTTTGGAGATTAATCCTTTGTCAGTTGCTTCGTTGGCAAATATTTTTTCCCAATCTGAGGGTTGTCTTCTTGTCTTGTTTATGGTTTCTTTCACTGTGCAGAAGCTTTTAAGTTTCATGAGGTCCCATTTGTTTATTCTTGATTTTATTTCCATGTTTCTAGGAGGTGGGTCAAAAAGGATCTTGCTTTGATGTGTGTCATAGAGTGTTCTGCCTATGTTTTCCTCTAGGAGTTTTATAGTGTCTGGCCTTACATTTAAGTCTTTAATCCATTTTGAGTTTATGTTTTGTATATGGTGTTAGGAAGTGTTCTAATTTCATTCTTTTACTTGTAGCTGTCCAATTTTCCCAGCACCACCTAGTGAAGAGGCTGTCTTTTTCCCATTGTATATTCTTGCCTCCTTTATCAGAGATAGGGTAGGCACAATATTCTTTAGGTCCATCCAGGTTGCTGCAAATGGCAGAATTTCATTCTTTTTCACGGCCAAATAATATTCCACCGAGTGTGTATGTGTATATATACATCTCACATCTTCTTTACCCATTTATCTGTGATGGGCATTTGCGTTGCTTCCATATCTTGCTATTGTAAATAGTGTGTAAACAGTGTTGCTATGGATATGGGGGTGCATGTATCTTTTTGAATTAATTTGTTTGCTTTTTTCCAGATATACCCCCAGGAGTGGAATTGCTGCATCATATGGTAGTTCTACTTTTTGTGTTTTTGAGGGAACGCCACACTGTTTTCCATAGTGGCTGTGCCAATTTACATTCCCACCAACAGTACCCAAGGGTTCTTTTTTCTCCACTTCTCCAGTGTTTGTTTTTCTGTTGTTTTTGATGATAGCCAATCTGACAGGTGTGGCTGTTGTTTTGATTTCCATTTCTCTAATAATTAACAAGGTTGAGCATTTCTTTCATGTGCCTGTTGGCCATCTGCATGTCTTCTTTGGAAAAATGACTGTTTAGATCCTCTGCCCAGGGACTTCATTGGCAGTCCAGTGGTTAAGACTCCATGTTTCCATTGCAGGGGGGGTGGGTTTGCTTCCTGGTCGGGGAACTATGATCCCATATGCCATGTGCTGCAACCAAAATTAAGAAAAAAAATACCAGACTCTACATCCTCTGCCCATTTTTGAGAACCTCAGGTTCTCAATAAAACTCACTCATGATGGGTCATATGCCTACATGTTGGTATGAGCACTGAGAGCATTTCCATGATACCCTGCTTCCTGGAGTCAGAGAAGTCCCTGAGCAGGAAGCTTGGAGCATGTGGAGCAGAACTGAGCTGAGGTGCCCTCAGGTTGCACCTACAAAAGCGAGCTGAAGCCAGGGCAGAGCAGGTTCCTGAGCTGTGGCTGGAATAGGGGATGAGGCTGAGAGAATTGAAAAGGGGTACGAGAAGTGTCTGGTGTAGCTCTCAACGGAGGAGTGCTTCTACCAGAAGATGTAACAATGGTTTCATTGAATTGGAAGTTGAGCCCAACACCTGGACATTTTGTGGTTCTTATGTGACCCCATATGCAAAGAGTAGGATTCCCATTGAGCCTGGGGTGGTGCGATAGATTAATAAGGGAAAACTGGATTCCTCCACAAAACTGGAGTAGAAAGGACTATGCCTGCAATTCTGGGGAATTCTTTGAGTGCTACTTAGTATTTTCTCTCCAAAAATGAGTATCCACAAAACGGTAACATTTCGATAAGACAAGGCCAGTGAGGATTCTGATTCCCAAGGATTGAAGGTTTGCATTATAGAACCCGGTAAGAGCCCCATGCAGCTGAGATGATGGCCGAGGAGAACATGGAATGGGTAGTCAATGAAGGCGTTATAAAGTAGCCTGTGGCCTTGCAGTCAATTACAGCATAAGTCAGAGCTGAAAACTGGGAGGTATCCTCACACATGTGGGGAGTACTAGAGATGGTGGTGGTGGCAGGTGCCATTAATATTTTCCCACAGAGGTAGGGAGGCAGAAGGACCTCAATGGGATTCATACTGGGTTTTCTTCTCTGTCTTGGCTTAAGGAACAATTGAACGTGATCGCGGAGAGTTCATCTTTTCTCTTATTCTAGTACTCTCTATATATCTGCATTTGGTTGTGTCATAGATATCTACTCTTTGTTAGCTGCATGTGGTTTATGGGAAATGGTGTTGTATTGCAAGATTCTGCCACCCTGAGAATCTTTCCAAAATATATGTCCTTATTGGCACTTTACTCAAACTACCGACAGCTTCTTGTTGCCCACAGAAAACATCCTACTACACTCCTCAGATAGTTTAGGATATTCCCAGTATGGTCCTGGCTTGTTTTAAGGCTTCACAAACCATCTTCTTTTACTTCCCAAAGTGCATGCTCCAATCATAAAGGTCTACTGACCATTCTCTAAATAGGCAGTGATTAAGTTTCATGGTCCAGCTTCTCTCCATCCTCCCTTCCCCCAAAGTATAGACAGGTGTGATCAGTGACTAAAGTCAGTCCCTGCTCCAGGACCGTGAGAGCACTTGTCCTAGAGAGGCCTTGGGTAAGTAGTTTGTCTTTAATGAGTTCCTCCAGGATTTGGACTCCTCTGGGATCCATGGTCCTTTTGGCACAAAGATGTCAAGGATTACAGATGTGAGAAGATATTTTGCAGATGCAGGTGATGACTACAGAGGCTGTTACATCACAGCCTTAGTGAATAAAAGGGAGCAGGACCTCAGGACAGGTTCCTGGAGTCACCCTCACACACTAGGTAAGTTGGGTAGAGGGTAAATGATCTGGTCCCTTAGGGTCCTTCCAACCTGAGGGTCTTCCTTTCCCAGGTTGTATGGTGTTCTGCAGGAGAGGTTTTCAAGTGTGGTAACGCTCCTCTTTTCCACCTCTAGGCCCCCTAAAATTTCACTATGTTTGAGAAATTTTTTATTAATATTCACCCATTACAATCTGTTTTATTCATTGTAACATTCTTATGTGTTACTTACCATATCATTTATTCCCACAATATTGTGTAATTTCAGCATATTAATAGCTCTTGAGGTAGGCGTTAATGCAACTGTTCTGAACCCTTGTTTTAGTTTAGAATCACCTTGGAGCATTAAAAAAACTTTGTATGGACTTCTTCTCAAAGATTATGGTTAATTGTGTCTGAGGGGTTCAATAATCTTTATTTTTAAAGGCATCACGTATCCTTGCTACTCACGGTGTAGTGCATAGACTGCAGCATGGGCATAGTTACCTGGGTGCTAGCTGAAAATGCAGAAGCAGGCCTGGCGTATCCAAACCAGTGTTGTACCAGAACTCCCAGGGGATTTTCATGGATACTAAATTTTAGAAGCACGGCCCTAGGTTTCCTCATGTGCAGCCCAGGCTGAGAAGTACTGACTTAACGCGTGTAGAAGGTGAGAGCCTTGCTGCATCATCAGTGACAACATCCTCAAGTGCTGTCTGTGGCTTGTGATCCCAGTCACACTCTTGACACAAGAGTTGGGTCCCTCTCATTTACCAGGGAAACCAAATTCTGAGAAACCAGGTGTGAGATTTTCCCTCCATGTTTCTTCCCACTGTGCTCTCGGTACGTAAGTCCATGTGTAAACCTGTTGACATGGCTGGATCAACGAGCACCAAGGGGTGAAATCCCAGCAGTTGGATCCAGTCATGTCTTTAATGAAGGACCTTCCCACATCTCACAATGCTTCTCCTCTGCTTTCTTTGTCAGCTTTGAGGCACACTGAGGGGTACCAATCAGGGTTCTTCAAAGAACAGGAATCAAGAGGAGAGTATATCTATACCTATACTTTTATTGTTATCTATATGGATAAACATCTCTATTTATATCATTTGTGGTGGTGACAAGAGTAGTGTATCTGAGGTACCCTAACATCTTCTGTGGGGACACGATTACATCCGTAAATTTTGTAACAGACTGTGAAATTTAGTGCTCAATGGTTGGTTCTAGTGAGTCTTCGTTCTGACAGGATTACGCGAAGTAGTGGTTCTAACTTGAAAGGAGTTTTGGGGTCTTAAAAGTTGGAAGAATGTGTGTCTCAGCCTGAAGTACAGCCAAGTAGCGTTTATGAAAATTTGACTACATCCAGACACTCTGTCAGCTGCTAGCACTGCTGCAGTCATGAAGACAGACTTAGCCTTTTCCATGTGTAGTTCACCATGGCATAGGGGAGACAGCTATAGAGAGTGTGATTGAAGGATATCGAGGAGAAGGGTTGAACCCTGGAAGCAGGGAGACGAGTTAAGAGGCTGTTTCAATGGTACAGAAAAGACATGATGTCAGCCAGGTCTAGGGTGTTGACAGTGGCTACTGGGAGTGGTTGAATGGGTAAGAGAATCAAGTGGCAGAATCTTTAGGACTTGCGAACAGATAGGAAGTTGATGATGATGAAAGGACGGAATGAAAGCAAACGTTCCAGTTGCGGAGCACCTGGACTCCCATCTACTAGATATGAGAAACTAGGGGAGGAGCGAATTGCTGGAGGGCAGGGGGAGATCATGAGTTTCTTTAGGATGTTAGCTGAAAATGAGTGTGTAATGTCCAAGGGAAGATAAAACTTAGGCAACTGAAGGTATTCTTTCATAGGTTAGAGAGACATGTACACCTGAGGTTTAAATGGTAATCAAAGCTATTGGAGTATGTGAGTTTTTCTTGCTGGTATATGTAGAGTTACAAAATCAGTGTTTAAGAAAAAGCCTTGGAAGCACAACTTGAAAATACAGACAAAACAGAAGCCAGTTACAGTTACTGAGGATGTCTGGTCAGGTAGGCATGAGGAAAACCAATACATTTTTTGTCTCAGGAGCTAAGGGATCAGATGTTTTAGAAAAATTGGCATAATGTTACATCTTATAGGGAGGGGAGGAAAATAAGTCATTTCCTGGCATAGAGATTCTGATTACATAGAGAATTGGAGTACCATAAAACTGTAATTATACTGATGAGAATGATATATTTTTGCAAAGCATCTAACAGACCATGCATAATAGAAATATGTTCATTTGGAAATGCAGGTTTTCATGGACACTCTGATTTCTTCCTGAAGATCCTGGACACAGAGCATGACAGGGAGGAATGAAACTGTTGTCTCTGAGTTCCTGCTGCTGGGACTGCCCATTGAATCAAACTATCAGCACCTGTTCTCTGCCCTGTTCCTGGCCATGTATGTTACCACCGTCCTGGGGAACCTCGTCATCATGGTCCTCATTTGCCTGGACCCCCACCTCCACACACCCATGTATTTGCTTCTCAGCAATTTGTCTTTCTCTGATCTCTGCTTTTCCTCTGTCACAGTGCCCAAGTTGCTGCAGGACATGCAGAGCCAGGTCCCATCCATCCCCTATGCTGGCTGCCTGACACAAGTGTTCTTCTTCCTGTTTTTTGGAGACCTGGATGACTTCCTCCTTGCAGCCATGGCCTATGACCGCTATGTGGCCATCTGCTTCCCCCTGCACTACACCACCATCATGAGCCCCAAGCTCTGTCTCTCTCTGCTGGCGCTGTCCTGGGTGCTGACTACTGCCCATGCCATGTTGCACACCTTGCTCATGGCCAGACTGCATTTTTGTGCAGACAACATGATCCCCCACTTTTTCTGTGATTTGTCTGCTCTGCTGAAGCTGTCCTGCTCGGACACGCGAGTTAATGAGCTCGTGATATTTATCACTGGAGGGCTCGTCGTTGTCCTCCCATTCCTACTCATCATCCTGTCCTACGCACGAATTCTCTCTTCCATCCTCAAGGTCCCTTCTGCCAAGGGCATCTGCAAAGCCTTCTCTACCTCTGGCTCCCACCTCACCGTGGTGTCTCTCTTCTATGGGACGGTTATTGGTCTGTATTTATGTCCATCAGCTAATAATTCTACCTTAAAGGAGACTGTCATGTCTGTGATGTACACTGTGGTGACCCCCATGCTGAACCCCTTCATCTACAGCCTGAGGAACAGAGACATGAAGGGAGCCCTGGGAAGAGTCTTTTGTAAAAAGAAAACTCTCTTCTCTCTATGAGGGTAAAGTTGGGATTTCTACACAATTTTATCCAGTAGGTACATTGATTTTAATATTGGGATATCAACCCAGACTTCTTTTTTTCCTAATGGTCTTTTGGTTAAATTACATAGTAAGATATTGTCCAATATGTAAAAGAGAGAAAGTGGAGATGCGTAGTTGGACTCGGAAAGGGGATGTACTGACCTGCTAGTCAGGTCTTCCTCTTTTTTCTTTCCAGGTGACCCTAAGAAGCATCTTTTCTTTTCTTTTTTTTTTTTTAAGAACTTTTATTAAGTTACAGTTAACATACAATAAATTGCATATATTTAGAATGTACTATTTGGTATTTTTTTCTCATCAGTAATGTATATATGGCAATGCCAATCTCCCAATTCATTCCCCCCAGCCCTCCCCACTTTCCCCACTTGGTGTCCATATGTTTGTTCTCTACATCTGTGTCTCTATTTCTGCCTTTCAAACCAATTGATTTGTACCATTTTTCTACAAGAAGCATCATTTTTAAACTTCCAATTAATGTTGGTGTCCCCTTTCCCCACTGCTCCCAGTAATTTATTTACCGATATTGTAAACACTTCTGTTTATCAAGTATTTGCTCATTTACTCATGAGACACCCTCCCTCTCCCCACTCACCCCATCACTTTGGACAGAAGCTCCATGAAGAAGAGACTGTAACTGCAGTACCTGGGATCACACTATGTGCCCAATATTTACTGAACCAAAAAACCCCTGAGGCAGCTACTCTTATTACCCTCCAATCTGAAAATCTGGAAGAAACTTTAAGAACTAGCATGGCTGTGACAGCTTGTAAAAGTACATTAATTTGGGATGCCCTGCCTCCTGGCCCAGTCTGTGCCATGATGGAGGCAAACTCTTGTGCCAGGGGTCCCTTCCCAAAGCTCGCGCTACTAGAGGTGTGAAGCCACAATCCAGGCCTCCCCATGCTCCCAGAAAGGCCAATAAGAACCCCAGTCTTCCAAGCCAAGTGGAGGAGAAGCATGCCCTTTTCTCCAATATCTGTTTCCCTCTTTAAAACAATTAATTTATCATGTTTTTTAAAAAATAACCCAAATCCTGCTTTAAATAATGCTCTGTCCTCCCAGGTCAATACTATTTAAAACTCAAAATTCTCACTCCCCTGCTTACCTCTGGTAAACTGGTCTTTTTTTTCATTATTGAATACAGATTTTTACTTACCTCTTCTTGATCAATGGTTCGCATTATTCTCTCTCTTAACCTTTTCTGCTAATTAATTTTGATGTCTCCATTGTCTTTTTGACCTGTCCTGACCCTCAAGTGAACTTTCTGTCTCCTTTGCTGCAATAGTTTAGTTTGTCTTTACCTGGGAGCTGACTCATATCTGGGGCCCTAAAGTGACTCCCTCAGGTGTGGGGAAGGAAGCCGGAGTCTAGTTTCCAGACGTACTCTTTAAGGGTGTCTCTCTCTCCCTTCCTGTTTTGGAATTGATCAACACATTTTATATCCATGATCTTCTATTCTTGTGATGATTCCAGAAAGGAATCGTATCACCATCTTAAAGACTGAAAAATGTGGAATTTGAGGACTTGCCAAGGTCCCGGAGCGGGTCAGTACTGAGCTTATTTAAGATCTCAGAGTATCGGATTTTACGAATTCTTCTTCTCATTTCCTCCCACCTCAGAAATGAGGGGAGCACTTATTCACTTTTCAATCTTAGCTCCATATCTGGCATTGTCCAGCATTCCAACTTTAGTTCATTTGTTTCCTTATTGTCTCCTGTAATGGATGGCATCTAAACCCATCATTTTAATCTGCTTGTATTTTCTGCTCACCTCTACATCTTTATCTGCAGTGGAACCATTCTCCAGTCCCTAATTTTAATTTTCATCTTTTTGGTAGACATCTCCACTTTATGCTCTATGAGCACTTTAATCTTTACACACAGAAAATTTTCCAAAGTCTGATCTTTGTTTTATAATCCTTTTGTTTATCAAATCCTTTTTTTATAATCTTTGTTTTATAATCTCTTTTTAGCTTTATTGAGCTGTAATTCATACACAAAAATTGAATACATTGAATGTAGACATCTTGATGAGTTTGGAGAAGTGCATGTATGTCTGATACCATTACCACACCAAGGTACTGTACATCACCCTGAAGAATTTCTTGTGTTCTTTTGCATTTTTTTCTTTCTTTTTCCTTTTTTTTTTCCAAAAAAACGAACAAAAAAACCCCAACACTTAGCATGACTTCTCTCCTCTGAATGTATTTTAGAGTGTACAGTACCATATTGTTAACTCTAGGTACTGTCTTATATTTTACTGCTTACTCATTTTACACAACAGAATTTTTATACCCATCAAAAATCAATTTTACGTTTTCTCCTCATTCCAGCCCCTGACAACCACCATTCTAGTCTCTCCTCCTATGAGTGTAACTGCTTTGATACCTCATCTCTGAAATGGAATCATTCAGGGTTAGTCCCCTTTAGTGGGTTATTTCACTTAGCACCATGTCCTCCAGGTTCATCTGTGTTGTCACAAATGTCAGTATTTCTTTTTTTAAAGACTGAGTGACAGTCACTGTGTGCATGTACTGCATCTTTATCCCTGTACTGGCTGATGGACATGTGGGTTGTGTCCATATCTTGGCTCTTGGGAACATTGTTGAGATGAACACTCAAGTGCAGATATCTCTTCGTATTCCTCATGTCATTTCCTTTCGACATAAACCCAGAATTGGGATTGCTGGAGCATATGGTAGTTCTATTTCTTTCTTTTCTGAGGAGCCTCCATGCTGTTTTCCATAGTGGCTCTGACACCTATACCAGATGGAGACATTATAGGAAAATTGCAGACCAATATCCCACATGAAGGTAGAAACTAAAATCCTCAAAAGCACAAAGTCTAACAATATATGAAAAAGATGCCTATCAAGTGGGGTTTATTCTGGGAATAAAAACGTGTTTCGAATTCAAAACCCCCAAAATCTAAATGGTCATATCAACAATCTAAAGGAAAAAAAACCCATCTGATTAAAAAAACATGGTGTGACGCTTCAATGAAACCATTTAACTAAAGCTGTATTCAAAACTCTAGTTCTGTGGATATGTGTATTGTCACATTGCTACCAACTGGTCCTTTGGTATTAAGAAGGAACATTTATCAGAAAAAGGAAAAATAGATCATCTCTGTAGGTGTACAAAAAGCTTTTGACAAAATATTCAACATTAAGTTAAACAATTTGTGATTAAAACCTTCAGCAAACTGGAATTAGAAAAAGCCTCCTCAACATGATGGAAAAGGAATTTCTAAAAACTATAGTTGACAACTACTTAATGGTGATCAATTGAATGCTTTGTCTCTAAGATCAGGAACAAAGTAAAAATACTTGCTCTAACCACTCTTATTCAACATTGTACTGGAAGTCCTAGGGGCTGAAAATGGAAAGGAAAAGTAATAAAAAATATACAGGTTGGACAGTAAGAAATGAAACTATATTTATAGACCAGATGATTGTCTATGTAGAAAATGCTGAATAATGTTAAAAATATTCTGGAACTAATAAGTGAGTTCAGTGAGTTCTTAGGATACATTGTTAATAAATTAAAAAGTTACATTTCAACTTGGTGCCCCCCCCCCAAAAATAATAAATAAATAAATAAATTTTTTAAAAGGTTATATTTCTGTACATAAATCTAAAATAATAAATATTAATTAATATTAAGATATTGAAATATTTATATCAACTAGCAATGAACATGTGGAAAGTGATAGAACAGTTTATTTTTATTAAAAAGAGTTCACCCATTTCATCTGGTCTCCACCCCTGTTTCAGGCAACCACAAATTTGGTCTCTATATCTTTGAGCTTAGGTTTTTGTTTTTTTTTAAGATACACATATAAGAGAGATCCTACAGTATTTGCCTCTCTCTGTCTGACTTATTTCATTAGCATAATGCCCTCGAGTTCCATCCATATGTCCCAAAAGCCAAAATTTCACTCTGTTTCATGGCTGAATAATATCACATGATATCTATCTATCCATCTATCTATATATCTCATGGTATTTTTTGGAATATGTTTATACTTTTATTAATCATTTAATTGTTTATACACAGATACTTCTGTTCATTTGATTTTGCTCTCTTCAAGGTAGATTATTCACCTTTTTAAAGCTTTATTGAGGTATAAATTAAAAAATTTTAATTAAGTAGAGTTGATTTAAAATATTGTGTTAGTTTCAGGTGTACAGCATAATAATTCAGTATTTTTGCAGATTATACTCCTATATAGGTTATTTTAAAATACTGGATATAATTTCCTATTCTATACAATATATCCTTGTTGCTTATATATTTTATACACAGTAGTTTGTGTCTCTTTATCTCATATTCCTAATTTACACCTCCTCCTTCCCTCTCCCCTTTGGTAACCTAGTTTGTTTTCTATATCAGTGATTCTGTTTCTGTTTTGCATATACGTTCATTTGTATTATATTTAAGATTTCACATATAAGTGATATCATACAGCATTTGTCTTTTTCTGTCTGACATGTCACTAGGCACAATATTCTTTAGGTCCATCCAGGTTGCTGCAAATGGCAGAATTTCATTCTTTTTAATGGCTAAATAATATTCCACTGCATGTATATGTATATATATAACTCACATCTTCTTTACCCATTTATCTGTGATGGGCATTTGGGTAGCTTCCATGTCTTGCTATTGTAAATAGTGTGTAAATAGTGTTGCTATGAACATGGGGTGCATGTATCTTTCTGAATTAGTTTTTTTGGTTTTCCAGATATACACCCAGGAGTGGAATTGCTGGATCATATGGTAGTTCTTTTTTAGTTTTTTTGAGGAAACTCCATACTGTTTTCCACAGTGGCTGCACCAATTTACATTCCCACCAACAGTGTCCAAGGGTTCTCTTTTCTCCACATTTTCTCCAACATTTGTTATTTTTGTTCTTTTAATTATATTTTTTAAAATTGAAGTATAGTTGATTTGCAATGTCATCAGTTTCAGGTGTACAACACAGTGATTCAGTTACACACATGCATACACACACATCCCCCGCCACAGATATACTACATTTATATCCTTTTTCAGATTCTTTTTCTTTATACGTTATTACAAAATATTGAGTATAGTTCCCTGTGCTATACAGTAGGTCCTTGTCGGCTACCTATTTTATATATAGTAGTGTGTATATGCTAATCCCAAACTCCTACTAGATCCCCCGCTCCTTTGGTAACCGTAAGGTTTTTTTTTTCTATGTCTGTGAGTCTATTTCTGTTTTGTAAATAAGTTAATTTGTGTCTTTTTTTCAGATGCCACATATAAGTTATATCATAGGGTATTTGTCTTTGTTTTACTTACTTAGTATGATAATCTCTAGGTCCATCCATGTTGCTGCAAATGGCATTATTTCATTATTTTCTTTATGGCTGAGTAGTATTCCATTGTATACATGTACCACATTTTCTTTCTTTTTTTTTTTTTTTTATTTGGCTGCACCAGGTCTTAGCTGCAGCATGCAGGATCTTTGATTCATGTACAGGATCTTCAGTTGTGGCATGCGAACTCTTAGTTGCAGCATGTGGGATGTAGTTCCCTGACCAGGGATCAAAGCTGTGTTCTTTTTGATGACAGCCAATCTAACAGGTGTGACTATTCTTTTGTTTTACATTTCTCTAATAATTAGCAATGTTGAGAATTTTTTTCTGTGCTGCAAATTTTAGTAAATAATTTAATAGCATATCCAACTATCTGCCCTGATAATGAGAACAGTAGCAGATATAAGAAACCATCACAGCTTCATCTGATAATTGTTTTTGACATTACAAAGAATTTCCTATGACTTTCAGCCACCTTTTGAGCTGCTATTTATATTTGAGAGCAAAAGAACAGTCTTCAGCTGTACCATACAGACAGGAAAAACTGTTGCTTGACAAATTTACATAACAAATTTGAACATTCAAGGTACATGTCTGTGTTAGGCATAAGTCACTTTAAATTTTGCTAATTTGAGGAAGCTAACCAAATCACTTTTACAGTTCAGGAGAGTTAAATAATTTACAATGGAGCCTTATTTTTGGTCTTATAGGAGAGCTAGCCAAGTGGAAGCCCAGCCAAGATTTGTGATTCACTTTCTCATTTCTCCCTCTTCTCTAGACCTAGATGGGCTGTCTCACCTGCTACCACCTAACCTGTAACTGGCTGAGAGAGAAGGGAACAGCAACAAAAAAGAATTTCTACAGAATCTCCAACTACCAAACCTCAACTTGCCAAAAGACCAAGCTACAATTTATAAACACGCACACATTAAAAATGAATCTACCATATTGAGTCCTCTTTCTGGAAGTGAACCAAGTTGTTAGGTTGGAGGGCGAAAATGACTTACAGTATAAAAAACACTTTACCTGCACAAATTTGAGCTCGATTCTTGGGAGCTGAATGTTGAGAATTTTTTCATGTGTCAGTTGGCCATCTGCATGTCTTCTTTGGAAAAATGACTCTTTAGGAACTTCCTTGGCAGTCCAATGGTTCACACTCCATGTTTCCAATGCAGGGGGCATGGGTTCGATCCCTGGTCGGGGAACCGAGAGCCTATATGTGGCGTGGTGCAGCCAAAAAAAAAAAAAAAAAAAAAAGACTATAGGTCTTCTGCCTGTTTTTAATCAGATTGTTTGTCTTTTTGCTATTGAGTTATATGAGTTCTTTATATATTTTGGATGCTAATCCCTTATTAGGTATATGATTTGGAAAGATTTCCTCCCATTCAGTGTGTTGCCTTTTCAATGTGGTGGTGGTTTTCTTTCCTGTGCAGAAGCTTTTTAGTGTGATGTAGTCCATTTTTTATTTTTGCTTTTGTTGCTTTTGCCTTTGGTGTCATGTTCAGAGAATTATCCCCAAGACCTCTGTCAAGACCTTACAGACTATGTTTTCCTGTAGGACTTTTATGGTCTCAGTTCTTAGGTTCAAGCATTAACACATTTTGAGTTAAATTCTTTTGCATTTCCTGATTTCTCAACCCCATTTGTTGAAGAGAATGTCCTTTCCCAGGTGGGATATAAAGAAATTGTTATAGAAATGGATAGAGATAACATATTCATGGATTGGAAGACTCAAAATTGCTAATATGTTGACTCTTCTGAAACTGATCAAAGATTCAGCACAATTCCAATTAAATGCCAGCAGGATTTTTGGTAGTACAAATGAACAATATGATTGTAAAATGCATATATGAAGGCAAAGAAACTAAAAACATAAATTTACTGCAGCTAAAATAATCAGAAAGTATTGGTATTAGAGAAAAGAGAGAAATATACATCAATATAGAGAGTACAGAATACCATATAGGGTCCAAAAATAGATTCACTTGTATATCGTCCACTGATCATTGACAAATGTGCAAAGACGATTCAGTGGAAAATGGTCTTGTCAACCAATGATGCTGGAAAACGTGAATTTCCACGTGAAAGAAGAAACTTTAATCCACACCTCACGTTCTCAATAACCCACTCTTGATGGGTCATATGCCTAAATGTTGGTATGAGTACTGAGACAGTTTCCATGACACCCTGTTTCTTGGAGTTAGAGTAGTTCCAGAGCAGGAAGCTTGGAACACGCAGACCAGAACCGAGATAAGGCGAGGTCATATTGCACCTATGAAAGCTAGCTGAAGCCAGGGCAGAGCTGGTTACTGCAGCTGTGGCTGGAATAGGAAATGAGGCTGAGAGAATTGAAAAGGGGCACGAGAAGTGTCTGGTGTAGTTCTCAAGGGAGGAGTGCTTCTACCAGGGGATGTAACAGTGGTTTTGTTCAATTGGAACTTGAGCCCAACACCTGGACATTTTGTGGTTCTTATGTGACCCCATATGCAAAGAGTAGGATTCCCATTGAGCCTGGGGTGGTGCTATAGATTAATAAGGGAAAACTGGGTTCCTACACACAACTGGAGTGGAGAGGACCATGTGTGCATTTCTGGGGAATTCTTTGAGTGCCACTTAGTATTTTCTGTCCAAAAATAAATATCAACAAAACTATAACAACTTGATAAGGCAAGACTAATGAAGATGCTGATTCCCAAGGAAGGAAAGTTTGCATTATACGACCGTGTAAGAACCCCATACAGCTGAGATGATGGTAGAGGAGAACATGGAATGGGTAGCGAAAGGAGGTGTCCATAGTTAACTGCAGCATAAAGAAGAGCTGGCAACTAGGAGGTATCCTGACACATGTGGGGAGTACTGGAGATGATGGTGGTGGCAGGTGCCATTAATGTTTTCCCACAGAGGTAGGGAGGCAGAAGTACCTCAATGGGATTCAAACTGGGTTTTCTTCTCTGTCTTGGCTTGAGGAAGTATTGAACGTGATGGGGAGAGTTTATCTTTTCTCTTATTCTAGTACTCTCTATATATCTGCATTTGGTTGTGTCATAGATATCTACTCTTTGTTAGCTGCACGTGGTTTATGGGAAATGGTGTTGTATTGAGAGATTCTGCCACCCTGAGAATTGTTCCAAAATATGAGTCTTTATTGGCACTTTGCTCAAACCACCATTGGCTTCTTTTTGCCCACAGAAAACATCCTGCTGCACTCCTCAGATACTTTAGGATATTTGCAGTACGGTTCCGGGCTGTTTCATGGCTTCACAAACTCTTTTACTTCCCCAAGTGCAGGCTCCAAACAAAAAGATCTACTGTCCATTCCTTAAACAGGCAGTGATTAAGCTTTCATGCACGAGCCTCTCTCCACCCTCACCTTTCCCCAAAGTGTGGTCAGGTGTAATCAGTGACTAAAATCAGTCCCTACTCCAGGACCCTGAAAGCACTTGTCCTAGAGAGGCCTTGGGTAAGTAGTTTGTCTTTAATGAGTTCCTCCAGGATTCGGACTCCTCTGGGATCCAGGGCCCTTTCTGCTGAAGGATGTGCAGAATGAGAGATGCGAGAAGGGATTTGGCAGACGCGGGTGATGACTACAGAGGCTGTTACTTCACATGCCTTAGTGAATAAAGGGGACCAGGATCTCAGGTCCACATCCTGGAGTCACCCTCAGACACACTGGGTAAGTTGGGCAGAGCATGAATGAGCTGCTCCCTTAGGTTCCTTCCAACCTGAGGGTCTTGATTCCCCAGGTTGTATGGTGCTCTGCAGGAGAATTTTTCAAGTATGGTAATGTTCCTCTTTCTACCTCTAGGCCCCCTAAAACTTTACTATGTTTGAGAATTTTTTAATTAATCTTCACCAGTTACAATATATTTTTATTAGTGATAACATTCTTATGTATTACTTACTATATCAATTGTTCCCACAATATTGTGTAATTTCAGCATACTAACAACTCTTGAGGTAGGCATTAATGCAATAGCTCCGAACCCTTGTTTCATTTTAGAATCACTTTGGAGCATTAAAAACTTTGTATGACTTCCTCTCAATGGTTGTGGTTAAATTTATCTGAGGGGTTCAGTAATCTTTATTTTAATAGGATCATGTATCCTTGCTATTCACTGTATAGTCCATGGACTGAGACACAGGTATTACTGGGTGCTAACTTAAAATGTAGAACCTGGCCTGCTGAATCAGAAGCAAAGGTTTATCAGAACTCCCAGGGGATTTTCATGGTTATTCAGTTTTAGAAGCACGGCCCTTGATTTCCTTATGTGCCGTCCAGGCTGAGAACTTCTGACTTACCAGGTGTAGAAGGTGAGAGCCTCCCTGCATCATCAGTGACAACATCCTCAGGTGCTGTCTGTGGCTTGTGATCCCAGTCACACTCTTGACACAAGAGTTGGGTCCCACTCATTTACCAGGGAAACAGATTTCTGAGAAACCAGGGGTGTGATTTTCCCTCCATGTTTCTTTCCACTGTGCTGTCGGCACATAAGTCCATGTGTAAACCTGTTGACATGGCTGGATCAACCAGAACCAAGGGGTGAAATCCCAGCAGCTGGATCCAGTCATGTATTTAATGACAGACCTTCCCTCATCTCACAATGCTTCTCCTCTGCTTTCTTTGTCAGCTTTGAGGCACTCTGAGGTGGATTAATCAGGGTTCTTCAAAGAAAGGGAATCATTAGGAGAGTATATCTATACCTATACTTTTATTGTTATCTATATGGATAAACATCTCTATTTATGTCAGCTGTAGAGGTGAAAAGAGTAGTGTATCTGAGGTACCCTAACATTTTCTGTGGGGATGTTATTACATCAATAAGTTTTGTAATAAAGTGTGAAATTAAGTGCTAAATGCTTGAGTCTAGTGAGTGCTTGTTCTTGGAGGTTTTAGGAGGAGTAGTGGTTCTAACTTAAAAGGAGTTTTGGGGTCTTAAAAGTTGGAAGAATGTGTGTCAGCCTGAAGCACAACCAATTAGTGTTTATGAAACATTGGCTACATCCAGATGCGCTGTCAGCTGCTAACACTGCTGCAGTCAGGAAGGCAGACAAGGCCTTTTCTATGTGTAGTTTACCATTCTATAGGGAAGACAGCTATAAACTGTGATTGAAGGATATGGAAGGAGAAGACTTCAATCATGGAAACAGGGAGACAAGTTAACAGGCTGTTCCAATGGTACAGAAAAGACATGATGTCAGCCAGGTCTAGGGTGTTGATAGTGGCTACTGGGAGTGGGTGAATGGGTAAGAGAATCAAGGGGCAGAATCTTTAGGACTTGCCAACAGATAGGAAGTTGATGATGATGAAAGGAGCAAATGAAAGAAATCTTTCCGGTTGTGGAGCACCTGGACTCCCATTTCCTGAGATATGGGAAACTAGGGGAGGAGGGAGATGGGGGAGGGCCGGGGGAGATCGTGAGTTGCTTTAGGAAATTAAGCTGAAAATGAGTGTGTAATGTCCAAGGGAAGATAACAATTAGGGAACTGAGGGTACTCTTTCGTAAGTTAGAGAGACACCTACACCTGAGACTGAAATGGCAATCTAAGCCATTGGAGTATGTGAGTTTTTCTTGGTGGTGTATGTAGAATTTCAAGAGAACAGTGTTTAGGAAAAAGCCCTGGAACATCAACTTGAAGATATTGACAAAACAGAAGCCAGTTACAGTTATTGAGGATGTCTGGTCAGGCAGGCATGAGGAAGACCAATATATTTTGTGTCTCAGGAGATTAGGGATAAGAATGTTTTAGAAAAGTTGGATTATTGTTATATTTTACAGGGAAGGGAAGAAAATAAGTCATTTCCCAGAGTAGAGATTCTGATTATATAGAGAATTGGAGTACCATAAAGATTGTCATTACTGTGATGAGAATAATATATTTTTGCAAATCATCTAACAGACCATGTATCATAGAAATATGCTCATTTGGAAATGCAGGTTTTCATGGACACTCTGATTTCTTCTCGAGGATCCTGGACACAGAGCATGACAGGGAGGAATGAAACTGTTGTCTCTGAGTTCCTGCTGCTGGGACTGCCCATCCAGTCAGAGCATCAGCACCTGTTCTCTGCCCTGTTCCTGGCCATGTATGTTACCACCGTCCTGGGGAACCTCCTCATCATGGTCCTCATTTGCCTGGACCCCCACCTCCACACACCCATGTACTTGCTTCTCAGCAATTTGTCCTTCTCTGATCTCTGCTTTTCCTCTGTCACAGTGCCCAAGTTGCTGCAGGACATGCAGAGCCACGTCCCATCCATCCCCTATGCTGGCTGCCTGACCCAAATGTACTTCCTCCTGTTTTTTGGAGACCTGGAGAACTTCCTCCTTGCGGCCATGGCCTATGACCGCTATGTGGCCATCTGCTTCCCCCTGCACTACACCACCATCATGAGCCCCAAGCTCTGTCTTTTCCTGGTGGTTCTGCCCTGGGTGCTGACCACGTTCCATGCCATGTTACACACCCTGCTCACGGCCAGACTGAGGTTCTGTGCAGACAACGTGATCTGCCATTTTTTCTGTGATTTGTCTGCTCTGCTGAAGCTGTCCTGCTCTGACACCCGAGTTAATGAGCTGATGATATTTATCATCGGAGGACTCGTCGTTGTCCTCCCATTCCTACTCATCATCCTGTCTTATGCACGAGTTGTGTCCTCCATCCTCAAGGTCCCTTCTGCTAGGGGTATCCGCAAGGCTTTCTGCACCTGTGGCTCCCACCTCTCCGTGGTGTCTCTCTTCTATGGGATGATTATTGGTCTCTATTTATGCCCATCAGCTAATAATTCCACTGTTAAGGAGACTGTCATGTCCATGATGTACACTGTGGTGACCCCCATGCTGAACCCCTTCATCTACAGCCTGAGGAACAGAGACATGAAGGGAGCCCTGGGAACAGTCTTTTACAAAAAGAAAACTCCCTTCTCCCTGTGATGGTAAAGTTGGGATTTCTACACAATTTTATCCAGTCGGTATATTGATTTTAATATTGGGATATCAACCCAGGCTTCTTTTTTTCCTAGTGGTCTTTTGGTTAAATTACATAGTAAGATATTGTCCAATACCTAAAAGAGAGAAAGTGAAGATGTATAGTTGGACTTGGAAAGGGGACGTCAGTGACCTGCTAGCAGGGTCTTCCTCTTTTTTTCTTTCCAGGTGACCCTAAAAAGCATCATTTTTAAACTTCCAATTAATATTTGTGTTCCTTTTCCTCTACTGCTTCCATTGTTTTATTTACTGATAATATAAACATTACTATTTATCAAGTACTTACTGATTTACTCATGAGACACCCTCCCCCTCCTCACTCACCCCATCACTTTGGACAGTAGCTCCATAGAGAAGAGACAGTAACTGCAGTGCCTGGGCGCACAGCAGGTGCCCTTTATTTACTGAACCAAAAAACCCCTGAGGCAGTTACTCTAATTATCCTCCTATCTGAAAATCTGGAGGAAACTTCCAAAAATATTACAACTGTGATAGCTTCTAAAAGAACATTAATTTGGGATGCCCTGCCTCCTGGCCCACTGGGTGCCACTATGGAGGCAAATTCTTGTGCCGGGGTCCCTTCCCAAAGCTCACCCTTCCCGAGGTGTGAGGCCACCATCCAGACCACCTCATACTCATAGAAAGGCCACCAAGAACCCCAGTCTTGCACTCCAAAGAGGAGGAAAAGCATGCCCTTTTCTCTAATATCTGTGTCCTTTTTTAAAACAATTAATTTATCATATTTTTTAAGAATAACCCAAACCCTGCTTTTAAGTAATACTCTGTCTTCCCAGGTCAGTACTATTTAAAATTCAAAATTCTCACTCCCCTGCTTAGCTCTACTAAACTGGACTTTTCATTTTTGAATACAGATTTTTACTTACCTCTTCTTGAGCAAGGGTTCACATTTTTCTGTCTCAACCTTTTCTCCTCTGATTGACTTTCATGTCTCCATTGTCTTCTTGACTTGACCTGACCCTCAAGTGAACTTTCTATCTTCTTTGCTACAGTAGTTTAGTTCGTCTTTACCTGGGAGCTGACTCATACCTGGGGCCCTAAACTTACTCCCTCAAGTGTGGGGAAGGAAGCCGGAGTCTAGTTACCAGCCTCACTCTTTAAGGCTGTCTCTCTCCTGCTTCCTATTTTAGAATTGATCAACACATTTTATATCCATTATCTTCTATTCTTGTGATGATTCCACAAGGAATCTTATCACCATCCTAAAGACTTAAAAATGTGGCATTTGAGGACTTGCCAGGGTCCCAGAGTGGGTCAGTACTGAGCTTATTTAAGATCTCAGAGTATCTAATTTTACAAATTCTTCCCATTTCCCCCACCTCAGAAATGAGGGGAACACTCATTCATTTTTCAATCTTAATTCCACATCTGGCATTGTCTAGCTTTCCAACTTTGGTTCATTTGTTTCCTTATTGTCTCCTGTAATGGATGGCATTTAAACCCATCATTTTATTTTGTCTAAACCCTTTTGTATTTTCTGCTCACCTCCACATCTCTGTCTGCCGTGGGAGCTGTTCTTCAGTTCCGAATTTTAATTTTCATCTTCATAGTAGGCATCCCCACTTGATGCTCTATGAGCACTTTAATCTTTACACGCAGAAAATGGGAACTTTAATATTTTCCAAAGGCTGATCTTTGTGTTATAATCCATTTCTCTTTTTAGCTTTGTTGAACTATAATTAATATGCAAAAATTGAATACATTTAATGTATACATCTTGATGAGTTTGGACAAGTGCATGTGTGTCTGATACCATAACCACACCAAGGTACTGTACATCACCCTCAAGAATTTCTTGTGTTCTTTTGCATTTTTTTCTTTCTTTCTTCCTTTATTTTTTCCAAAAAAAGAAACGGACAAAAAAAAACCAAAAACCCCCAACACTTAGCATGACTTCTTTCCTCTGAATGTATTTTAGAGTGCACAATGCCATATTGTTAACTGTCGGTACTATCTTATATTTTACTGTTTCCTCATTTTACATAACAGAAGTTTTATATCCATCAAAAATAAATTTTCCGTTTTCTCCTCATTCCAGCCCCTGACAACCACCTTCTATTCTCTCCTCCTATGAGTGTAACTGCTTTGATACCTCATCTCTGAAATGGAATCATTCGAGGTTTGTTCTCTGTTAGTGGGTTATTTCACTTAGCACCACGTCCTCCTGCTTCATCTATATTGTCACAAATGTCAGTATTTCTTTTTCAAAGCCTCAGTGACAGTCATTGTGTGCATGTATCACATCTTCTTTATCCCTGTATTGGCTGATGGACGTGTGGGTTGTGTCCATATCTTGGCTCTTGGGAACATTGTTGACATGAACGCTCAAGTGCAGATGTCTCTTCATATTCCTCATGCCATTTCCTTCCAATATAAACCCAGAATTGGGATTGCTGTATCCTATGGTAGTTCTATTCTCTTTTATTTAATTTTTTGAGGGGAGATTCAAACTGGGTTTTATTTTCTATCTCGGCTTGAGGAAGAATTGAATGTGATCAGGGAGAGATTATCTTTTCTCTTTTTCCAATACTTTTTATATATCTGCATATGATTGTGTCATAGATAACCACTCCATGTTAGCTGCAGGTGGTTTAAATGGGGAAATGGTATTATACTGAGAGATTTTGCCACCTTCAGAATCTTTCCAAAAGGTGTGTCTTTATAGGCACTTTGCTCAAACAACTGATGGCTTCTTGTTGCCCACAGAAAACAGCGTGCTGCACTCCTCAGATACTTTAGGAAATTAGCAGTATGGTCCCAGCTTGTTTTATGGCTTCACAAACCATCCTCCTTCACTTCCCAAACTGTAGGCTCCAACCACAAAGGTGTACTGTCCATTCCCTAAACAGGCAGTAATTAAGATTTCATGCACGAGCTTCTCTCCATCCTCACCTTCCCCCAAAGCACAGACAGTGTGATCAGTGACTAAAATCAGTCCCCGTTCCAGGTCCTGAGAACCCTTGTCCCAGAGAGGCCTTGGGTAAGTAGTTTGTCTTTAATGAGTTCCACCAGGATTCAGACACCTCTGGGATCCAGGGTACTTTTGTCCCAAAGATGTGCAGAATGAGAGGTGTGAGAAGGGACTTTGCAGGTGCAGGTGATGACTACAGAGGTTGTTACTTCACATGCCTTAGTGAATAAATGAAGCAGGATCTCAGGTCCACATCTGGAGTCACCCTCAGACACACTGGGTATGTTGGGTAAAGGATGACTGAGCTGGCCTCTTAGGGTCCTTCCAGCCTGAGAGTCTTCCTTTCCCAGGTTGTATGCTGTTCTGCAGGAGAGTTTTTCAAGTATGGTAATGCTCCTCTTTTCCACCTCTAGGCCCCCTAAAACGTCACTATCTTTGAGATATTCTTTAGTAATGTTCACCAGTTACAATCTGTTTTTATTAATGATAACATTCTTCTGTATTACTTACTATATCATTTATTCCCAGAATATTGTATAATTTCAGCATACTCTTAAGGTAAGCATTAATGCAATAGTTCTGCAACATTGTTTATTTTAGAACCTACCTGGAGCTTGAAAAAACTTTCTGCAGACTTCCTCTGAAAGATTGTGGTTACATTTATCTGATGTGTTGAGTAATCTTATTTTCAAAAGCATCACGCATCCTTGCTATTCACTGTATAGTGCATGGACTGCGGCAAGGGCAGTACCTGGGTGCTAACTTAAAATGTAGAACCTGGCCTGCTAACTCCGAAACAGTGCTAAACCAGAACTCCAAGGCAATTTGCATGGACGTTACATTTTAGAAGCACTGCCCTAGGTTTTCTTAAGTGCAATCCTGGCTGAGAAATACTGACCTAATGGGTATAGAAGGTGAGAGGCTCACTACATCATCAGTGACAACATCCTCAAGTGCTGTCTCTGGTTTCTGATCCCCAGTCACACTCTTGCTACAAGAGTCAGGTCCAGCTCATTCACCAGGGGAAAAAATTCTGAGAAACCAGGTCTTTCTTCCCAGCGTGACGCCAGTACATAATATCCATGTGTAAACCTGTTGACTTGGCTGGGTCAACCAGCACCAAAGAGTGAAATCCCAGCAGCTGGATTCAGTTTTGTCTTTACTGAAGGAGCTTCCCCATCTCATGATGCTTCTCCTCTGCTTTTTCTGCCAGCTTTGAGACACACTGAGAGGTATTAGGGTTCCCCAGAGAAACGGATCCAGTAGCGGTTTACATCTCTATAACGCTACCTATCTAGATACATGTATATATTTCTATTGTCTGTATTACCTGTATTGGCGAAATCACAGTGTGTTTGAGGCACCAAAACAAATTTCACGGGGACAGAATTCCTCCAAAATTTTTGTAATACAGTGTCAAATTCAGTGCTAGATGGTTGAGTGTAGTGGGTTGTTGTTCGGGGAGGATTTAGTAGTTTTAGTGATTCTAACTTAAAAGGAGTCTTGCTGCCTTCACAGTTGGAGGAATGCATGTCTTAGCCTGAAGCACAACCAATAAACAGTTATGAAATACCACCTGCATCCCAGCACTGGGGCAGGTGCTGGCTGTGCTGCCGTTGTGAAGGCAGACACGACCTTTCCCCACATGGCATTTATAATCCGCTAGGGAAGGCAGCTATAAAGAAATAATCCCATTCGTATGGAGCACTGTGGGGACAAGCACAGGATGCTTGGAAACATAGCAGGTTCTCATGTGGTCTGGGGAGACAGGGAAGGTCTGCTGGGTAAGTGCCATGTAATATATGAGAAGGACAAATAGGGACAAGCCATGTGAAGAGGGTGCAGAAGGAAGAGAATGCTGGGGAAGAGGACCAGCAAGTGCAAACTGCTAGAGCAAGATTGCTGCCCTGAAGTCCAGCTGTGCTGGAGAGTGAACTGTGAGTGTAGCTGTGGGGCCAGATGAGGCTGTGCAGGTAGGCAAGGGTCAGGTCATGGGTCACCTTTTGAAAGCAATTTGCCTTTAAGGAATTTGCCTTTATGTGAAGAGCAATGGGAATCCACAAAGACTTTATGGAGAATGCTGATCAGTTCTTCGTCTTAGAATGCCTGGTGTGATGAAGGATACTGTCGTGGAGGGTTTCAAGCCTGGAAGCAGGGAGATGAATTAAGAGGCTGTTCCGAAGATTGGGATTGAGATGTACACACTCCTATATATAAAATAGATCATAGATAACTAGTAAGGACCTACTGTATACCACAGGGAACTCTACTCAATACTCTGAAATGGCCAATATGAGAAAAGAATCTAACAAAGAGTGGATGTGTGTATATGTATAACAGATTCACTTTGCTGTGCACCTGAAACTAACACAGCATTGTAAGTCAAATATACTCCAATAAAAATGTTTAAATCCTGACTTCAAACTATACTACAAGGCCACAGTGATCAAGACAGTATGGTACTGGCACAAAAATAGAAAGGAAGATCAATGGAATAGAATAGAGAACTCAGAAGTAAGCCCAAACACATACGGGCACCTTATCTTTGACAAAGGAGGCACGAATATACAATGGAAAAAAGATAGCCTCTTCAATAAGTGGTGCTGGGGAAATTGGACAGCAACATGTAAAAGAATGAAATTAGAACACTTCCTAACACCATACACAAAAATAAACTCCAAATGGATTAAAGACCTACATGTAAGGCCAGACACTATAAAACTCCTAGAGGAAAACATAGGCGGAACACTCTATGACATCCATCAAAGCAAGATCCTTTTTGACCCACCTCCTAGAATCATGGAAATAAAATCAAGAATAAACAAATGGGACCTCATGAAACTTAAAAGCTTTTGCACAGCAAAAGAAACCATAAACAAGACTAGAAGGCAACCCTCAGAATGGGAAAAAATAGTTGCCTATGAAACAACGGACAAAGGATTAACCTCCAAAATATACAAGCAGCTCATGCAGCTTAAGACCAAAAAAGCAAATAACCCAATCCACAAATGGGCGGAAGACCGAAATAGACATTTCTCCAAAGAAGACATACAGATGGCCAACAAACACATGAAAAGATGCTCAACATCACTAATCATCAGAGAAATGCAAGTCAAAGCCACAATGAGGTATCACCTCACACCGATCAGAATGGCCATCATCACAAAATCTGGAAACCACAAATGTTGGAGAGGGTGTGGAGAAAAGGGAACTCTCCTGCACTGTTGGTGGGAATGTAAGTTGGTACAGCCACTATGGAAAACAGTTTGGAGGTTCCTTAAAAAACTACAAATAGAACTACCATATGATCCAGTCATCCCACTACTGGGCATATACCCAAAGAAAACCATAATCCCAAAAGAAACATGTACCATAATGTTTATTGCAGCACTCTTTACAATAGCCAGGACATGGAAGCAACCGAAATGCCCATCAACAAACGAATGGATAAAGAAGATGTGGCATATATATACAATGGAATATTACTCAGCTATCAAAAGGGATGAGATGGAGCTATATGTAATGAGGTGGATAGACCTAGAGTCTGTCATACAGAGTGAAGTAAGTGAGAAAGAGAAAGACAAATATTGTATGCTAACTCACATATACGGAATCTAATAATGGTACTGATGAACTCAGTGACAAGAACAAGGATGCAGATGCAGAGAATGGACTGGAGAACTCGAGGTTTGGGAGGGGGCGGGGGCTGAAGGGGAAGCTGAGACGAAGCGAGAGAGTAGCACAGACATATATATACTACCAACTGTAAAATAGATAGCCAGTGGGAAGTTGTTGTATAACAAAGGGAGTTCAACTTGAGGATGGAAGATGCCTTAGAGTACTGGGACGGGGAGGGCGGGGGGGACTCGAGGGAGGGTGGGGGGTGAGTTGAGGGAGGGAGGGAATACGGGGATATATATATATAAAAACAGATGATTGAACTTGGTGTACCCCCCCAAAAAAATAATAAATAAATAAATTAATTAATTAAAAAATGTTTAAAAAAGAGGTTGTTCCAATAGTGCAGACAATATGTGATGTCAGGCTGATCTTAGGTAGTGACAAGGTAGATAATGCATGGATGAATGAGAAAAAGAACTTATAGGTCTTGTTGACAGGTTGGATGTTGACAAGAGAAAGGAGAAAATGAAAGAAAACTCTCACGTTTCTGTCTGGAGCACCTGAGCTCTTTTTCTGGGATATGGGAGATTTGAGGAGGAGGGACTTGGAGAGGGGCAGGGTGGGAGCATGTGTTTCTTTTGGAATCTGTTTAGCTGAAGATGCATGTGATACAGTCAAGGAAAGATAACAATTACACAATTGAGTATATTCTCTTATAGGTTAGAGAGACATCTACACCTGAGGTTTAAATGGTGATCAAAGCCATTGGAGTATGTGAGCTTTTCTTGGTGGTATATGCAGAATTATAAGGGAACAGTGTTTAGGAAAAAGCCCTGGAACATCAAACAACTTGGTGATATTGACAAAACAGAAGCCAATTACAGTTATTGAGGACGTGTGGCCAGGCAGGTATGAGGAAAACCAATATATTATCTGCCTCAGGAGATAAAGGAAAAGAGTGTTTTGGAAAAGTTGGAATATTGTTTCATGTTAAAGAGAATTGAAGAAAATAAGTCATTTCTTATCATAGAGATTTTGATTATAGAGAATTGGAGTACCATAAAGATTGTGATTATATTGTGAAAAATATAAAGTATTTTTGCAAAGCATCTAACGGTCCATGTATCATAGAAATATGTTCATGTGGAAATGCAGGTTTTCATGGACACTCTGATTTCTTCTCGAGGATCCTGGACACAGAGCATGACAGGGAGGAATGAAACTGTTGTCTCTGAGTTCCTGCTGCTGGGACTGCCCATCCAGTCAGAGCATCAGCACCTGTTCTCTGCCCTGTTCCTGGCCATGTATGTTACCACCATCCTGGGGAACCTCCTCATCATGGTCCTCATTTGCTTGGACCCCCACCTCCACACACCCATGTACTTGCTTCTCAGCAATTTGTCCTTCTCTGATCTCTGCTTTTCCTCTGTCACAGTGCCCAAGTTGCTGCAGGACATGCAGAGCCACGTCCCATCCATCCCCTATGCTGCCTGCCTGACCCAAATGTACTTCTTCCTATTTTTTGCAGACCTTGAGGACTTCCTCCTTGCGGCCATGGCCTATGACCGCTATGTGGCCATCTGCTTCCCCCTGCACTACACCACCATCATGAGCCCCAAGCTCTGTCTCTTCCTGGTGGTTCTGCCTTGGGTGCTGACCACGTTCACCGCCATGTTAGAGGCTCTGCTCACTGCCAGACTGCGTTTTTGTGCAGACAATGTGATCCCCCACTTTTTCTGTGATTTGTCTGCTCTGCTGAAGCTGTCCTGCTCGGACACTCGAGTTAATGAGCTGGTGACAGTTATCGTTGGGGGGCTCGTCATTGTCCTCCCATTCCTACTCATCATCCTGTCCTACGCACGAATTCTCTCTTCCATCCTCAAGGTCCCTTCTGCCAAGGGCATCTGCAAAGCCTTCTCCACCTGTGGCTCCCACCTCTCCGTGGTGTCTCTCTTCTATGGGTCAATTATTGGTCTCTATTTATGCCCTTCAGCTAATAACTCTGCTGTTAAGGAGACTGTCATGTCTGTGATGTACACTGTGGTGACCCCCATGCTGAACCCCTTCATCTACAGCCTGAGGAACAGAGACATGAAGGGAGCCCTGGGAAGAGTCTTTTGCAAAAAGAAAATATCTTTCTCTCTAAAATGGTAACAATTGGGATTTCTACACAATTTTATCTAGTAGATAAATTTAAAATTGATTTTAAAATTGGGATATTAACCCAGATTTCTTTTTTTCAATGATCTTTTTGTTCAAATTACATAGTGGGTAATTGTCCAATAAGTAAAAGATATAAAGTGGAGGTATGTAGTTGAAGTCGGAAAGGCGATCTCAGTGACCCTCTAGCAGGGTCTTCCTCTATGTTCTTTCTGGGTGACCCTAAGAAGCATAAGTTTTAAACTTCCAGTTAATGTCTGTATTCCCCCCCCCCCTTTTTTTTTTTTACTGTTTCGATTGTTTCCTTTACTGATACAAATAAACACTACTATTTATCGAGTTTATTTATGAGACATCCTCCCCCCTCCCTGCTCCCACCACTGTTTGGACAGAAGCTCCATGAAGAAGAGACTGTCACTGCAGTACTGAGGTGCGCAGTAGGTGAACAATATTTTCTGAACCAGAAAACCACGAGGTAGTTACTCTTATTATCTTCCAATCTGAAAATCTGGAGGAGACTTAAAGAAACAGTACAGATGTCACAGCTTATAAAAGAACACTCATTTGGGATCCCTGCCTCCTTGGCCACTGCGTGCCGCGATGGTAGCACATTCTTGTGCCAGGGCTCCCTTCCTAAAGCTCACCCTTCAGAGGTGTGCCGCAGCCATCCGGGCCCCCCCCCCCACGCTCCTAGGAAGGCTGCTTAGAACCCAAGTCTGCCAGGCTAAAGAGGTGGAGAAGCATGACCTTTCCTCCAATATCTCTGTCCCTTTTTAAACAATTTATCTTTTTTTTTTTTTTAAATAACCCAAAACCTGCTTTAAATACTACTGAGTCCTCCCAGGGCAATACTCTTTTAACCTCAAAATTCTCACTCCCCTGATTACCTCTGTTAAACTGGTCTTTTCATTATTGAATACAGATTATTACTTACCCCTTTCTGAGCAAGGGTTCACACTATTCTGTCTCTTAACCTTTTCTCCTGATTTATTTTCGCTCCAATCCCTTTTTCACCTGACTTGACCCTCAAGTGAACTTTCTATCTCCTTTGCTACGATAGTTTAGTTCGTCTTTACCTGGGAGCTGACTCATACCTGGGGCCCTAAACTTACTCCCTCAGGTGTGGGAAGGAAGTCGGAGTCTAGTTACCAGCCTCATTCTTTAAGGGTGTTTCTCTCTTGCTTCCTATTTTGGAATTGATTCACACAGTTTATATGCATGACCTTGTTCTATTCTTGTAATGAGTTCACAACAGAATGTTATCACAATTTTAACAACTGAAAAATGTGAAATTTGAGGGTTTGACAAGGCCCTAGAGTGGGTCAATACTGAGGTTATTTAAAGTCTTAGAGTATCTGATTCTTTTAAAAATAATTTTATTTATTTTTTAGGCAACGCCACATGGCATTTGGGATCTAAGTTCCCTGATCAGGGATTGAACCCCACCCCCTGCATTGGAGGTGAAGAGTCTTAACCACTGGAGCAGTAGGGAAGTCCCTCAGAGTGTTTGAGTTTATGGATTCTTCTCATTTCCTCCCATCTCAGAAATGAGGGGAGCACTCGTTCACTTTTCAACCTTAGCTCCATATATGGCATTGTCTAGCTTTCCAACTTGGGTCCATTTGTTTCCTTATTGTGTCCTGTAATGGATGGCATCTAAACCCATCATTTAATTTTATCTAAACCCTTTTGTATTTTCTGCTCACCTCCACCTCTCTGTCTTCAGTGAGAACTGTTCTCCAGTTCCTAATTTTCATCTTCATCTTCATGGTAGGCATCTCTACATGATGCTCTATGAGCACTTTAATCTTTACATGTAGAAAATGGGAACCTTTAATATTTTCCAAAATCTGCTTTTTGTTTTATAATCCATTTCTCTTCTTAGCTTTATTGAGCTGTAATCCATATGCAAAAAGAATACATTTAATGAATACATCTTGCTGAGTTTGGACAAATGCATGTATCTTTGATACCATTACCCACACCAAGCTACTATACGTATACATCACCCTCAAGAATTTCTTGTGTTCTTTTGTGGGTTTTCTTTCTTCTCTCTTTTTTTTCTTCTGGAAAAAACAAAAACAAAAACAAAAAACACTTAATGTAACTTCTTTCCTCTGAATGTATTTTAGAGTGCACAATACCATATTGTTAACTGTAGGTACTGTCTTATATTTTACTGCTTCCTCATTTTACATAACAGAAATTTTATACCCATCAAAAATCAATTTTCTGCTTTCTCCTCATTCCAGCCCCTGACAATCACCATTCTAGTCTCTCCTTCTATGAGTGTAACTACTTTGATACCTCATCTCTGTGATGGAATCATTTGGGATTTGTCCTCTGTTAGTGGGTTATTTCACTTAGAACCATGTCTTCCAGGTTCATCTGTGTTGTCACAAATGTCAGTATTTCTTCTTTTAAAGACTGAGTGGTAGTCACTGTGTGCATGTACCACACATCGTCTTTATCCCTGTACTGGCTGATGGACATGTGGGTTGTGTCCATATCTTGGCTCTTGGAAACATTGTTGACATGAACGCTCAAGTGCAGATGTCTCTTCATATTCCTCATGTCATTTCCTTTGGATATAAACCCAGAATTGGGGTTGCTGGTTCGTATGGTAGTTCTATTTCTTTCTTTCTTTCTTTCTTTCTTTCTTTCTTTCTTTCTTTCTTTCTTTCTTTCTTTCTTTCTTTCTTTCTTTCTTTCTTTCTTTCTTTCTTTCTTTCTTCCTTCCTTCCTTCCTTCCTTCCTTCCTTCCTTTCTTTCTTTCTTTCTTTCTTTTTTTCTTTCGAGGAGGCTCTATTTTATTTTCCAAAGTGGCCCTGATACCTATAACAGGTGAAGACATTATAGGAGAATTGCAGACCAATATCCCACATGAAGGTAGAAACTAAAATCCTCAAAAACACAAACAAGTAAAGTCTAACAATATATGAAAAATATAATACATCACTATCAAGTGGGGTTTATTCTGGGAATGAAAATGTGTTTCAAAAATTCAAAACCCCAAAAATCTAAATGATCATATCAACAAACTAAAGGAAAAAAACCTATATGATTAAAAAGCATGGTGTGACGCTTCAAAGAAACTATTTAATTAAAGCTGTATTCTAATCTATAGTTCTGTGGATACGTGTATTGTCACATGGCTATCAAGTGGCCCTTTGGTATTAAAAAGGAAGATTTATCAAAAATGGAAAAATCGTCTCCCTTAGTGTAGGAAAAGCTTTTGACAAAATATTCAACATTAAACAATTTGTGATTAAAACCTTCAGCAAACTGGAAATAGAAAGAACTTCCTCAACCTGAGGGAAGAGGAACTTCTAAAAAACTATAGTTAATATCTAGTTAATGGTGAAAGAGTGAATGCTTTGTCTCTAAGATCAGGAACAAAGTAAAAATACTTGCTCTAACCACTGTTATTCAACATTGTACTGGAAGTCCTAGGGACTGCAAAAGCGAAGGAACGGTAATAAGAAGTATACAGGTTGGAGTCAAGGAAGGGAGGGAATACGGGGATATGTGTATAAAAACAGATGATTGAACCTGGTGTACCCCCAAAAAAATAATTAAAAAAAAAAAGCAGCATAGATGCCAAAAAAAAAAAAGAAAAGAAGTATACAGGTTGGAAAGTAAGAAATGAAACTATATTTATAGACAACATGATTGTCTATGTATAAAATGCTGAAGAATGTAAAAAAGCTCTAGAAAGAATAAGTGAGTTTAGTGAGTTCATAGGATACATTGTTAATAAATTAGTTATATTTCTGTATCTAAATCTAAAATAATAAAAATTAATATTAAGATACTGAAATTATATTTATATCAACTAGCAATGAACATGTAGGAAAGTGATAAAACAGTTTATTTTTACTAAAAAAGCAGTTCACCCATTTCATCTGGCCTCCACCTCTTTTTCAGGCAACCACAAATTTTGTCTCTATATTTTGAGCTTAGTTTGTTTTTTTTAAGATCCACATATAAGAGGGATTGTATGGTATTTGCCTCTCTCTATCTGACTTATTTCATTAGCATAATGCCCTTGAGTTCCATCCACATGTCCCAAAAGCCAAGATTTCAGTTTTTCATGGCTGAATTATATCACATGCTATGTATATCTCACAGTGTTTTTTTTTTAAATATATTTATACTTTTATAAATCATTTAATTGTTTATACACAGATACTTCTGTTCATTTGATTTTGCTCTCTTCGAAGTAGATTATTCACCTTTTGGAAGCTTTATTAAGGTACAATTTTAAAATTTTTAATTATTTTAATTATATAGTTGATTTACAATATTGTGTTAGTTTCAGGTGTACAGCAGAATAATTCAGTATTTCTGCAGATTATACTCCTAGTAGGTTATTTTAAGATACTGGATATAATTTCCTATTCTATACAATATATCCTTGTTACTTATCTATTTTATACATAGTAGTTTGTATCTCTTAATCACATATTCATAATTTACACCTCCTCCTTCCCTCTCCTCTTTAGTAACCACTACTTTGTTTTCTATATCAGTGATTCTGTTTCTGTTTTGCATGTACATTCATTTGTATTGTATTTAGATTTCACATAGCATACAGTATTTGTCTTTTTCTGTCGGTCATGTCACTAGGCACAATATTCTTTTTTTTTTTCTTTTGGAATGCCAATCTTCAGTTTATTTAGGTAACTTCTTAAATTGAAATATAACATACAAACAGAAAATGCACAAGTCAAGTGCATAGCTCAATGAATTTTCAGAGTCCCCATTTAGCCAGCTCCCAGTAAAGAAACTGAACACTTACCAACCCCTCAGAAGCCCCCTTGCACCCCCTTTCACTCACAGAGTCCATCTCTTGCCCCACCCAGAGTAACTACCTACTTAGTCTTCTCCCCCATCCAAGTACTAACTAGGCCTGCAGCTGCTTAGCCTCTGAGAGCAGAGAGATTGGGCACATTCAGGGTGATATGGCTGTAGGTCTCTCTTATTTACTCTTCTGACTTACAGCACTGTGGCTTTTTTGCTTGCGTCTGAACGTCATGTAAGTGGATAGGCACGATATTATTTAGGTCCATCCAGGTTGCTGCAAATGGCAGAATTTCATTCTTTTTCATGGCCAAATAATATTCCACTGAGTGTGTATGTGTGTGTGTGTGTGTGTGTATAATCTCACATCTTCTTTATCCATTTATCTGTGAGGGGCATTTGGGTTGCTTCCATATTTTGCTATTGTAAATAGTGTGTAAATAATGTTGCTACAGATATGGGGGTGCACGTATCTTTTTGAATCAGTTTTTTTGCTTTTTTGCAGATATACCCCCAGGAGTGGAATTGCTGCATCATATGGTAGTTCTATTTTTAGTTTTTTTGAGGAACCTCCACACTGTTTTCCATAGTGGCTACACCAGTTTACATTCCCACCAGCAGTGTCCAAGGGTTCCCTTTTCTCCACATCTTCTCCAACATTTGTTATTTGTGTTCCTTTTGATGATAGCCAATCTGATAGGCGCGACTGTTGTTTTATTTCCATTTCTCTAATAATTAGCAATGTTGAGCATTTTTTCACGTGCCTGTTGGCCATCTGCATGTCTTCTTTGGAAAAATGACTACTTAGATCCTCTGCCCAGGGACTTCCTTGGCAGTCCAGTGGTTAAGACTCCATGTTTCCATTGCAGAGGGGGTGGGTTCAATCCCTGGTTGGGGAACTATGATCCCATATGCCCTGTGGTGCAACCAAAAAAACAAAACGTCACTACATCCTCTGCCCATTTTTAATCACATTGTCTTTTTGCTATTAAGTTCTATGAGTTCTTTATATATTTTAGATACTAACCACTTATCAGGTATATGATTTGGAAATATTGTTTCCCATTCAGTGTGTTGCCTTTTCATTGTGTTGGTGGTTTTCTTTGCTGTGCAGAAGCTTTTTAGTTTGATGTAGTCCCGTTTGTTTATTTTTGCATCTGTTGCTTTTGCCTTTGGTGTCATATTTGGAGAATCATCACCAAGACCTTAAGACCAACGTTTTCCTGTAGGACTTTTATGGTCTTAGGTCTTAGGTTCAGGCATTAACACATTTTGAGTTAAATTGTTTTGCATTTCCTGTTTTCTCAACAACATTTATTGAAGAGACTTTCCTTTCCCACTGTATTTTTAAAGTACCATTTGTAATAGCAAAAATCCATTGAATACTTTGCTATGTCATACACTATACATGCAAGAGCTACATCCTGAAATTACAAAACACCGATTAAAGAACTCACAGAGAACTAGAGAAATTGATAAAGAAATTGATAGAGACAACATATTCATGGATTGGAAGACTCAATATTGTTAAAATGTTGACTCTTCTGAAACTGATCAGGAGGTTCAGCACAATTCCGATTAAATGCCAGCAGGAGTTTTTTGGTAGTACACATGAACAATATGATTGTAAAATGCATATATGAAGGCAAAGAAACTAAAAAAGTAAATTTACTACAGCTAAAATAATTGGAAAATTGTGGTATTAGAGAAAAGAGAGAAATATGAATCAATACACAGTGTACAAAACACCATATAGAGTCCAAAATAGGTTCACTCATGTATCGTCCACTGATCACTGACAAATGTGCAAAGACAATTCAGTGGAAAATGGTCTTGTCAACCAATGATGCTGGAAAACTTGGATTTCCACGTGAAAGAAGAAACTTTAATCCACACCTCACATTCTCAAAAAAAAAAAACAACCCAGTCTTGATGGGTCGTATGCCTACATGTTGGTATGAGTACTGAGAGGGTTTCCATGACACCCTGTTTCCTGGAGTCAGAGAAGTCCCTGAGCAGGAAGTTTGGAGCTTGAGGAGCAGAACTGAGGTGAGGTGCTGAACCCAGTGCAGAATTCAGCTACTGGTTCCTGCAGCTGTGGCTGGAATAGGAGATGAGGCTGAGAGAATTGAAAAGGGGCACGAGAAGTGTCTGGTGTAGTTCTCAAGAGAAGAGAGCTTCTACCAGGGGAAGTAACAGTGGTTTCATTGAACTGGAAGTTGAGCCAACCACTGGGACATTTTGTGGTTCTTATATGACCCCATATGCAAAGAGTAGGATTCCCAATGAGCCTGGGGTGGTGCTATAGATTAATAAGGGAAAACTGGGTTCTTCCACATGACCGGAGCAGAGAGGACCATGTCTGCAATTCTGGGGAGTTAAGTGCCACTTAGTATTTTCTGTCCAAAAATAAATAACAACAAAATTATAACAACTTGATAAGGCAAGACCAATGAGGATACTGATTCCCAAGGAATGAAGGTTTGCATTGTACATCCGAGTAAGAACCCCATACAGCTGAGATGATGGCCGAGGAGAACATGGAATGGGTAGTGAAAGGTGTCCAGAGTTAAGTGCAGCATAAAGAAGAGGTGGCAACTAGGAAGTATCCTGACACATGTGGGGAGTATTAGAGATGATGGTGGTGGCGGGTGCCATTAATGTTTTCCCACAGAGGTAAGAAGGCAGAAGTACCTTAATGGGATTCAAACTGGGTTTTCTTTTCTATCTTGGCTTGAGGAAGAATTCAACATGATCAGGGAGAGTTTGTCTTTTCACTTATTCCAGTACTTTCTATATATCTGCATATGATTGTGTCATAGATATCCACTCCCTGTTAGCTGCAAGTGGTTTATGGGAAATGGTGTTGTATTCAGAGGTTCTGCCACCTTGAGACTCTTTCCCAAATATGTGTCTTTATAAGCACTTTGCTCAAACCACCAATGGCTTCTTGTTGCCCACCGAAAACAGCCTGCTACACTGCTCAGATACTTTAGGATATTCACAGTATGGTCCTGGGCTGTTTCATGGCTTCACAAACCATCCTCTTTCATTTCCCAAAGTGTAGACTCCAACCACAAAGGTCTACTGTCCATTCCCTAAACAGGCAGTGATTAAACTTTCATGCATGAGCTTCTCTCCATCATCACTTTCCCTAAAGTATAGTCAGGTGTAATCAGTGACTAAAATCAGTCCCTGCTCCAGGACCCTGAGAGCACTTGTCCCAGAGAGGCCTTGGGTAAGTAGTTTGTCTTTAATGAGTTCCTCCAGGATTCAGACTCCTCTGGGATCCTCCAGGATCCTTTTGGCCCAAAGATGTGCAGAATGAGAGACGTGAGAAGGGATTTGGCAGATGCAGGTGATGACTACAGAGGCTGTTACTTCACATGCCTTAGTGAATAAAGGGGAACAGGACCTCAGGTCCACATCCTGGAGTCACCCTCAGACACACTGGGTAAGTTGGACAGAGCATGAATGAGCTGCTCCCTTAGGGTCCTTCCAGCTTGAAGGTCTTGATTTCCCAGGTTGTATGGTGTTCTGCAGGAGAGTTTTTCAAGTATGGTAATGCTCCTCTTTTCCACCTCTCTGCCACCTAAAATGTCACTATGTGTGAGATATTTTTTATTAATGTTCACCAGTTACAATCTGTTTCATTAATGATAACATTCTTCTGTATTACTTACTATATCAATTATTCCCACAATATTGTGTAATTTCAGCATACAAACTACTCTTGTAGGCGTTAATGCAATAGTTCTGGACCCTTGTTTTATTTTAGAACCACCTTGGAGATTGAAAAAATTATCTGCAGACATCCTCTCAAAGATTGTGGTTAAATTTATCTGAAGGGTTCAGTAATCTCTATTTTCAAAAGCTTCACGTATACTTACTACTCACTGTGTAGTCCACGGACTGCAGCATGGACGTAAACAGCCTGCTAACTTAAAATGTAGAACCTGACCTGCTCAATCAAAAACGGTGGTACATCAGAACTCCTAGGGGATTTCCATGGACATTACATTTTAGAAGCACTGTCCTAGGTTTTCTTAAGTGCAATCCTGGCTGAGAAATACTGACTTCATGGGTATAGAAGGTGAGAGGCTCACTGCATCATCAGTGACAACATCCTCAAGTGCTGTCTCTGGTTTCTGATCCCCAGTCACACTCTTGCTACAAGAGTCAGGTCCAGCTCATTCACCAGCGGAAAAAATTCTGAGAAACCAGGTCTTTCTTCCCAGTGTGACGCCAGTACATAATATCCATGTGTAAACCTGTTGACTTGGCTGGGTCAACCAGCACCAAAGAGTGAAATCCCAGCAGGTGGATTCAGTTTTGTCTTTACTGAAGGAGCTTCCCCATCTCATGATGCTTCTCCTCTGCTTTTTCTGCCAGCTTTGAGGCACACTGAGAGGTATTAGGGTTCCCCAGAGAAACGGATCCAGTAGCGGTTTACATCTCTATAACTCTGTCTATCTAGATACATGTATATATTTCTATTGTCTGTATTACCTGTATTGGCGAAATCATAGTGTGTTTGAGGCACCAAAACAAATTTCACGGGGACAGAATTCCTCCAAAATTTTTGTAATACAGTGTCAAATTCAGTGCTAGATGGTTGAGTGTAGTGGGTTGTTGTTCAGGGAGGATTTAGTAGTTTTAGTGATTCTAACTTAAAAGGAGTCTTGCTGCCTTCACAGTTGGAGGAATGCATGTCTTAGCCTGAAGCACAACCAATAAACAGTTATGAAATACCACCTGCATCCCAGCACTGGGGCAGGTGCTGGCTGTGCTGCCGTTGTGAAGGCAGACATGACCTTTCCCACATGGTGTTTATAATCCGCTAGGGAAGGCAGCTATAAAGAAATAATCCCATTGGTATGGAGCACTGTGGGGACAAGCACAGGACGCTTGGAAACATAGCAGGTTCTCATGTGGTCTGGGGAGACAGGGAAGGTCTGCTGGGTAAGTGCCATGTAATATATGAGAAGGACAAATAGGGACAAGCCATGTGAAGAGGGTGCAGAAGGAAGAGAATGCTGGGGAAGAGGACCAGCAAGTGCAAACTGCTAGAGCAAGATTGCTGCCCTGAAGTCCAGCTGTGCTGGTGAGTGAACTGTGAGTGTAGCTGTGGGGCCAGATGAGGCTGTGCAGGTAAGCAAGGGTCAGGTCATGGGTCACCTTTTGAAAGCAATTTGCCTTTAAGGAATTTGCCTTTATGTGAAGAGCAGTGGGAATCCACAAAGACTTTATGGAGAATGCTGATCAGTTCTTCGTCTTAGAATGCCTGGTGTGATGAAGGATACTGACGTGGAGGGTTTCAAGCCTGGAAGCAGGGAGATGAATTAAGAGGCTGTTCCGAAGATTGGGATTGACATGTACACACTCCTATACATAGAATAGATCATAAATAACTAGTAAGGACCTACTGTATACCACAGGGAACTCTACTCAATACTCTACAATGGCCAATATGGGAAAAGAAACTAAAAAAGAGTGAATGTATGTATATGTATAACAGATTCACTTTGCTGTGCACCTGAAACTAACACAACAGTGTAAATCAACAATACTCCAATAAAAATGTTTAAAAAAGAGGTTGTTCCAGTAGTGCAGACAATATGTGATGTCAGGCTGATCTTAAGGTAGTGACAGTGTAGGTAAGGATTGGATGAACGAGAAAAAGAACTTATAGGTCTTGCTGACAGATTGGATGTTGATAAGAGAAAGGAGGAAATGAAAGCTCTCATGTTTCTGTCTGGAGCACCTGAGCTCTTTTCCTGAGATATGGGAGACTAGAGGAGGAGGGACTTGGGAAAAGGGCAGCGTGGGAACCTGTGTTTCTTCTGGAATCTGTTTAGATGAAGATGCATGTGATACATCCAAGGAAAGATAACAATTACTCAATTGAGTATATTCTCGTATAGGTTAGAGAGACATTTACACCTGAGGTTTAAATGGTGATCAAAGCCATTGGAGTATGTGTTAGTTTTTCTTGGTGTTTAATGTAGAATTACAAGAGAATAGTGTTTAGGAAAAAGCCCTGGAACATCAATCAGTGTGAAGATATTGACAAAACAGAAATGAAATACAGTTACTGAGGATGTGTGGCCAGGCAGGTATGAGGAAAACCACTGTATTATGTGTCTCAGAAGCTAAGGGATAAGAGTGTTTTAGAAAAGTTGGAATATTGTTTCATGTTAAAAAGATGTGAAGAAAATAAGTCATTTCTCATCATAGAGATTTTGATTATAGAGAATTGGAGTACCATAAAGATTGTGATTATGTTGTGAAAAATATAGTATTTTTGCAAAGCATCTAACGGTCCATGTATCATAGAAATATGTTCATGTGGAAATGCAGGTTTTCATGGACACTCTGATTTCTTCCTAAAAATCCTGGAGACAGAGCATGACAGGGAGGAATGAAACTGTTGTCTCAGAGTTCATCCTGCTGGGACTGCCCATCCAGTCAGAGCATCGGCACCTGTTCTCTGCCCTGTTCCTGGCCATGTATGTTACCACCATCCTGGGGAACCTCGTCATCATGGTCCTCATTTGCCTGGACCCCCACCTCCACACACCCATGTATTTGTTTCTCAGCAATTTGTCCTTTTCTGATCTCTGCTTTTCCTCTGTCACAGTGCCCAAGTTGCTGGAGGACATGCAGAGCCAGGTCCCATCCATCCCCTATGCTGGCTGCCTGACCCAAATGTACTTCTTCCTATTTTTTGCAGACCTTGAGGACTTCCTCCTTGCGGCCATGGCCTGTGACCGCTATGTGGCCGTCTGCTTCCCCCTGCACTACACCACCTTTTGTGCAGACAACGTGATCCCCCACTTTTTTCTGTGATTTGTCTGCTCTGCTGAAGCTGTCCTTCTCTGACACTCGAGTTAATGAGCTGGTATATTTATCATCGGAGGACTCATCATTGTCATCCCATTCCTACTCATCATCCTGTCCTGTGCTCGAACTGTGTCCTCCATCCTTGAGATCCCTTCTGCCAAGGGCATCTGCAAAGCCTTCTCTACCCGTGGCTCCCACCTTGCTGTGCTGTCCCTGTTTTATGGGACAATAATTCGTCTCTTTTTATGCCCATCAGCTAATAATTCTACTGTTAAGGAGACTCTCATGTCTATGATGTACACTGTGGTGACCCCATGCTGAACCCCTTCACCTACAGCCTGAGGAACAGAGACATGAAGGGAGCCCTGGGGTGTCTTTTGCAAAAAGAAAATTCATTTCTCTCTATGATCATAAAGCTTGGGATTTTTACATAATTTTATCCAGTAGATATGTTAATATTGGAATGTTATTCCAGATTTCTACCTCACCATGGAAACTTTTGTTAAAATTACATAGTACATAATTGTTCAATAGGTAACGTGTAGTTGCATGGTTGAGCTATGGAAGGGTGTCTTCGTAACCTCGTAGCAAGGTCTTCCTCTTTATGCTCCCTAGGGGACCCTGAAAAATCATATTTTAAGATCTGTTATTTTGTTTATTTCATTTTTTAAAGATTTATTATTTATTTATTTATTTATTTATTTATTTATTTATCCATGTTTGGCCGCGTTGGGTGTTTTTTGCTGCACATGGGCTTTCTCTAATTGCAGCAAGTGGTGGCTACCTCTTGTTGTGGTGTGCAGGCTTCTTAGTGTGGTGGCTTCTCTTGTTGCGGAGCATGGGCTCTAGGTACGTGGGCTTCAGTAGTTGTGGCTCATAGGCTTTAGAGCACAGGCTCAGCAGTTGTGGCGCATGTGTTTAGCTGCTCCACGGCATGTGGGGTCTTCCCAGACCAGGGATCGAACCTGTGTCCCCTGCATTGGCGGGTGGATTCTTAACCACTGCACCATCAAGGAAGTCCAAGATCTGTTATTTTAAATGATCTTCATGCCTTGCATGCTTACACTAATTTAATACAGGAGGTTTGTTTGTTTGTTTCTTTATTTGTTTTTTAGCTAGAATTCTGCTTTGATTGTGGTACTATTTTAAAATAATTCTCTGTGAGGAAAAAGATGGCGGTGAAGTAGAGGGACGTGGAATGCATCCCTCTCCACAGATGCATTGGGAATGCACCGAAGGACGCAATAATTCCCACAGAGAACCAGCTGAACACCAGCAGACAGCCTTGGACATGAGAAAGGACCATAAGGAGCCCGACATAACCGGTCGGGAGGCATCTACGAGGGCTTAAAGAGGGTGAAGCGGCGGAGCTGTGGCAGACGGGAGGGAGTGAGAAACACACGGAGGGTCCGCAGCGCAGCTCAGCGTTCCTGGACCGAGACATCGATTCACAGCTGAACAGAGGGTCCGGGAGCGGAAGCGTGGGAACCGGAGAGCTGGTTCAGGGTGAGAAACATTGTTGCCAGTAAGGTGACGGACTGAGAGGACAGGAGGGAAGAGGTCCATGGCGAGGAGTGCCCACCCCTGAGAGCTGCCCAGCCATGATGGCGGCTTGAGGCTGCAGGCTCAAGGGCGGGGGGTGAGGGGGGGGAGGAGCCGTGGCCATAGCCTCTCTCTCTCTCTTTCCGGCGCCTCTGCAACAGGCAGTGGAGAGACGCACTGCGGGCCACTTAAGGCACTCAGGGATAACAAGCACCCTCAGGCACTTGGGTGGGGCTAGATTAAAACCCCTTGGAACCCAGCAGCAGGGAGGCTGCCGAGAAAAAAACAAACAAACAAAAACCCGAGAGAGGCCCAACTCTAAGACTTTCTGTTTACACCTGAGCCACCAGCGTCCCTCTGCAACAGGCACCTCCAAGCCCGACTGAAACAACAGTGTGCCACTGCTCACTCACTCCCAGGGGAAGGAGCCACTATTGTACCCTCTCCCTCCCCACACACCGAGGCTTAGACACTTACAGACGAACAATAAAGAAACCTCTGCTGGTCACACAATAATACAAAAGAACCCAAGGCGAGTAGAAGGACACTTACAGCTGAGACTCTAAGGAAATAGAAATATTAGTATCGATCCTATTGAACTGGTCCATTCTGGGACCAGTTCTGGATTTTTGTTTTTCTCTCTCTTTTTTTTTTCTTTATTAACTATGATCTTAGTCCTAAGGGATCTACAAGTTTTATAATATAATTTTTTAAATGATATTTTTTATTCTATTTTTATTTTTTTGCCTTTTTATATACTTCTATATCTAGCTAAGTTTTTGGTAGTACGGACAATATATCTCTCATACTTTCCTTTCATCCTTATCTTTTATACATTTCTATTCCTTTCTTTTTATTTCCATATTTCCAACCACACTACGCTCTTCTGTTCCCCTTTCTTCCAGCCATTTTAAGTTTATTTTATCTTAACATACTTATAAGCAACACTATCGATCTGCTCAGACTCCTTGCTGTATACTTCAGGTGACGCACCACCTTGGTATTTAATATTAGGTTTTTGTCTTTATCTTAGTTCTTAGTACAACTGTCTAATTTCATTCTGAGAATCTCCATTCTGTCTGGTGGTACTCTAGCTCTTTTCTATATTTGATCCTAGCTTACAAAATCTCCCTGGATTAGTGTTTGTATGTGTAAGGTGTTATTGGTTTGTTTGTTTGCTTTTGCTTTTGTCTCTGATTTGTTCTGTTTCATTGTCAATTTCTGTTGGGTTTCTCTTTGAATATCTGATAGCATACTGGGGTTCCATCAGGTCTTTCCAGAGCCTTATGTCTTAATGGATTCAGTAATTGTGTGTCTTATACATGTATGTGTTTCCTAGACTTCGTATTTGTTTAATCCAATACTTGGACATTAGTCTGAGGCTTGCACAGTCTTCTATAAACACCTCTATTGCCAGGTCAAGCAACCCCAAAAGTTTGGACAACCATGAGGAAACAAAGAAACACCATGCAGGCAAAGGAGCAGGAAAAAAACCCACAAGACCAAATAAATGAGGAGGAAATAGGAAAAATGCCTGAAAAAGAATTCAGAGTAATGATAGTAAAAATGATACAAAATCTCGATAACAAAATAGAGAAAGTACAAGAAACAGTTCATAAGAACTCAGAAAAACAAACAGCAATGGATAACAAAATAACTGAAATTAAAAATACTCTAGATGCTCTAACCAGCAGAATGACTGAGGCAGAAGAATGAATAAGTGAGTTGGAAGATAGAATGGGGGAAATAAATGCCACAGAGCAGGAAAAAGAAAAAAGAATAAAATGAATAGAAGACAGTCTCAGAGAACTCAGTGATAACATTAAGCATACCAACATTCGAATTATAGGCATCCCAGAAGAAGAAGAAAACAAGAAAGGGGCTGAGAAAATATTTGAAGAGGTTCTAGTGGAAAACTTCCCCAACATGGGAAAGGAAATAATTAACCAAGTCCAAGAAGCACAGAGAGTCCCATACAGAATAAACCCAAGGAGAAATACACCAAGGCACATATTAATCAAACTAACAACAATTAAACACAAAGAAAAAATATTAAAAGCAGCAAGAGAAAAGCAACAAATAATATATAAGGGAAAACTCATAAGGATAACAGCTGACCTCTCTACAGAAACTCTGCAGGCCAGAAGGGAATGGCAGGATATACTGAAAGTCCTGAAAGAGAGAAACCTACAGCCAAGAATACTCTACCCAGCAAGAATCTCATTCAGATTCAATGGAGAAATCAAAAGCTTTCCAGACAAGCAAAAGTTAAGAGAATTCAGCACCACCAAACCAGCCTTACAACAAGTGCTAAAGGAACTTCTCTAAGTAGGAAACACAAGAAAAGGAAAACACCTACAAATACAAACCCAAAACAATTAAGAAAATGGTCATTGGAACACTCATGTCAATAATCACTTTAAATGTAAATGGATTAAATGCTCCAACCAAAAGACACAGACTGGCTGAATGGATACAAAAACAAGACCCTTCTATATGCTGCCTACAAGAAACCCACTTCAGACCAAGGAATACATATAGACTGAAAGTAAAGGGATGGAAAAAGATATTCCATGCAAATGGAAGTCAAAAGAAAGCTGGAGTAGCAATACTCATATCAGACAAATTAGACTTGAAAGTAAAGACGATTAAAAGAGACAAGGAAGGACACTCCATAATGATCAAGGGATCCATTCAAGAAGAACATATCACAATGGTAAATATCTATGCCCCCAACATAGGAGCACCTCAATACATAAGGCAAATGCTAACAGCTATAAAAGGGGACATTGACAGTAACACAATAATAGTGGGAGACTTGAACACCCCACTTACATCAATGGACAGATCATCCAAACAGAAAATAAAGACACACAAGCTTTAAATGACACATTAGACCATCTCGACTTAATTGATATTTATAGGACATTCCATCCAAAAATGACACAATACACTTTCTTCTCAAGGGCACACGGAACATTTTCCAGGATAGATCACATCTTGGGTCACAAATCAAACCTCAGCAAATTCAAGAAAATTGAAATCATATCAAGCATCTTCTCAGACCACAATGCCATGAGACTAGATATCAATTACAGGAAAAAAACTGCAAAAAATACAAACTCATGGAGACTAAACAATTCACTCTTAAACAACCAAGAAATCACTACAGAAATCAAAGAGGAAATCAAAAAATATCTAGAAACAAATGACAACGAAAACACAGCAACCCAAAACCTATTGGATGCAGCAAAAGCAGTTCTAAGAGGGAATTTTATAGGATTACAGTCCTACCTTAAGAAACAAGAAAATGATCGAATAAACAACCTAACCTTACACCTAAAACAACTAGAGAAAGAAGAACAAAGAAACCCCAAAGTGAGCAGAAGGAAAGAAATCATAAAGATCAGAGCAGAAATAAATGAAAAAGAAAGGAAGGAAGCCATAGCAAAAATTAATAAAATTAAAAGCTGGTTCTTTGAGAAGATTAACAAAATTGATAAACCATTAGCCAGACTCATCAAGAAAAAAAGGGAGAAGATGCAAATCAACAGAATTAGAAATGAAACAGGAGAAGTCACAACGGACACCTCAGAAATACAAAACATCATGAGAGACTACTACAAGCAACTATATGCCAATCAATTGGATAACCTGGAAGAAATGGATAAATTCTTCGAAAAATACAATCTTCCAAGACTGAATCAGGAAGAAATAGAAACCATGAACAGACCAATCACAAGTACAGAAATTGAGGCAGTGATTAAAAATCTCCCAACACACTTAAAAGCCCAGGACCAGATGGGTTCACAGGTGAATTCTAGCAAACATTTTGAGAAGAGCTAACACCTATCCTTCTCAAACTCTTCCAAAATATCGCAGAAGGTGGAACACTCCCAAACTCATTCTACGAGGCTACCATCACCCTGATACCAAAACCAGGCAAAGATGTCACAAAAAAAGAAAACTACAGACCAATATCACTGATGAATATAGATGCAAAAATCCTCAACAAAATACTAGCTAAGAGACTGCAACAGCACATTAAAAAGATCATACACCATGATCAAGTGGGGTTTATCCCTGGGATGCAGGGATTCTTCAATATACGCAAATCAATCAACGTGATACATCATATCAACAACTTGAAGGATAAAAACCATATGATCATCTCAATAGATGCAGAAAAAGCTTTTGACAAAGTTCAACATCCATTGATGATAAAAGCTCTCCAGAAAATGGGCATAGAAGGAAATTACCTCAACCTAATAAAAGCCATATATGACAAACCAAAAGCCAACATCGTTCTCAATGGGGAAAAACTGAAAGAATTCCCTCTAAGAACAGGAACAAGACAAGGCTGTCCACTCTCACCATTATTATTCAACATAGTTTTGGAATTTTTAGCCACAGCCATCAGAGAAGAAAAAGAAATAAAAGGAATCCAAATTGGAAAAGAAGTAAAATTATCACTCTTTGCAGATGACATGATACTATATATAGAAAACCCTAAAGACTCTACCAGAAAACTGCTAGCACTCATTGATGAGTTTAGTAAAGTAGCAGGATACAAAATTAATGCACAGAAATTTCTTGCATTCCTATACACTAACAATGGAAGAGCAGAAAGAGAAATTAAGGAAACTCTCCCATTCACCATTGCAACAAAAAGAATCAAATACCTAGGAATAAACCTGCCTAAGGAGACAAAAGATCTGTATGCAGAAAACTTTAAGACATTGATGAAAGAAATCAAAGACGACACAAACAGATGGAGGGACATACCATGTTCCTGGATTGGAAGAATCAACATCGTGAAAATGACTGCACTACCCAAAGCAATTTACAGATTCAGTGCAATCCTGATCAAATTACCAATGGCATTTTTCACAGAACTAGAGCAAGAAATCTTACGATTTGTATGGAAACGCAAAAGACCCCAAATAGCCAAAGCAATCTTGAGAAGGAAAGATGGAGTTGGTGGAATCAGGTGTCCTGACTTCAAACTATACTACAAGGCCATAGTGATCAAGACAGTATGGTACCGGCACAAAAATAGAAAGGAAGATCAATGGAATAGAATAGAGAACTCAGAAGTAAGCCCAAACACATACGGGCACCTTATCTTTGACAAAGGAGGCACGAATATACAATGGAAAAAAGATAGCCTCTTCAATAAGTGGTGCTGGGAAAATTGGACAGCAACATGTAAAAGAATGAAATTAGAACACTTCCTAACACCATACACAAAAATAAACTCCAAATGGATTCAAGACCTACATGTAAGGCCAGACACTATAAAACTCCTGGAGGAAAACATAGGCAGAACACTCTATGACATCCATCAAAGCAAGATCCTTTTTGACCCACCTCCTAGAATCATGGAAATAAAATCAAGAATAAACAAATGGGACCTCATGAAACTTAAAAGCTTTTGCACAGCAAAAGAAACCATAAACAAGACTAGAAGGCAACCCTCAGAATGGGAAAAAATAATTGCCTATGAAACAATGGACAAAGGATTAACCTCCAAAATATACAAGCAGCTCATGCAGCTTAACACCAAAAAAGCAAATAACCCAATCCACAAATGGGCGGAAGACCTAAACAGACATTTCTCCAAAGAAGACATACAGATGGCCAACAAACACATGAAAAGATGCTCAACATCACTCATCATCAGAGAAATGCAAATCAAAGCCACAATGAGGTATCACCTCACACCAGTCAGAATGGCCATCATCACAAAATCTGGAAACCACAAATGTTGGAGAGGGTGTGGAGAAAAGGGAACTCTCCTGCACTGTTGGTGGGAATGTAAGTTGGTACAGCCACTATGGAAAACAATTTGGAGGTTCCTTAAAAAACTACAAATAGAACTACCATATGATCCAGTCATCCCACTACTGGGCATATACCCAAAGAAAACCATATTCCCAAAAGAAACATGTACCATAATGTTTACTGCAGCACTCTTTACAATAGCCAGGACACGGAAGCAACTGAAATGCCTATCAACAAACGAATGGATAAAGAAGATGTGGCATATATATACAATGGAATATTACTCAGCTATCAAAAGGGATGAGATGGAGCTATATGTAATGAGGTGGATAGACCTAGAGTCTGTCATACAGAGTGAAGTAAGTCAGAAAGAGAAAGACAAATATTGTATGCTAACTCACATATACGGAATCTAAAAATGGTACTGATGAACTCAGTGACAAGAACAAGGACGGAGATGCAGAGAATGGACTGGAGAACTCGAGGTTTGGGAGGGGGTGGGGGGTGAAGGGGAAGCTGAGACGAAGCGAGACAGTAGCACAGACATACATATAACACCAACTGTAAAGTAGATAGCCAGTGGGAAGTTGTTGTATAACAAAGGGAGTTCAACTTGAGGATGGAAGATGCCGTAGAGCACTGGGACGGGGAGGGTGGGGGGGGGAGTCAAGGGAGGAGGGAATATGGGGATATGTGTATAAAAACAGATGATTGAACTTGGTGTACCCCCCCAAAAATAATAAATAAATAAAATTAAAAAAATAAAATAAAATAATTCTCTATACTCTTAGTCAATGATAAATAAAATTGAAACTTCTCATCCTCCCAGCCTTACTGTAAATGTATCCTATTCACTTTTCCCATCTTCACATCATTTTATATCTTAGCTTTTTTCCCCCTCTGATTTATTTTTGTGTTTACCCTAGGTTTTCTGACCTTGTTCCTGAACTCAGGTTCAGCTGCTCATGGCTCAAGAATCCAATACTGAGAGACAAGTGTTGGGTAAAAGGAAAGACAGCTTTATTGAGGAAGCTGGCCATCCTGGGGAGCAGTGGACTCATGTCCCAAAGAACCAACTCCCCATTCTCCTGGTCTTGCTCAGAGATTATACAGGGAAAAGAGGAAGGGGCTATGTGCTGGGGAGAGGGTTATAGGGTCCATGATCAGCCCAGGGACATTCTTCTGATTGATTGGTGATGAGGTAACCGGGAGTCAATATCATCAACCTTCTGGTTCCAACCCATCTGTGGTCTGTTAATCCCGAATTCCTAATTTATCCTTCCCCTCCTTACTTACCCCTTTGTTAACCATTAGTTTGTTTTCTGTGTCTATGAGTCTATTTCTGTTTTGTAAATAAGTTCATTTGTATCACTTTTTTTAGATTTTACATGTAAGTGATATCACATGATATTTGTCTTTTTCTGCCTGACTTACTTCACTTAGTATCTCGAGGTTCATCCATGTATTTCATTCCTTTTTATGGCTGAGTAATATTCCATTGTATATATATATATATATATCACATCTTATCTATTCATCTGTCGATGGACATTTGGGTTGCTTCTATGTCTTGACTATTGTAAATAGTGCTGCAGTGAACATTGTGGCACATGTATCTTTTCAAATTAGAGTTTTCATCTTCTCCAGATATATACACAGGAGTGGGATTGCAAGGTCATATGGTAACTCTATTTTTAGTTTTTTGAGGAACCTCCATACTGTTTTCCATAGTGGTGGCACCAATTTACATTCCAACCAACAGTGTAGGAGGGATTCCCTTTTCTCCACACCTCCAGCATTTATTATTTATAGATTTTATGATGGCCATTCTGACCAGAGTGAGATGATACCTTATTGTAGTTTTTATTTGCATTTGAAGAGTAATTTTTTATACAGTAAAATCAATCCATTTGAAATTGTTCATTTTGACAAACTTTGAAAGCTCAATATTTTAACATTAGTTTTCCTCAAATATATTCAATGCAATCAAAATCAAATTCTCAATGGAATTATTTTTGTGGAAACTGACAAGTTTATTTTGATGTAAGAAAGTTTGACACATTTGACCACATAAACATATGAAAATAGTAAGAAAAATTAAGAAAGAGAAGTGACAGACTGTAACATGTCTAACAGACACGAGATTAAAATTCAGAATATCCATTCCCTGTATCTGCTTCCCTGTTCTTGTCACTGAGTTCATCAGTACCATTTTTAGATTCCGTATATGTGAGTTAGCATACAATATTTGTCTTTCTCTTTCTGACTTACTTCACTCTGTATGACAGATTGTAGTTCTATCCACCTCATTACATATAGCTCCATCTCATCCCTTTTTATAGCTGAGTAATATTCCATTGTATATATATGCCACATCTTCTGTATCCATTCATTTGTTGATGGGCATTTAGGTTGCTTCCATGTCCTGGCTATTGTAAAGAGTGCTGCAATAAACATTATGGTACAAGTTTCTTTTGGGATTATGGTTTTCTTTGGGTATATGCCCAGGAGTGGGATTACTGGATCATATGGTAGTTCTATTTGTAGTTTTTTAAGGAACCTCCAAATTGTTTTCCATCGTGGCTGTACCAACTTACAGTCCCACCAACAGTGCAGGAGAGTTCCCTTTTCTCCACACCCTCTCCAACATTTGTTGTTTCCAGACTTTGTGATGATGGCCATTCTGATTGGTGTGAGGTGATACCTCATTGTGGCTTTGACTTGCATTTCTCTGATGATGAGTGATGTTGAGCATCTTTTCATGTGTTTGTTGGCCATCTGTATGTCTTCTTTGGAGAAATGTCTATTTAGGTCTTCTGCCCATTTGTGGATTGGGTTATTTGCTTTTTTGGTATGAAGCTTCATGAGCTGCTTGTATATTTTGGAGGTTAATCCTTTGTCCGTTGTTTCATAGGCAATTATTTTTTCCCATTCTGAGGGTTGCCTTTTAGTCTTGTTTATGGTTTCTTTTGCTGTGCAAAAGCTTTTAAGTTTCATGAGGTCCCATTCGTTTATTCTTGATTTTATTTCCATGATTCTAGGAGGTGGGTCAAAAAGGATGTTGCTTTGATGTATGTCAAAGAGTGTTCTGCCTATGTTTTCCTCGAGGAGTTTGATAGTGTCTGGCCTTATATGTAGGTCTTTAATCCATTTGGAGTTTATTTTTGTGTATGGTGTTAGGAAGTGTTCTAATTTCATTCTTTTACATGTTGCTGTCCAATTTTCCCAGCACCACTTATTGAAGAGGCTGTCTTTTTTCCATTGTATACTCGTGCCTCCTTTGTCAAAGATAAGGTGCCCATATGTGTTTGGGCTTACTTCTGAGTTCTCTATTCTATTCCATTGATCGTCCTTTCTATTTTTGTGCCAGTACCATACTGTCTTGATCACTATGGCCTTGTAGTATAGTTTGAAGTCAGGAAGCCTGATTCCACCAACTCCATTTTTCCTTCTCAAGATTGCTTTGGCTATTCGGGGTCTTTTGCGTTTCCATACAAATTGTAAGATTTCTTGCTCTAGTTCTGTGAAAAATGCCATTGGTAATCTGATCGGGATTGCATTAAATCTGTAAATTGCTTTGGGTAGTACACTCATTTTCACGATGTTGATTCTTCCAATCCAGGAACATGGTATGTCCCTCCATCTGTTTATGTCATCTTTGATTTCTTTCATCAATGTCTTAAAGTTTTCTGCATACAGATCTTTTGCCTCCTTAGGCAGGTTTATTCCTAGGTATTTGATTCTTTTGGTTGCAATGGTGAATGGGAGAGTTTCCTTAATTTCTCTTTCTGCTCTTCCATTGTTAGTGTATAGGAATGCAAGAGATTTCTGTGCATTAATTTTGTATCCTGCTACTTTACTAAACTCATCAATGAGTGCTAGCAGTTTTCTGGTAGAGTCTTTAGGGTTTTCTATATATAGTATCATGTCATCTGCAAAGAGTGATAATTTTACTTCTTCTTTTCCAATTTGGATTCCTTTAATTTCTTTTTCTTCTCTGATTGCTGTGGCTAACACTTCCAAAACTATGTTGAATAACAGTGGTGAGAGTGGACACCCTTGTCTTGTTCCTGTTCTTAGAGGGAATTCTTCCAGTTTTTCTCCATTGAGAACAATGTTGGCTTTTGGTTTGTCATATATGGCTTTTATGATGTTGAGGTAATTTCCTTCTATGCCCATTTTCTGGAGAGCTTTTATCATCAATGGATGTTGAACTTTGTCAAAAGCTTTTTCTGCATCTATTGAGATGATCATATGGTTTTTATCCTTCAAGTTGTTGATATGATGTATCACGTTGATTGATTTGCGTATATTGAAGAATCCTTGCATCCCAGGGATAAACCCCACTTGATCGTGGTGTATGATTTTTTTAATGTGCTGTTGCAGTCTGTTAGCTAGTATTTTGTTGAGGATTTTTGCATCTATATTCATCAGTGATATTGGTCTGTAGTTTTCTTTTTTTGTGACATCTTTGCCTGGTTTTGGTATCAGGGTGATGGTAGCCTCATAGAATGAGTTTGGGAGTGCTCCGCCTTCTGCAATATTTTGGAAGAGTTTCAGAAGGATAGGTGTTAACTCTTCTCGAAATGTTTGATAGAATTCGCCTGTGAATCCATCTGGTCCTGGGCTTTTGTGTGTTGGGAGATTTTTAATCACTGCCTCAATTTCTGTACTTGTGATTGGTCTGTTCATGGTTTCTATTTCTTCCTGGTTCAGTCTTGGAAGATTGTATTTTTCTAAGAATGTATCCATTTCTTCCAGGTTATCCAATTGATTGGCATAGAGTTGCTTGTAGTAGTCTCTCATGATGTTTTGTATTTCTGAGGTGTCTGTTGTGACTTCTCCTTTTTCATTTCTAATTCTGTTGATTTGCATCTTCTCCCTTTTTTTCTTGATGAGTCTGGCTAATGGTTTATCAATTTTGTTAATCTTCTCAAAGAACCAGCTTTTAGTGTTATTTATTTTTCTTATGGTTTCTTTCCTTTCTTTTTCATTTATTTCTGCTCTGATCTTTACGATTTCTTTCCTTCTGCTCACTTTGGGGTTTCTTTGTTCTTCTTTCTCTAGTTGTTTGAGGTGTAAGGTTAGGTTGTTTATTCGATCATTTTCTTGTTTCTTAAGGTAGGACTGTATTGCTATAAACTTCCCTCTTAGAACTGCTTTTGCTGCGTCCCATAGGTTTTGGGTTGTTGTGTTTTCGTTGTCATTTGTTTCTAGATACTTTTTGATTTCCTCTTTGATTTCTTTAGTGATTCCTTGGTTGTTTAATAGTGAATTGTTTAGCCTCCATGTGTTTGTATTTTTTGCAGTTTTTTTCCTGTAATTGATATCTAGTCTCATGGCGTTGTGGTCTGAGAAGATGCTTGATATGATTTCAATTTTCTTGAATTTGCTGAGGTTTGATTTGTGACCCAAGATGTGATCTATCCTGGAAAATGTTCCGTGTGCACTTGAGAAGAAAGTGTAGTCTGTCGTTTTTGGATGGAATGTCCTATAAATATCAATTAAGTCGAGATGGTCTAATGTGTCATTTAAAGCTTGTGTGTCTATTTATTGTCTGTTTGGATGATCTGTCCATTGATGTAAGTGGGGTGTTCAAGTCTCCCACTATAATTGTGTTACTGTCGATGTCCCCTTTTATAGCTGTTAGCATTTGCCTTATGTATTGAGGTGCTCCTATATTGGGGGCATAGATATTTACCATTGTGATATGTTCTTCTTGGATGGATCCCTTGATCATTATGTAGTGTCCTTCCTTGTCTCTTTTAATCGTCTTTACTTTCAAGTCTAATTTGTCTGATATGAGTATTGCTACTCCAGCTTTCTTTTGACTTCCATTTGCATGGAATATCTTTTTCCATCCCTTCACTTTCAGTCTATATGTATCCCTTGGTCTGAAGTGGGTTTCTTGTAGGCAGCATATAGAAGGGTCTTGTTTTTGTATCCATTCAGCCAGTCTGTGTCTTTTGGTTGGAGCATTTAATCCATTTACATTTAAAGTGATTATTGACATGTGTGTTCCAATGACCATTTTCTTAATTGTTTTGGGTTTGTATTTGTAGGTGTTTTCCTTTTCTTGTGTTTCCTACTTAGAGAAGTTCCTTTAGCACTTGTTGTAAGGCTGGTTTGGTGGTGCTGAATTCTCTTAACTTTTGCTTGTCTGGAAAGCTTTTGATTTCTCCCTCAAATCTGAATGAGATTCTTGCTGGGTAGAGTATTCTTGGCTGTAGGTTTCTCTCTTTCAGGACTTTCAGTATATCCTGCCATTCCCTTCTGGCCTGCAGAGTTTCTGTAGAAAGGTCAGCTGTTATCCTGATGGGTTTTCCCTTATATGTTGTTTGTTGCTTTTCTCTTGCTGCTTTTAATATTTTTTCTTTGTGTTGAATTGTCGTTAGTTTGATTAATATGTGTCTTGGTGTATTTCTCCTTGGGTTTATTCTGTATGGGACTCTCTGTGCTTCTTGGACTTGGTTAATTATTTCCTTTCCCATGTTGGGGAAGTTTTCCACTAGAACCTCTTCAAATATTTTCTCAGACCCTTTCTTGTTTTCTTCTTCTTCTGGGATGCCTATAATTCGAATGTTGGTACGTTTAAGGTTATCACTGAGGTCTCTGAGGCTGTCTTCTAGTCTTTTTATTTTTTTATCTTTTTCCTGCTCTGTGGCGTTTATTTCTTCCATTCTATCTTCCAACTCACTTATTCGTTCTTCTGCCTCAGTCATTCTGCTGGTTAGAGCATCTAGAGTATTTTTAATTTCAGTTATTTTGTTATCCATTGCTGTTTGTTTTTCTGAGTTCTTATGAACTGTTTCTTGTACTTTCTCTATTTTGTTATTGAGATTTTGTATCATTTTTACTATCATTACTCTGAATTCTTTTTCAGGCATTTTTCCTATTTCCTCCTCATTTATTTGGTCTTGTGGGTTTTTTTCCTGCTCCTTTGCCTGCATGGTGTTTCTTTGTTTCCTCATGGTTGTCCAAGCTTTTGGGGTTGCTTGTCCTGGTGATAGAGGTGTTTATAGAAGACTGTCCAAGCCTCAGACTAATGTCCAAGTATTGGATTAGACGAATATTCAGTTGGCTATGTCAGGTTCCCCGCAGTCCTTTCTGGTGTCCGAGGCCGTCTGCTGGTGTTCAGCTGGTTCTCTGTGGGAATTACTGCGTCCTTCCGTGCATTCCCAATGCATCTGTGGAGAGGGATGCACTCCACGTCTCTCTACTTCGCTGCCATCTTTAGGATCCTTCTAGGGAAGAGTTTTTAAAGGCAGTGGCCTCTTTCAACTGGCATAATGTTTTCAAGATTCATCCATATTGTAGTATGAACCAGTACTTCGTTTATTTTTATTGCTGAATAATATTCCACTGTAAGGATATACCACATTTTATTTACCTAGCTATCCGTTGATGGTTGTTTCTACTTTGGGGTTATTGTGAATAGTGCCACTGTGAACATTCATATACAAGCATTTGTTTGAGTACCTCACATTTTTTAGGTGTATACCTGGGAGTGGAATTTCTGGGTCATGGAGTAATTCTATATATGACTTTTTGAGGAATTTCCAAACTGCATATCACTCACCTCTCCCTTCTTCCAGGGACCCCCATCCTCTGCTCTCCTCCACAACCACACACTGTATCTCAGCCACAATGAACTTGTTACACTTTGTAAAAAGCACCAGGCTCTCTCACCTCCGGATTTTTCCATTTACCAGTTTCTCTCTCTGGATACTTTCATTGCCTTTTCCTAGAAGACCCCTCAGACACCACCTAAACTTCATTTTAAAAAATGTCTTGTCTGACCCGCTGGATGTGCACTCCTTGGTATGTTCTCTTATCTCATCCTCTATTCCCCCTATGATAACATTTGTAACACTTGATTGTAGCTTGTTTCGTGGTAATGTCTGCCAGCTAGACAACAAGCTCCCAGAGCGCGCGGACCGTGTCTTCCTTGGCCACTGTTTTTCTTAGGGCACATGGCTCAGTGTCTTGTACATGGCGGTTACCCAGTAAATATTTCTTGAAGGACTGCATTAATGATTTAATGGATTAAGTATTTCCTGGGTGAGTCCATCTACACATTACTGGCTGTCATGGAGCTTAAAGCCCAGCTGGGGAGAGAAGGCTGGTATATTTGGAAGCAATCATTGGATGACAGAAAATAGTGGGGATGAAGTGCTACAGTATTGGATTCTGATGACTGTTGTAGAAGGCCAGACACTGCAGAAGATAGAGAAGGGAGATATCGTGGGCTGTGATGGTCAAGGAAAATTTCCTTGAGAAGCTCTGACTTGCGGTGAACCCAGAATTCTGTCTCTGCACATGACTTATTCAGCAATGTGGCTTGGAACTGTGACTCAGTAAGGGGTGGGGGTGGGGAGGCAAGTACTGGGTTTGTTACTAATGAGTTTCTTTGGGACCCAGAGATCCCAGGGGTCAGGACATTGTAGAAGAGAGGAGTCAGAAGACCGTGGCAGAGGCTCTGGCTGGAAATGCATGATGTGGAAGTAGCAAACAGGAAGCCGGCTTGGAGCCACACTCAGGCAAGCTGGGTAAGCTGGGACTGCAGAAGTTATTCTAAAATTCCTTTTAATGAATGTTGGGATTCCATAATTCTGCAGGGCCACTCCTGCAGGATGATTTAGAAGTCCTCATCCTCATTGTTTTCTGCTCTCAACAGTGATTCCCAGAGCCGTTAATGGGAACTAATAAATTGTATATTTGTGGAGTACTTTATTCTTTGCAAACATCCGTCATGCTAAACCCACACTTCTTCGAGGTGTATAAGATTCACTGATGGTGGAGCATAAGGTTGGAAATTTGCCAAGATCACAGGCCGGTAAATGACGGAATCTTATTCCTCTGGGTTCCTACATAGTTGCTTGAGGGTGGGGTAAATAGAAAGAGGCCATCCTGGGAGCCCCTTTCCATGAAGCCAGTCTCCCTCACTCTCCTTTGAACTGCCCTAATGTTAATATTTTTGACTCGGGATAGATTCAATTCATAAGTTGAGAGGAAACTCTCACTATTTGGGTTTCAACCTGGCATTGCCAGGTCTGCCCTGTTCTTTAGATCCACTGACCATCCTCCCACCCTTCCTCTGCCCCCTAGCTCAAGGAAATCTCTTTTTGATTTGCTGGGACCAAGCTTAATTCACCTCCTAATTCTGGCCAAATCATTTTTTCTTTACCAGTAAATTCTGTCCTCAATCTGGGGCTCAGCCTTTTGGAAATAAAAGCCAGGAAAACATGTGGACAATTTCTGCTTTTCTGCCATATCTACATCCTAAGGCGATGAACACAGCGCTGACTACCTACCTGAATGGGGGGACGTGAAAGTGAAAAGCAAGGAAACAAAACCTTCGAAGATTAATGTCTCAAAAATTGCTCCAGCCATAATTTTTGAGATAGTCACAAATTGAGAGAATTCAAGATTAATGTCTCAAAAATTACTCCAGCCATAAATTTTGAGATATTCGCAAATTTAGTTTCTCATTCCATGAACTGGTTGTTTTGCCCCACATGTTTCCTGGTTTCTGATGCTTTTGTGCACCTCCACCAAAGGGAATATTTTGCTTGCTCTCCTGCTCTATTCTATGACCAAGAGGAGGTGGTTGTATTTTTGGGTATTCTGAAACTGTCTGTGGGTATCTCTCTTTAGTGATCAGATGTGTAAATAAAAACATTCCCCTGAATTTCCTGGCAATCCAGTGGTTAGAACTCTATGCTTTCACTGCTCAGGGCCCAGGTTCAATCCCTGGTTGGGGAATTAAGATTCCTGTGCAGTGTGGCCAAAAAAAACCCCATATTTCCCACTCCCTCTTCCAGAATAATTTACTCTCAGAACTCATTCTCTCTGTGCTTCCATCCGTAAGACTTTCTCTCAATAATACATGCTCACCTGCAATGTGTAACTCAGTCCTGGAAGCCCTCCTGGCTAAAAGTTAAGCTCTGAAGTTAGAATGTTGGACTTAAGTACCAGATCTGTTGCTTCATAGGAGTGTGACCTTGGGCAAGTTACTTAATTTTTATCTAAAAAAAAGTGAAGGTAGTAGTACCTATCTCATAGGGTTGCTGTGAAGAGTAAATGAGTTGATGCATATTATGCTTTTACCCCAGTGTTTGGCAAAAGCAAGCACTGACAGATGTTTTCATGGTCTTATTACCACTGTCATCAATTGTCATCACCATCACCACCACCAGCACCATCATTTTTTTTTTTTTTCTGTGTTGGGTCTTCATTGCTGCGTGTGGGCTTTCTCTTGTTGCGGCAAGCAGGGGCTACTCTTCATTGTGGTGTGCAGTGGCTTCTCTTGTTGTGGAGCACAGCCTCTAGGGAGCACGGGCTTCAGTAGTTGCAGCATGCAGGCACAGTAGTTGTGGCTCAAGGGCTCTAGAGTGCAGGCTCAGTAGTTGTGGCACATGGGCTTAGTTGCTCCACTGCAATGTGGGATCTTCCCGGCCCAGGGATCAAACCCATGACCCCTGCATTGGCAGGTGGATTCTTAACCACTGCGCCACCAGGGAAGCCCACCAGCACCATCATCTGAATCACCATCAGCATCATTCCTGAGTGGAAAGGATGCTGACTGGTTTTCTGGTTGATATTATACTATTTGTATCTCTAAGCGAGAGGCATACAGAGTTAGACGACTTCCTGTCTACTTTCAGATCACATTGTTCTGACCCCATTCATGGTTCTGTTATGGAACATTCATTTAGAATTCTAGAATCTGATTGAATTTGACCCATAACTTCATATATTCTTGCGCTTTTCCTTTATGCAAATATTTATTTACATTTCTCGGGAGATGTCAAATAAATCATTAAACTTAATTGTTATTACTTACAGGTATTAAAAATATCTTTTTGAAATTTCTGCAATGTGTATATATATGTGTGTGTGTGTGTGTGTGTGTGTGTGTATACTCATACTTTCATACAGATTATTCTTAATTTTTAAAAAGGTAAAATGAAAATCAGCAAAATGGGAAACCAAACTGTCATCTCTGAGTTCCTCCTTCTGGGCCTGCCCATTGAACCAGATCAGCGAGACCTGTTCTCTGCCCTGTTCCTGGCCATGTATGTTACCACCGTCCTGGGGAACCTCCTCATCATGGTCCTCATTTGCCTGGACCCCCACCTCCACACACCCATGTATTTGTTTCTCAGCAATTTGTCCTTCTCTGATCTCTGCTTCTCTTCTGTGACAATCCCCAAGTTGCTGCAGAACATGCGGAGCCACGTCCCATCCATCCCCTATGCTGGCTGCCTGGCCCAGATGTATTTCTTCCTGCTTTTTGCAGACCTGGAGAGCTTCCTCCTTGTGGCCATGGCCTATGACCGCTATGTGGCCATCTGCTTCCCCCTGCACTACACCACCATCATGAGCCCCAAGCTCTGTCTCCTCCTGGTGGTGCTGTCCTGGGTGCTGACCACGTTCATCTCTTTGTTGCACACCCTGCTGACGGCTCGGCTGTCTTTCTGTGATGAAAATGTGATCCCTCACTTTTTCTGTGACATGTCAGCTCTGCTAAAGTTGGCCTGCTCTGACATTCAGATAAATGAAATGGTGATTTTTATCTTGGGAGGGCTTGTCATTATTGTTCCATTCCTGTTGATCTTTTCATCCTATGCACGAATCATGTGCTCCATCCTCAAGGTCCCTTCTGCCAGGGGTATCCGCAAGGCCTTCTCCACCTGTGGCTCCCACCTTTCCATGGTGTCTCTCTTTTATGGGATGATCATTGGCCTCTACCTGTGCCCTTCAGCTAACAATTCTTCTGTTAAGGAGACTGTCATGGCTGTGATGTACACTGTGGTGACCCCCATGCTGAACCCCTTTATTTACAGCCTAAGGAATCAAGACATAAAGGGAGCCCTGGGAAGAGTCTTTTCAAAGCGGACAATTCACTTTTCTCTTAGTGACTTTACAGATTAAAGTATGTTTCCAAACAGTAGGTGTAATATTGACAATGAGTAGTATTCTAAATAGTCTAGTAACACCTAAGCTTGGCACTGCTAATTCAGCCCCCATAGCACTTCCAAGGGGGAGTTTTCCCAACTGTCATTAGAGGCAGGTACACCGTGCTGCTTGAGTTTACTACTGCGTCTTCGGTGTGATGCAGCACAAGGACTGACATGTAGTGGACACGCAATAACTATTATTCAATTTTGAATAAATACCACTTAACCTTGGTGTCTATTGCACTTAAAGAATGTATAGTAGTTCCTAATTCTCTAAGAAATAAATCCAAATTTCTCAGCCAAACATATCCATTCCACAAAGAATATCTTCCAATGTATTATGTGTTGCTCTCCAGGATCATCATTTCTCCCCTTTCTAACCTATTCAGGTTTTTTAATATATAAATTTGTTTGTTTGTTTGTTTGTTTGTTTACTGCATTGGGTCTTCATTTCTGCACACGGGCTTTCTCTACCTGTGGCGAGTGGGGGCTACTCTTCATTGTGGTGCGTGGGCTTCTCACTGCGGTGGCTTCTCTTGTTGCTGAGCACAGCTCTGGGAGCGTGGGCTTCAGTAGTTGCAGCACACGGGTTCAATAGTTGTGGCTCACGTGCTCTAGAGTGCAGGCTCAATAGTTGTGGTGCACGGGCTCAGTTGCTCCTCGGCATGTGGGATCTTCCCAGACCGCGGTTCGAACCCGTGTCTCCTGCATTGGCAGGCGGCTTCTCAACCACTGTGCCACCTAGGAAGTCCCATAACCTATTCAGTTTTTAATTTTATTTTCAGGTATTGATTGATTCATTCATTTAATGATCACATTCTAAAATGATCTCTTTTTCCTTTAACTGTACCAGGTAATGAGAAGTTAATTTCTTCTTTTGATAGTATCTGTATTTTGGATGAGAATTCCTCTTTTGAATTAAAATCATATTACATGGAATGAAGCATAGAGTTCTCTTATGCATTGCTTAATTTATAGACAGTAAAATGGTGGCCCATCTATCGCCTAAGGTAGCACAAATAGACAGAAGAACTAGAGTCTGTTCATGACTCCCAGGTAGATTTTTTTCCTCTGGAATATTATGCTGAAATCATGTAATGCTTTCTTTGTTTACTTCTTTTCTTACCAAGTATATTACAAGTGTCTTGAAGGCAGGTGCCCTCTACTCTCTGCAGTGCCTCGTTCAGTGCCTTGTATCTGATAGATATGGAATAAATATTTAGTGATTTGATTCGAATGCACTTTGATATGTTTCTTGAAATGAATTTATGTCTTTAAAAAAATCTCACCTTTTAAAAAGTCTTCCTAATAATGCCAGCTGTTACTTCATTTCTTCTTCAAAATTTTTTTTATTGATTATGAAAATAATACATTCTCACCGGAAAACATCCAAACAACAAAGAAAGAAATAATAAAGTGAAATATGTGGGTCCTCCGCTGTTCTGTACCCCTATCCATGATGGCAGTTAAAAGTTATGGAGTACTCTTCCAGATATTTTCTATGTACAGACTAACTTTATATATAATAATAAATAGGACTAAATCATAGCTGCCATTTTCTCGTTGTTGTCACTTAAAATATATTCTGAATTCATCATTTCATATAAGGACATGTAACTCTTCTAGAAGCTAATAATGTCTTGTTAAATGGATGCATTTATCATAATTTGTTTAAATGATCTATTCTTGATGGACATTTGGGTTGTTTTCAGTTTTTTATTACTTTGAACAATGCTTCAATTTTATTTCCTGGTTCATATCCTTGTTTTGTTCATATGCTCTGTTTCTATGGACATGTTCTTAGAAATGCATATACTCAATCAAAGGATATGAACATTTTATAACTGGGTAGAAACTGCCAGATTGCCTTCAAGGAATTCTTCTAAGGTAAACTCCCTCCAAAATTAAATGAGTGGTCATTTCTTTACAATGTTCCCAATGCCAAATATTTTGCTTTCAAAATATTTATCAACCTGATATTCAAAATATGAGGTTTTACTATTTTTTTCCACCTGTTTATTGGAGTATGATTGCTTTACACTGTTGCGCCAGTTTCTGCTCTGCACAAAGTGAATCAGCTGCATTTATACATATATCCCCACATCCCCTCCCTCTTAAGCCTCCCTCCCACCCTCCCTATCCCACCCCTCTAGGTCATCACCAATTGTCGAGTTGATCTCCCTGTGTTATGCAGCAGATTCCCATACCCTGAGAAAACCATAATTCAAAAAGAGATTTTACCATTTTAAAATTGAATTTCTGTTTGTGTCAGTGAGGTCAAACATCTCTTTATATTGATTAGCCTTTGGTATGTTATTTGTGTGTGTGTTTTGCCTTGAGTCTATTTTCCTTTTTCTTACTATGGATAGTGTCAACCTAAAACCTATCTTGTAGGTTACATTTCCCTCAGTTTTTTATTCATCTTTTGACTTTGATGTGGTGTATTTTTCCCCTCATTGGAGATTGTAAATTTCAAAGCAGACAACTTGATTTTTATTTTGGATATATATTTTTTCTTTGCCATGCTTGGAAAGGGCTTTTCTATCCCAAAATTGTGTTATCCATTCTTTTTTTCTAGTTCTTGTACAATTGTTTCTATATCTTTGTCTTTGGCCCACCTGATTTGGTTTGGCTTATGGGCAGTTACCCTCTTTCTCGTCTCCCTTCCCCCTCCTGTCTCCATCTTCACGGATGTGAAAGACTATAATTACAATGTACTGAGTGTTCATATGTACTTGGTCTATTTCCAGACTCTATTGTATTGATGTCATACTATTTATGTACTAGTACTATATAATGTATGCCTTCATAATAATATGTTTTAAATACCTTGTATGACAAACCTTCTTCAATATTCTCTTCCAAACTTTCCTGACACACTTATCCTTTCAGATATGTTTCAGATCTATCTTGTTATATGCCAGTAAAAAAAAAGCAGGGAAATTAACTGGAGTTATGTTGAATTATGATTGAATTATGATTTACGAAACAGGGTGGGCTCTTTATCAAGTTGTCTTACAAACTGTAAATAAAAAATACCTTTTCATTTATTCAAGTTTTTTTTCCAAGTTGAATTCTGTAGATTTCTTAATGTGTTATCTACTTTCTACATTTAGTACTAGGTATTTTACATTTTTTTTAAATGTTGGAGGGAGGAGGTCACTACTGTGTTTTTGGACAGGTAATTTTTTGTACCGTTTGCAATTGTTTGGTGTACCAATTTTGCAAGTCTACCTTATTAATTACTAATTGTACTCTAAGAAGGATTTTCAGTTACACATCTTGGGCACTGGAGATACACAATCACATCTAACATAAATATTGATGTGTGCATATTCCTTTTAAATATTTTGCTCTATTATTTATTTCTCTTTTCTAATTGCATAGACTACCATTTCGAGAATAATGTAAAATACTCGTGTTTCTAATGAGAGTTTGGATGTTAGTGTGGCACCCTGGCCTTTGTCCCCCAACAACCAGGTGAGGGGATGATAGACTCTTCCAGATAGTTCTGGGTATTGGAGGGCACAGTGAGCTTTCCCCGCTTGTTGGGTGGTACTCCGGGAGAAGGCAGCTTTGCAGACGAGCCCACCACTACACGGGGCAGCCACCTCATGGCAGGGCTGGTCTAGGAAGGGGTGTCTATAACTCCACCTGCACCTTCAGATGCACACAAACATGTATCTTCTCAACCACCTCGGGCCATGAATGACCGAAAAGTTCTTACACACACTGGTGGAGCCCAGACAGTAGCTAGGAGTTGAGAGCCAGTGTGTCTCCAGAGGCTGTCAGAGTAAGAGGTGAGGGGACCCTGTAACAGCAGCTAAGGTCACAGCCCAGAACCAGGTAAAAGACACGGCTGAGTCTAAAGGAATCAGCAGAACCAGTGTGCCCCGAGAAGGTCATCAGCTCCCTTTTCAAAAGAAGAGCCATGCATTGTTCCTGTGAGAAGAGAGATGCCAAGTTCCACCAACAGTGGCTAGTAGCAGAGACACCCTCTCCTGAAGTCACGAGGATACATAAGCCTTGAGAATCTAGAAAAAGTACAATAAAGTCAACACAAAGAAAACAAGAAGAAGGAATTAATACATACGGAAGTGAAAGATTACTGGAGTTGAAGACCAAGAAACAATAATAATAACAAACTAAACGTTGGTTCTTAGGAAATATTAGTAGAACAGATAAAATGCTGGCATGTAAAACAGGACCAAAAAGAGAAAAGGCATAAAGAACACTAGGAGTGAAAAAGAAGCAAAATCAACTAAAGGGGCAATTTAAAAATCAGTATATACAACTTTCAAGTCCCCAAACTGAAAATGTGGACAAAATTATGTTTTAGAAACATAACTAAAATTTGCTCGATGTGATGAAAAAAACTGAGTAGACTACAAATTGTTGAAGAAGATGAACTTCTTGGTCTTATGACTTTGGGGAAACTGCTTGGTTTCTCTAAGCCTGTTTCCTGTCTTGCGCAACAACAAGAATAATGGTATCTCCCTCCTGGGATCTTGTGAGGTTTAAATGAGATATATGCATAGAGCATCTAGGACAGTGCCTGGCACATAACAATTCCTCATTAAATGTTATATTTTATTATTTTATTACAGAGATTACACCACTGTAATAATGAAACATTGGAAAAGCCTGAGTATTTATCCATAAGGGAATGGTTAAACAGTAGAACATCCACAGTTCAGGATTCTATGCCCTGAAGTTAAAAATGAAGAAGTTCTATTTGTAGTGATTAGAAAAGATCTCATAGATGCATTGTTTCATGAAAAAGGGAAATTTCAGAAGAATATGTGGAGAATGAAACTATTGATGTTTCAAAACTGGGAGGGTGGGAGTGAGAGACACACACAGAGACAGAGACAGAGACAGAGAAAGCGAGGCAGAGAAGGGGTATTGAATTAATAACTGGGGTAGGAGTTGAGTTTGAATTGGGTGGTTGCCAAGGAGAATTTTATCTTTATCTCTGTTTTTGAATTCTTACCATGAAAAAGGTGGATATAGTATCTAAGGAATGGAATAATTTTTTTTAAACTAAAAAAAAATAACTAGATCTTTCCCAATGTTTCTGGAAAAGGAGCCTGTCGAGGTGTGGGCTACACTGCATAAAAAACCTCTTAAAAATCCTTAGCCCTGCCTTGTTTCCCCAGTTTCCTCTCCACCCACGGGTGGCAGCTGCTCAGGCTGCCTTCTCTCCACAATATTCATTCCCCACTCTGCTGTTTTTTCCCCTCTCATTTTCCCAAAATTTAAAAGTAGACTCTATTTCAAACATTCAGACAACACGGAAACACCGGTAGCTTATTGCTCTGTACCTGTCCCTATGAATAAACACTTTGTCAAGTTGGCTTCAGGTCTAATTTTTAATATAACAAGAAATAAGACCCTGTAGGATTAAAAATTGCTAGTGCTTTGGAAAGCAACATACAAGGGTGGGTGGGGTTCTTTGGTAATCCTTATGATTGAAATGCCAGTAAATCCAGACCTGCCCTCACACCTCTTGGGGTGCAGCCCTCCATCGGAGCCCCCTTTTTAGGGCGCCCTTGACTTCTTTGTTGCGAAGGCTGTAGATGAAAGGGTTCAGGGTCGGTGTGACCACCGCATAGACCACACTGGCCAGGCGATCGTAGCGGGCCGAGTAGGCAGACGCCGGCCGGAAATAGACGGAGAGGACCGAGCCGAAGAAAAGCAACACCACCACCAGGTGGGTCCCGCAGGTGGAGAAGGCGCGGTGCCGGCCCCCTGCCGACCGCACCCCCAGCACCGCGACGAGGATGCGCGCGTAGGACAGGGACACGAGGAACAGCGGGGTCAGCACCACGGCCAGGCCCTCGGAGAAGATGGCAGTCTCCGAGGCCGACGTGTCCGAGGTCGCCAAGCGCAGCATCACCGTCATGTCGCAGAAGAAGTGGCACACGGGGGCGGGGCGCGGGAAGGAGAGCCGGGAGATGAGCAGCGTGTGCAGCAGCGAGTGCAGGTGGGCCACGGCCCAGGACGCCCCCACCAGCGCCGCGCAGCGCCGGGGAGTCATGAGCGCGCCGTAGTGCAGCGGGCGGCACACGGCCACCGCGCGGTCGTAGCACATGGCTGCCAGCAGGTAGCTCTCGGTGATGCCCAGCGCCACGAAGAAGTACATCTGCGCAAAGCATCCCTGGGAGGACACGGCCTGGCCCGGGTGGAGCAGGCCGGCCAGCAGTCTGGGGACCGTGACGGTGGTGAAGCAGATGTCCACGAGGCCCAGGTGACCCAGAAAGTAATACATGGGGGAGCGGAGGGCCCCGTCGGACCTCACCACCACCACCACCATGCTCAGGTTGCCCAGGGCGTTGACCAGGTAGACGCCAAGGAAGAGCAGGAACAACAGCGGGTGGATGTCTGTTCCGTCCATCAGGCCGAGGAGGAGGAACTCGGGGGCGGAGGTGAGGTTCGCCAGAGCCATGCGGTGCCCGCACCGGAGGGGGTGCTGAGGGGAGAGAGGAGGCAGCCGACCTTAAAGGCTGGCATCTCTAGGTCGATTTCTGCATGTTTTAAAATATGGAATATTTTAAAACTTCTGCCTGCTAAAATGGTTTAGAAACCAGATTGTTCGTCCAGTAATCCTAGTTTTATGAAGAAACCGCATCTCAGAAGTGTGTCCTGGAGTACTGGGTAGTATCAAGCTTTGAAATAGATCTGACCTGATTTTGAGTCCTGGCTCTGTCGCTCAGGTGGTATGACCTTTCTCAGTTTCCTCTTCTTTAAGTGAGAAAAACACTAGTCGCTACCCCTACAGTTGTGAGGATAGAATGGGTAATAAATCTAAAATACCTGGCACAGTGCCCAGCACATAATAAGCATTCAAAACTGTCATCTGCCTATCATCTATCTGTCATCTGTCTATTATCTATCATCTATCTATCATCTATCTATTATCTATCATCTACTTATTATCTATTTATCTAGCTATCTATCATCTATCATCTATTATCTATTTATCTAGCTATCTATTATCTATCAATTATCTATTTATCTAGCTACCTATTATCTATCTGTCATCTATCTATTATCTATTTATCTATCTATTATCTATCTATCTTCTATCTATATCTATCTATCATCATCTATCTATCATCTATCTATCTATCTTCATCAAAATCCTCATCATTTGTTTAGTCAAACCAATAGTTAGGGGCAGAATTGGGACCGAGGCCATATGAATACCAGTCAAAGTTTTTTCCCAAGACAACCACCGTATTTGCCATTCATGTATTCACCACATATTATGGGGTAGCTCAGGGGGGCTCTAGTTATTTAAGTGTTTTTCTTAATCTCAGCTGAAACCTGCTTCCCTGTAACTTCCACAAGTGGTACCAGTTTTGGCCACTGGGGACCACACACCAAATCTGCTTTCTCTGCAGTTTTTCACACAGTGTTTGAAGAAATCTATTGTAGGTCTACTAAGTCTTCTTTTATCCAACCTAAACAACACTGGTGCCTTAGATTCTTTCTTATAGGACCCAGTTTCCAGGTCTTTTTCCATTCTGGTCACCCTCTACTTTGTCAATGTTTTTCTTTTCTTTCGTTTTCTTCCTTCCTTTCTTTTTTTTTTTTGTTTTTGGTAGGTTGTTTGTCAATGTTTTTCTTAATGGGACTTGGACATAGTACCCTGGCTGGGGTTGGGCTGTATAGAGTCCCCTGGGGCACCAAACAGCTCAACAGTACACTTCCCACCTATTCATCAAGTTCCTGCTTTGGGTCAGGTGTTGTGTCAGGTCTGTAGGACGATAAAGGTAGGTCAGCCATTGTCCTTGACCTCCAACCATGCACAATCTCATAAGCACTACTAACTATGAACAAAGTGGGAATGATTTCCTCTGCTTGGCTGGTTCAGGGAAGATTCCAAAGAAGAAGAGGTTTGAATTGGGGGTTGGAAGAATGAGTAGGAGTTGGCCAGACAGAGACTTGGGAGTGAGAAGGGAATTTCAGGTAAGGGGGAAGAGTGAAAACGTGGCTGCTTCTTCCCTGTAAGGCAGAGTGGCGTGGGGGAGGGGGGAGGAAAATAGCCCCAAGGTGAGAAGATAGCAGAGGAGTGCTGGGTTTGTCACCTGCGGGGCAGCGTGCCAGGTCTCAGCGCTGTCTGCAGCATCTGTGGGCTGGTCTCCCTCCTGGCCAGAGGCCCCCAGGCTTGAGGACATACGCATTGTCAGCTGTGTCTGCCCAGAGGCTTCAGTGTGTTTTCCGTGGGCTGGGACAGCAGCCTTAGAGACAGAGAGAGAGAAAGCCAGACCTACTGTAAGGGCCCTGGGAATTCCTGAGCATGCTCTTTCCACCCAGCTCTGCTGCCTTGCCCGTCTCCCCACTGCCCGCCGGATACGGTACAAACCAGTCAGACTGGCATCCAAAGCTTTCCAGCTTAGCTCCCAGGATTCCTCTCCCGCCTCAGGTCCGACGGCTTCCACATGCTGCCCTTCCCCGATCCCAGCCAGGTTGGTCTTGTCATGGTCTCTTGCTTACATCTTTCTTGCACACCTTTCCTGCACACTGCTCCCTGCCTGCCATGCTCTTCCTACCTCATCCCAATACCCAGCTCCAGCCCCACCTCCTCCAGGATGCCCCGCCTCCTCACTTGACTCCTTCAAGGCACAGGAATTCCTCTCTCCTCTGTCTCTTGGGAGCCTCATTTGGAACTTAGCCCTCATTTGCTGGTATTAAAGCGGCTTTTGCTGCCGTGATGCTCACCTTCCCCACTAGAGGACGAGCCCTCTGAGGGCAAATGTTTAGTTGTCTGTTCCTATCTGGCATTAGGCCTGGCCCAGGGCTTTGTCTTAACTCTCCTGGCAGTCAGGGAAGGCCCCAGTGAGGAGGTGGCATTTGAGCAGGACCAGCTTTAAGCTCAAGGTCATTCACTGGACAGACAAGAGTGGAAAGGGTTTCTAGAAAGAAGGAATAGCGTGTGTAAGGGAAATGACAAGGGAAACCTCAGAGAAGTTACCTAATCTCTTCACTTAGAAAATAGTAAGTGGGACTTCCCTGGTGGTGCAGTGGTTAGGAATCTGCCTGCCAAAGCAGGGAACATGGGTTCGATCCCTGGTCTGGGAAGATCCCACATGCCATGGAGCAACTAAGCCCGTGTGCCACACTACTGAGCCCACACACCACAACTACTGAGCCCACACGCCACAACTACTGCAGCCTGCGTGCCTAGAGCCGTGCTCTGCAACAAGAGAAGCCACCGCAATGAGAAGCCCCTGCACCGCAACAAAGAGTAGCTCCTGCTCTCTGCGACTAAAGAAAGCCTGCGCTCAGCAATGAAGATGCCACACAGCCAAAATATAAAAATAAAAATAATTTAAAAAAATAAAGTGAAAAAAAAAGAAAATAGTAAGTGCTTAATAAATGTCCATTTCCTCCCCTACCCAGTCCCTAGACACGTTTGGTGAAAGAGACATACTGACGGAGCTCATGTTGGCTCAGGACTGCTTTCCCTGGAGGCTGAGCTGCTGTTTTGGACTCAGAGCCCTTTCCTGAGGCCCAGGTGTGGCAGGGTCTGCTTTGAAATGGATAGGAAAGTTTAACCTAAGCTCACCAAATGAAGCAGAGACACTTAAGGTCTAAGACCAGGAACCTCATCTCCCAGGCAGCTTGCAGCCCTAAATCTTATATGGAAAAGGTCACCTTTGTAGGAAACACTCAGATGCACCGAGACACAGAAGCCCAAGGGGATACAGGCTGGCACACAGACACAGACACGTCCTGATAAGTCCAGACACGCATGCCAGAGATACACCCACACCCACTAGGACAGGAATATGTACATGTGGGCAAACGTGGACACCCACTTACAGGCGTTTACACACAGGATAGACGCATACACAGAGCCACCGATAAACATACATGCCACATACACATAGAGACCCAGACCCAGACCCAGACACCCCCGCCACCCACAAATGCCAGAGGCACAACGAGACCTCCACGGACCTTCCCAGGCACGCTGAGACCCACGCAGGAATCTGCACCCAAAACCAACAGCTTCTTCCTTCCTCTCTCTTGCCTCAGGCTTCCAACTGCCTTCACAGAGTGGGGAGTGGGCAGTGTCCTCCCACACTCTCAGTTCTGGGAGTTTCTACCCAATTCCTTGACCCTGGTCTCTTGCTGGTGAGCCCAGATTCTTCTCTCAATGGCGTCCCAAGTAGCTTTCTCAGCAGCTGCTGTTTTAACCCAAGATGAGCCCCTTCTATTCCAAGGGCTTCCTCTCCTCCTCTGCTTTCCTCGGCCAACTTCTCATTCATTTTTTTTTAAGCTCTTTATTGGAATGTAATTGCTTTACACTCTTGTACCAGTTTTTGAGGTACACCAAAGTGAATCAGCTGTATTTAGACATATATCTCCATATTCCCTCCCTCCCGCGACTCCCTCCCACCCTCCCTGTCCTGGCCCTCTAAAGCATCACCCATCGTCGAGTTGATCTCCCTTTGTTATACAGCAACTTCCCACTAGCTATCTATTTTACATTTGGTAGTGTATCTATGTCTATGCTACTCTCTCACTTCGTCCCAGCTTCCCCTTTGCCCCCCATCCCCCAGCCCCATGTCTGCCAGTCCATTCTCTACATCCGCATCTTTATTCTTGCCCTGTCACTGGGTTCATTAGTACCATTTTTCATTCATTTTTCCTTAATAACTTACCCAATATATACATTACTAATAAGAAAAAAATCAAATTGTACACTTTAAATATATACAGTTTATCGTCTGTCAATTATATCTCAATAAAAGTTCTTTAAAAAATTCCCAGACTTCCTAGGTTGCGCAGTGGTTAAGAATCCACCTGTCAATTCAGGAGACACTGGTTCGAGCCCTGCTCTAGGAAGATTCCACATGCCGGGGACCAACTAAGCCCATGTGCCACAACTACTGAGCCTGTGCTCTAGAGCCCGTGAGCCACAACTATTGAGCCCATGTGCCGCAACTATTGAAGCCCAAGTGCCTAGAGCCTGTGCTCCACAACAAGAGAAGCCACTACAATGAGGAGCCCGTGCACCACAATGAAGAGTAGCTCCCGCTCTCAGCAACTAGGGAAAGCCCGTGTGCAGCAATGAAGACCCAACGCAGCCAATAAATAAAATAATTTTAAAAAAATTGCCAAAGAAAAAAAACAATAGATTGTGTGGAATTTAAATACACTTTTAAATTAGGTCATTTGGCTTTCCAAGAGAATAATCATTCAGTAAATGAAATTCAATAAATATCTTTTGAGTTTGGGGGAGAAAAAAAAAACTTCCCCAGCAATCTTACCTGCTGTAGCTACTCCACACCAGGCAGGGAGGGCATTCGGAGCTGAATGAGACATCCTTAAAGATTTCACTTTCCTTCCTATCTTGGTATCAGCCAGCTGGCAGTGATTCTCAGATACCATCTCCCCCAGCACCCACGTCACAAGCCGGAAGCAAGGCCCAGAGACCCCTGCCTGATGTCATTCAGCCATCTGGCAAGAGAGCCAGCATTTGAATCCCAGGCTCTGATCCTACCCATGGTTTCTTCCACTTCCCAGTCCTGCCTGCCACGCGTTGGAGGCTACCCCTCATTTCTCTCTCCCTCGGATGTTCAGTTTCCCACTTTGCCTTCCTGCCTTTGGTTACTCTGCCAGCAAGTCTCCTGCCTGACCACTCCTCTGCCAGCACAACCGGGCTGTGCCCGCCGCGCCACATACCGGAAGCTGATCTGCTTCCAGCAGGGGAGCCAAGGAAGGTGTGCCCGGGAGAGGAAGATTTACCTCCACAGCCAAAGGCCATGCAGGCTGGGAGAAGAGGGGTCACTAATCAATTAGCCAGGAAACTCCATGCAGAGCTACGGAGGCCTCTGCGCCCACTGGCCCCGTGAGGACCGCTCTGCTCTCACCAGCATGGCTTCTTCTCTCCTACCCTGCCAAAGAGACTGAGCGGGAGAGGGGAATGCAGGGGTCTGGGAGCCCAGGACTGGGACAGACACTCCTGTACATGGTGACACCTGTGCTGGCCCCGTGTGCTCAGAGGATGCTATCACTCCTCTGCCTCCTTTTTTTTTAAAAAATAAATTTATTTATTTATTGGCTGCGTTGGGTCTTCGTTGCTGCACGTGGGCTTTCTCTAGTTGCGGCAAGTGGAGGCTACTCTTCACTGTGGTGAGTGGGCTTCTCATTGTGGGGGCTTCTCTTGTTTTGGAGCACAGGCTCTAGGCACGTGGGCTTCAGTAGCTGCAGCATATGGGCTCAACAGTTGCAGCTCACGGGCTCTAGAGCACAGGCTCAGTAGTTGTGGCACACGGGCTTAGTTGCTCCATGGCATGTGGTATCTTCCTGGGGCAGGGATGAACCCATGTCCCCTGCATTGGCAGGCGGATTCTTAACCATTGCACCTCCTAGGAAGTCCCCTCCTCGGCCTCCTTTTGAGGGGGCACTAATGGTCTGAGAGGGGCAGGGCTTGTGGACAATCACACAGCCAGGAGACCCTGGTCTCTTCTCCCTGGCGGTACCTACGCGGAGCTGCAACCATCACCCCTAAACCTGCCACCTCACTGTGATTCCTCTGCCCAGAGAAGAGCTCTTTCTTCTGAACCCATCGTGAAGAGAGTGGTGAAGTGGAGCTGGGGACCTCCATGCCCAGTTTCCCATCATGGGCCCCAGGACTTCTTCCCTGAGTCCCAGGCAGCAGCCCCAGAGGTCCCATCTAACCTGGAAGCCCAGGGAGGCAGGAGGGGCTGGAAGTGCTGGCACATTCACCCCAGGAAAGCAGATCATGGGACACGTGTGGGGCTGCTGCTGCGGAACGTCAAAGATGCTGCTCTCCGTAATCCCACAGCCCAGCTCGGAGACACCAGGGCCTCAGCCCTGACCCGCTGGGGCCTGGCTGAGATGGTTTCTGCTCCTGGTTCTGAAGCTTATGAGTGTCTTGTCCTTCTCACCGGCCTGGCAAAGCAGCCTTCCCGCATCTGGTGGGTCCGAATTCCCAGGCTGATCAATTTCTCCTGAGGACCGTCTCCATCTTTCTCTCTCATCTGCCTGTCCTCCACCTGGAGTGCCTTTAACACTCGCGGGACCGATAGCCACATCTCAGGGGATGAGCCTCTCCATCTCGACTGTTCATTCATTCGAAAACACTGCTCGGGGTCCGTGGGGGTGCTGGCCCTGCTGGGCTCCGAGGAGAGTCAGAGACGTCTTGGAATGCGTGAGGAACCCCGGGCAAGTCTCTTCTCCCTTCTGGGTCCGTTTCCTTTTTGGTAGATGGACAGAGGTGAACTGACAGAGTCTGATGATCCCTTCATGATGTAGGATGGAACGTTCTGAGGTTGCACCCTGAGTGGTTAACATGCAGGTCAGGGAGAGAAGACGTGGGTGCAGGAAGTACAAGGGCGGGCAGTAAAGGCCTGGGGGGCTCGGAATAGAAGCCATGCCTGCGGCTCGGGGTGTTCAGGGAGCACTTCTGGAAGTGGACCTTAAATGGAGCAGAGGGATGGCAGGACTTGGGGGTGTGGGAGCCCAGTGTGGGCAGATCAACGTGTCTGGGAAACACAGTTTACACAGGGAAATAGAAGGGAGGGAAAGCCTGCCTGTGGAAGCTTCCAGTAAGGGAGCAGGCCCATGCATCCACTTCCCTGGGACACCCTCATCATCCTGTCCTCACCAGCTGTGAAGTTACTCAAAGTTTCTGTACCGCAGTGTCTCACCTGTAAGATAGGAAAATAGTAGAACCTGCTCCATGGGGTGCTACATGGACCAGATGAGGTAACGAACCTAGAACAGTGCCCAGCACGCAGCAACCACAAGCTGCAGGTCGGCTGTCACTCTCATCACCCTGCTGCGTGCCAGGGCTTTTAGGTTCCTGACCTGGATTTTTTTTTTTTTTTAAAGAAGCCACTTTGAATCTTTCCATTCCCCTGATAAACATGAAATGGCTATTGGGCAACAATAAAGAGGCGCTATCTTCATGTTGCTAGCAGCTTTCAAATAGATTTGGGGATACCGACTAATGTCCGAAGAATAGCATTGTTAGAGCACATGGTCACACGTGGTTCTACCTTGTGTGTTCTTACTGTTAACCAACACCAAGTACCACTACCAATGGAAACATGGTTACCACAGAAAAGTGGCAATAACTAAAACAAGGGGATTCTTTAGAGACCTGCTAACTTTAAATACATAAGGCATGCTTTTTCTTTTCAAAATTTTTTTATTATGGTGAAATACACAGAACATAAAATTGACCATCTTAACCATTTTAAGTGTACAGTTTAGTGGTATTAAGTACTGCTTCCCTTTTCAAATTTATTTTTTTCTTATAAAAATTAAAAGGTATTCTTGTTTTTTTTTTTCTCTTCCTTACCTTTAAAATTTCTTTATTGACTTTTTTCTTTGCCTATTCTAAGGATAATATATGCTTGTTATAATGAATGAAAAGTGCAGAGAAAAAAAAAATCATGTCTCCTGACCTCTTTCCATATCCTATCTCTACAAGGTGATCAGTGTTGACAGGCGGGCTCCACACCTTTTTGCAGCTCATACAAACTTACATCTATCATCTATCTATCCATCTATCTATCTATCATCTATCTATTATCTATCTACCTATCTATCATCTATCTATCATCATATATTCATCCACACATACACACATATAAAGTTTTTCAAAGAATACTTTTTTAGCATAAAGAAAACACAGGAAATATATAAGGATGTTGGCAAAAGATTTTATATTCTAGCAAAACAAATATTTTTATTTGTATTTCTTTCTTTCTAATACGCACATAATGCTGAACATTTTTCCCTTTTCCTTTTCAACCACGATTCTTAAGTTAAAAAGAAAATAAACTACGTGGTATTCATGCTAATGACCGCATGTTTCAATGCAGTGGACATGCCACAAGTTATTTAATCATTGTGGTAATTTTGAACAAATAGTTAAGGGAGGTATGTCAACTTAGGCCTTTTTTCTTCCTTGAAACTTTGCTAAGACCCCAGAGTAAAAATCCAGGGTCAAAGAGGTGAACATTTCTGTGACTGCTGACAAATGCGGAGAAGAATTTTATCGAGCAAGCTTTTCACTAATTACACAGCCATCAGCAATGGCCTGAATGTGCCTTCTCCCCACTGTGAAATACTATTATGATTTTTAGTATTAATTTTTCTTTTCTTGCTTTTTTGCTTCTGTGGAAAATACAACTTTGTTTTCATTTCCTTTGACTGCTAAATACATTTCTCTACCATCGAGCACATGAGGTGTAGCTGTGCTCATGGCTTTACCTGCCTGTTTCTAGTAGAGTGTAGCCAACTCTGAACTGGGGTCTTGGTCTGTCTTGGGCCTTGCATCTAAAAAGCAGTAATCTATAAAACAAGACGTCTAATCTTTGCATTTTTTTCTTTAGTGTAAACCATTTAAAATAACTTCTATTTTTATATTACGATAGTTATAATTCTCAGACAAATGAATATAAACAAAATGAATATCATCAGGTTTTGCATTGGTTTGAATTGACTTGTGATTTCCAAATATGTACCATGCCACATGAACACAGGAAGAAGTATGTATATAATATTTTAAAATATTTATATTATAATTTAATAATATATTATAATAATATAAATATTTTTGTTTTAAAACACTTATATACTAATATTTATAACAATATATACTACTTATTTTATGTTTCTATTTTATAAAAATAAATGTGTTTTTCATATTTCACACTCTATGCACAATTATTAGCATTGTTACTATTTTGTAAAGAGGGTATCACGTTAGTTTATGTTAATCTTATTTAGGTAAATAGAAAGATGCTGAAATCGTAAATGCTATTTATGAAGGATCAGAGGCCTAACTGGACTTCTTTGTATTTAGAAAGAGTATAGATTCAGAGTCTGGAGGAAGAACCTCAGATGCCAGGTCAAGTCTTTCCACACAACTGGACATCTGATTCCAACTTGAGAAGTATGTCCGAGTCACCTTCCAAGAGTATGGACTCAGGCTGAATTTTCACCGTGGATTCTTTTTAAGGACCTTTCATGTTCTGAGAAGTTTATATGCAACTGGAAATGCTTCAGAGCAAGAATTTATATTGAATAATTTCTTGTCTTAGAATGTGTGTAAAAATGGAATTAGGAATGTTGGTTTAATATTGTAATGTATTGCTAAATTAAGAACAGACTTTGTTATGAATAAACCTAGAAGACTTTGTTAAAATAATATAGGCATTATAGTTCTGAGCTATGACAATGGTGTAATTTGTAAATGTGCCCTGGGTCAAAAATTTTACATGAGTGTTGAACTGTCTTCTTAAGTCAATCTTTATATCTTCTGGCTCTCATGATTCTAAATAAGTTAAATCCAACATTTTAGAGTATGAAGGCCTGCTTCCAAAACTGCTATTTTAAGTAAGAGTTGTTTGAGTCACCCATGACCGTATAGTAAAGTATTAGTATTAGTATCTCTGAAACTCATAGCACAAAGCATACTATCAGGCGTAGAAAACATGCAATATAGAAATCAAGACTTCTTGGAGAGCAGACCCTACAGAAATTATATCAATTTGCCAAAAATTGTGAGAGTTTTCCTAATGGAAACAAGTTGTTTTTTGTTGTCAATCGCAATATTTGAGAATATAATCTCACAGGAAAAGAATAAAATGGGAGTCATCTGGAAAAGACACATTAAGAAAGAAAATCCAACAGGTAGGATTAAACTTGTTTTTAAGAATTCACATCACTTTAAAATTTAGGGTCTCCCCTGGTGGCACAGTGGTTAAGAATCCACCTGCCAATGCAGGGAACAGGGTTCAGGCCCTGGTCCAGGAAGATCCCACATACCACGGAGCAACTAAGCCCGTGCGCCACAACTACTGAGCCTGCGCTCTAGAGCCTGAGAGCCACAACTACTGAGCCCATGTGCTGCAACTACTGAAGACCGAGTGCCTGGAGCCCGTGTTCCGCAACAAGAGAAGCCACTGCAATTAGAAGCATGCACACCACAGCAAAGAGTAGCCCCTGCTCACAGTTACTAGAGAAAAGCCCGAGCAGCAATGAAGACCCAAGGCAGCCAATAATAAATAAATAAATTTATTTAAAAACTTTAAATGTGAAGGAGAAGGCAAGGTGTAAACGAGAATAAAATCAAATCATGTAACTGAACAACGTCAGGTCCTCACAAACATGCTCAGGATGGGGAGATCTTCGACATGCCATTTTATTTAGAACTGATAGAGAAGGGTACATTTGAAACCACAAACATGAAAGATGTAAAATGGAGAGAGAAAACATGTTACTTCAGAAAGAACACACCTAAGTAGTTAAATGTAATGAAAAAGTTTACTAGATGGTTAAAGACACCCTAAGACAGAGACGTTGGGTTGAATTCTGTCTCTGAGAATTATCTGGGAAACCAATCCAAATTGATAGGATAGATCATTTATTCATTCACCCACCCACTCACTCATTCATTCAACCAACAAATATTTACTGAGTACCTACCTTATGCTAGGAACTATTGTGGACATTGGAGACATTGCAGGCAAAAAGAAGACCATAATCGTGCCCCCAGAGAGCTTACATTATTTTCACCATGAGATTTTATTTTATTCCTTTATTTTAAAAAATTTTTATTTAGTTACTTATGTATTCATTGACTGCATTGGGTCTTCATTGCTGTGTGCGGGCTTTCTCTAGTTGTGGTGAGGTGAGCGGCGGCTACTCTTCATTGTGGTGCGTGGGCTTCTCATTGCGGTGGCTTCTCTTGTTGTGGAGCACGGGATCTAGGTGCTTGGGCTTCAGTAGTTGTGGCTCGTGTGCTTAGTTGCTCTGTGACATGTGGGATCTTCCTGGACCAGGGCTTGAACCCATATCCACTGCATTGTCAGGAGGACTCTTAACCACTGTGCCACCAGGGAAGTCCTATTTTATTCCTTTATGAAGAAGCAAAAATAGAGGAATATGGTCAATACATTGGATGTAGCTTGAACTGTCCTCTCCATGAACTTTGAAGTAAATTTGTCCTCTGAGAGTTAAACCAGTAAAATCCACACACACATTATATGCTCAGCCACATGTTGAAGTAAATGAAGAGACTGGCTGTAAACTGCCTTTGAAGAATTTTGAAAAACTTCCAACTAAATCAAGGTGACCTAGGGGTAATCTCAGGAAGGCAGGATTGTAAGTGGCTTTAACTTACTAAGTAAAAGCTAATTAGCTGCAGTAAACCCTATTGGGAGAAAAATGGTAAGAAGAGAAAAAAATAAGGGGGGGGGGTGGAGCTCTGCACCTTTGTGGAGATCGTCTGCTCAAGATGAACCTCACTGCCATGACCCACACCTTCCTCATATTGTGTCTTTCCTCCTGCTCTTCGGTGTCATCCCTGACATTTTCTGTGATCTGGAACCCTGATGAAAGTATTTTTCACTGACATGCATTTGATAAGCTTGTTCTCTTGCTCTTGGAGGAGTAATTATTTTAGACCTTTTATTTCTTATTTTTGATTTACTGAGATATAATTCATATATAGTAAAACGCATAGGTCAGTAAGTTCTATAAATTCTGACAAAATGTATACACCCATGTTATCATCCTCCAAATCAAGAGATGGAATATTTCCATTTTCCCTTTTGCTAATCATCCCCTGCTTTGGCAACTACTAATCTGACTTCTATCATCATAGATTTACCTCTTCATTGACTTCATATAAATGGAATCATACAGTATATAGACAGTATGCACTCTTCTGGGTTTGGCTTCTTTTTCTCAATATAATATTTTTGCAACTCATCTATATTGTTACATGTGTTAGTAGTTTGTTCCTTTTTTATTGCTGAATAGTATTCATTTGTAGGATTTACAGTTATTTTTTTCTTATCAGTTCTCCAATTGATTAATGTTTAAGTTATGTCCAGATTTTGGCAATTATGAATAAAGCTTCTATGAGCATTCTCATGTTAGTCTTCTTGTGGACATGGGTTTTCATTTCTCTTAGATATGCATTTAGGAATAGAACTGCTGGGTCAAAAGGTAGATATATGTTTAACTTTCTTAGAAACTGCCAAACAGTTATCTAGAATGGTTGTATGAATTTACACTCCCACTGGTGATGTTTGAAAGTTCCAGTTGCTCCACAGCCTTGTCAACACTTCGTATTGCCAATCGTTTAATTTTAGCCATTCTAGCAGCTCTCTTAAATCTTGATATCTCTATCTGTATTGTCTCAGCTATCCTTAGAGTCTTCTTTTCCTAAGAGAGGCAGTGATGACCCTCACCTTGCTGTCATCTCCCTGGTCTGTGGGATCATACAGAAGGAGAGACCCAGCAGCCACTGACCTGTACACACTAAACCCTTTCATCTAACGCCTCAGGAACAAAAGCATGAAAACTCTCTAGGGATAACTCTTAAGGCCAACATCTCCTTCTCATGGGCTCAATGAGGTGAGAAAGAATGTGGGCTCAGTAAGGAAGATAGAGAAAAAAACAGACAAAATGGGCAATAACAATAATAATACTAGTAGTAGTTACTCCTTATTGAACGCCTATCAGGCACCATATTTGTTGCACATATATATTGTCATTTAATATTCCTAACAGCTCCATGAAGTCAGGCATTGTTTTATTCATTTTATAGATGACAAAACTGCAGATGAGACATAAATGGCCAGAAGTTGCAAAGCTTGTAAATAGAAGATTCAGGACTTGCACTGGGTCTTTCTGACCCTGAAGGGGTGGCCCTGTCACAGTTGTCTCCCAGAGACTGCCTTCTGTGGATTAGTATTCAAATTTCCTAGAACCTCCACTAGCTGACTGGCTAGTGGGGGAAACATGCGACCCACTAATGCCCTGGACATGAGATGGGCTCCTTCACCTGACGCATCCAAAGCTTACCAAGCTCCACTTAAGCTACAATAATCCTCTGGAAAAAGCTTGTGCAGCCCAGCTTTCTTGCTTCAAACTAAGCTATAAGTCCTCATAGCACAGTCCCTGAGATTCTGGGCTTAGCGAGGGTGGAAGAAGTATATTGAACTACCAGGATGAAGATGAAAGTGAGAACATCAGCATAGTGGTCATCCTAAGTCCATTCTCCATTTCTAACAGTGCTATGATTTCCCTTTGGGGAGTTACTTCATCCCATTGTATGCGATCCTGGTTGGAGGCAATAAATCCATGCACCCTGCCTTTGCACTATATTGAATTGGAGGCATTATTGGAGGGTCCTTTCCTCAAACCTTTTCTTTTCCCACTTCATCTTTGGGACTGTGACTCTTGTGTGGACATACACAAGGACTGAAGGACGACTAGGGTCATTTATTCCAATGGTGGTGCCCAGGAGAGATACTCAAGGACTTCCTGTTTTCAAGAACCCCCGAGGCTGAGTCCTATTTGATACTATGATCTACCCCATATCATTTCAATAAATTTTCCTTTTTGCATGAGTAAACGAGTGATTTCTGTTGAGTGTAGTTAAAGAAATGGTGGCAGAGACGGTAGGGATTTCTTAGCCTCCCCTGCACTTGCGCGGGGGCTGTGAGCAGAAGCGCTGTGTGTCACTTCCGGTTTGATTCAGTGACGAGCTTATGCACCTTCTCCATCCCTCTTTCCTGCAGCAGTGACTTCAGAGGTGTTGGGTTCCAGATTCAAAATGGTAGAGCCTCTGTCAACGTGGGTCCTTGAATATGGGGCGCAGAGCTTTCCTGCCCTATGGACATACAGCATGAATGAGAAGCAAACCTTGTTGTATTCATTCACCGAGATTTTGAAATTAATTGTCACCTAGAACTCAACGTTAATTGATAGGAACGAAATGAGACAAATTCAGTGCTGTGGCTTCTGACACATTCACATGCAACCACTTGCCTTTGTCTCAATTTCTGTCTCTTTCTCCTCCAACAAAAAATACTGCTTCACCTAGAAATGCCTGGATCATCAAATCTAAGTTATGTTTTTCTGTTCACTCCTGCATTTTATGTTTGCCTTTGTAAGCTTTGTGTAGTGAGAGATTCCATCAATTTTAGTTTTTGTATCACCCCAGCATACTTCATCTAGATCCTGGAACAATGAATATTTATAGGATAAATTGTCAAATTCATAGAGACAGAAAGCAAAACAATGACTGCCCGTGGCTGGGGGAGGGGAAACGGGGAGTTAGTGTTTACTGGGTACAGAGTTTCAGTTGGAGAAGATGAAAAAGTTCTGGAGATGGATGATAGGGATGATTGCACAATACTATGAATATACTTAATGCCCCTGAAGTATACACTTAAAAGTGGTTAAAATGGTAAATTTTATGTTATCTCCATTGTACCACAATTTTTTTTTAAAGCATCAAATAGCTAACAGGCTAGTGGAGCTTTGCCCAGAAGAGGTCAGGGAGTGGACCAGATTACTGTGTGTACTTTGAGTAAGTTTTTCTAATCACTCTATGCCTTGACATGTCTGTATATTTATGAGTGAAATAATGATACCAACCACTTGAAATTATTCTTTGCGTGTGTGAAGAAGAAATGAAGTAATGTATGTGAAGTGCTTAGTGCAGAGCTTGGCACAAAATCGAGATTCAGTAAATGTTAGCCATAATAAAAATCAATATATTATTAACAATAATAATTATATCATAAAAATGCAAGCATTGGATGTTATACTATATTACATTAATAATAATACATTACTGTTTTATTTTCCATCTCCTTAGAGAGCTCGAGAAGGAAAACACAAATTTGCTAGATTTTGCTTGACTTTTGCTTGATTTCCTACTCCAGAGTCCTTGATAGGACCACTTCAACACACAATTTTTTTTCCAGCTCTTTATTGGAGTATAATTGCTTTGCACTGTTGTGCCAGTTTCTGCTGTACCACAAAGTGAGTCAGCTGTATTTGTACATATATCCCCATATCCCCTCCCTCTTGAGTCTCTCTCCCACCCTCTACCCCACCCCTCTAGGTCATCACCCATCATCGAGTTGATCTCCCTGTGTTATGCAGCAGCTTTCCATTAACACACAATTTGCTTTAATCTTCAAAGTATATAAAGTGTTAACAAAGTAGGTTTTGGGAGATTAACTTCTTAATTGAGACTCTGACTATCCCAGAACACCTGAGCCCAATATCACAAGCAGATTTCCTTTTTGCCTTCCTCATCCACCTCTCTGACCATGACCACACGCACCCCATTCCAACCTGTCTGAGCAGAGGGTCTTAGACTTTGTACCACCGTATATTCTTGGAATGAGACTGTCCTCAGACTTGGGAAAAGAGAAAAGAATAGGAGACTAGGAGAAAGTGTAAGACAAGGAGAAGATGGAACTTTGCCTGCAACTGCAGGAATGATGAGATGGATCTGAATTTGCATAATTTAACATACTTTTTCAGTGACTGAGCTGAGAATGTGGAAGTCAAAGGAGGTGCTCCTTTCAGGTCTGAGTTGATGGACTGCCGCACAAAGCCTGTATGTCTGTAAGCAGAACCCTAGCGGAAGTCAGGATTTTGTAAAGCTTTCCAGAAAGCCTCCGTTTTGTGGAGGACTTAGAACCCACCCTCGCTGTGGTCTTTGAAAGCTTGAAAGTTCAAGGCAGTTTTACCTGGATCTCTAAACTAGGAGGGCCCCAGCTGACATCTGACAACCAATTTTCCAACGTTCACTACATAAAAGAGAATGTATATGTTCGTTATACCGCAGTAACACTGGGAAGAAAAGAATGGAAGGTAGTGTACTGAAATGACAATAGTAGGATTATAGTTATTTTCTTCTTTGTATTTTAAAAATAACAGCCTTTTGGGTTCTGGTTCAAGGTAGTGATGTAGGAAGAATCTGAACTCTCTCCTCCCACAGACACACTGAATCTGCAGCTTCAGATGGAACAATTTCCTCTAAAAACAATAGCCCTCATTTCCCACAATGGCTTTTAAATACTAAATAATCTATGGACACTTAATGAGACGAGGACAGAAACTTCGCACATGTTCCTATTATTGACTAGTTGATCCTGGTGGAGCCAATAAAAGATTTACATATAGTTTGACAAAATTCACTGATGGGAATTTAAACTTGGCTGACAGGGCTCGGTGATACCCATCCCGAATACGGACTCACCATTTGCCCACAAGAGGTTTGTAGTAGACCCAGCAGTTCCTGCCTATGTGATGTCTTGGGAACACTCAAGGTCAAAGTTTTAAAATCCTGGGACAGGGAAAATCAGGACGCTCTAAAATAATAACTCTATCTCATAGAGTTTACAAAAGAGGGCTACAAAAGAGATGTAAAATGAATGTAAAGGCATGGAAAGTGTCAAATAGGGAAGCTAGCACAGAGCATGATAGCTTCCATTCCCAGACCTTCCCGAGGGCCATGCTCCCCTCCCGGGGGTCATGCAAAGCCCAAAGCTTGAGATTCTGACCTGAACAATCCTGAGAACCCAGAGGGCTTTCCCATATTGCTCTTGGGAGGCACTGTCAGTTTATCAGCTTATATCTCACCACCACCCCACCCCACCCCGGACCCCCTGAAGCCAGACCTGCACAGAAGCTTAGGGAACTCACCCTTGTTCCCATTGCTCTGGACTCCTGCAGACAAGGATCAACAAATGAAGGTTAGGGCTTCCCTGGTAGCACAGTGGTTAAGAATCCGCCTGCCAATGCAGGGGACACGGGTTCAATCCCTGGTACGGGAAGATACCATGGAGCAACTAAGCCCGTGTGCCACAGCTACTGAGCCCACATGCTACAACTACTGAAGGGCACGTGCCTAGAGCCTGTGCTCCACAACAAGAGAAGTCACCACAATGAGAAGCCTGTGCACTGCAACAAAGAAGTATCTCCTGCTCGCTGCAACTAGAGAAAGCCCATGTGCAGTAACAAAAACCCAACACAGCCAATAAATAAAAAATAAAAATAAAAAACCAAACAAACAAAAATGAAGGTTAGTAGACAGCTAGGAGGGAGAGCCAAGCTGAATACTCTAAATACATGGCTCTCATTGGAACAGATTTAATGGAGGACACAGGAAAGTGCTTAAAAGTTCTTTTCATTAAAAAATTTTGCCTGCACCATGCAGCAGGTGGGATCCTAATTCCCCGACCAGGAATGGAGCCTGTGCTCCCTGCAGTGGAAGTGCAGAGTCTCAACCACTGGACCACCAGGGAATTTCCATAAAGTTCTAAGGCATGTTCTATTTGAGATCCTGAAAGATGTTGTTTTGTTAAACCAAGAGAAGGTTGCAAAGAAAGGGGTTCAAAAACAAAGTTCTTGGGGAAACCCCCTCTTCAAATTTTAAAATTAAGAATTAGGGTTATCACTGTAGATAACTGAATTAAGACTCTAGAACCAACTTCTAGAACTTTAGCATTTTTAACTTTACCGACTTTACCATCCTTGACCAAGAAATAGAGAAGGCTGCCGATTAGAAAAGACTTTATTTTAGGTCTTAGGAATTACAATTCAGGAGATGCAGATTTGGGTAAAATGAAAGAGTGTTCCAGGGAGGGGAAAGAGTCAGGGGCTTATGAAAGTAAAAGCCATAAGGTTGTTAAAATTGTCTGGCAAGAATTATGATTGACTCTGATGCAAGAAAATATTTGTCCTTAAGTGTTAGATTGTTATGAGTTATTTAGGGTAAGGGTCTGATAAGTATTTTGAGTTTCTAGAATATTGGGCAAATGTTCTGGATGCCTGCATTAAGACAATAAATGGTCAAAGTTCAGATTCCATCTGGGCTGTGAGGTTGATAAGTCGCACTTCTTCAATGGCCTCCTGGCTGCATTTTAGACAGCTCTATTAGCAATACAACTCCATTTTGATTTTCCTTTCACATCAGGCACATACGTCTTGTTTAAATGCGGAGGGGGTGGATGTTGGGGACGGGGGGGGGGGGGGTTTGCTGTGATTCTGAATTTCCAACACTTTCACATATGCAGATGCTGCTGGGCTGCAGACCATACTTTAAGTAGCAAGGTCTAGAAGATTTACAGAAAGGATTATAGAAAAACAAGAAGAAAAAAAAAAGAATTAGAAATGATCAATTAAAAGATATGGAGAAGACTATAATGGACCTTTTTTTTTTTTTTCCTACTTAGCATTCATTCTCTTTTAACTCTCTACCCTAGTTTCCTTTTGTGTTATTTTCCTCTCTTCCTCTGTGGACAGTTTTGATAAGTCTGACTCTCACTGCCAGATTCTTGCCTGGCTAAGGAATGGGCTCAGGATCTTAGCCCAGTTGGACACTCTCTCCTGGGGTCCACATATATATGGAACTCGTGTAATACATATTCTCTTTTCCTTAATACGCTTCCAAGGTTCTTCCAAGTATTCAGGTATTAGTTTAGTTTGAGGACCTAAGGCAAACAGACGGCCAGATATTTCTCCAGCAAAGATGGGTTTATTCGAGATCAGCAGAGAATTGCAGTTCAAGGTCTGCAACCATGGAGAGCCACGTGCAAGTCCCCACATGGCAACGGAAAGAGAGTATTTTTATAGTGGGTGGGGGAGGGGGAAGGAAGTTGGGAGGGCTGTAGCAAACAAAGAGTTCATTGCTTTTCATTAGCTGAGTCCTTGCCAGGTAAAAACAGGAGTCTTTCTTCTTCCTGTTGGGCTCTGCTATCGTCACAGGGTGAGAGAGCCCCCCCTTCTGGTCTCCCAACTCTATCTAGATGAGTTTTCTGTTTATAAATTCTTAACAAGTTCATGTTCATGGCTGTATTACACTCTATTGTATTAATACACAACAGAATGTTTTTCTATTCTACTGATGATGGATATTTGGGTTTTCTTTTTTTTTTAAGGACTTGTATTGAGATACAGTTAACATACAATAACCTGCATATATTTAGAGTGCACAATTTGGTATCCCAATCTCCCGATTCATTCCCCCCCAACCCTCCCTGCTTGATATTTGGGTTTTCAATGGGCGATCACAAATAATGCTTCTGTGAACATTCTTATGTATGTGCTTCTTGGTGCATTTGTCTTGGGTGTAAACCTAAGGAGTGACACTGCTGAGTCATAAAGTATGTACATTTTCATCTTTACTAGATACTGACACACTGCTCTCCAAAGATGTTGTAACAATTTGCCACCATAAATTAAGCCTTATAAACCAGTGGAGGTAGGGCAGGGAATGGAATATTCAATAGTGTTGAAGCAACTGATTGCTCATTTGAAATATAAAGACCACTTAGATGCATATATTACAGAATGTGCCAAAATAAATGCAGGATGGATTTAAGAGTTAAATACAAAGCTCAAAAATTTTTAAAGCTGAAGGGAACAGATAGGTGAATATTTTTCATAATTGTCAATGACAGGTATTCTAGGCATGTAAGCAATGGAAGGAGGCAAAAGATCCACAGATCGGACCACATAAACATTTTTTTAAATGTATGTCAAAAAGTTACCCAAACTAAAAGGCAAACAACAAACTTGGAGAGATATTTGCAGAAAAATACAAAATGGTTAATATATTTACCCTGTAAACATCTAATAGAAACCTGAAACAAACTGAAAGAGAAAAAGAAAAATATTGAAGTGAAAATACCGAGATCTCCCTGAATAAATAAGCCAAGAAGATAAAAGGCAATTTACAAGAGGGAAAAATGAAATCATGGTTAATAGACAGGAGAAAATACTCAGCTTCACTAATAAACAGAAAAAGCAAAGTAAAATTTTAATTTTTGCCTCTCAAATTAGAAATGATTAAAAATAATTAATATTTGTGATGATGGGGAAACGGACATGAACCATTTCTAAGTGGAGACTAAGCCATCACCTTTCTGTTGGCAGATAGTTTAACAATACGGATTAAGAGTCCTAAAATATTCACATCTCATATTAAAATACCCACTTGGGGAAAGCAGGGGAGGAGAGGTTGGGGTGGGATGATTGGGAGAGTGCGATCGCCATACACACATTACTAATAAGAAAAAAATTTTTTAATTTTACGCTTTAAATATATGCAGTTTATTGTATGTCAATTGTATCTCAATAAAAGTTCTTAAAGAAAAATTAGATAAATTGTAAAAAGACCAAAGTCATTTCAAGCTCTTAAAAAATAAATAAATAAAATAAAATACCCACTTCATAAAAGTAAAAAAAAACTATTATATATTTAGAAATAAACTTAAAGAACTTCCCTAGTGGTCCAGAGGTTAAGACTCTGTGCTTCCACTGCAAGGGGCATGGGTTTGAGCCCTGCTTGGGGAACTAGATCCCACATGCTACACACTGCAGCCAAAAACAAACAAACAAAATCAAACAAACAAAAACCCCCCAAAAACCCACTTAAAAATGTAGAAACTCATTTTTTTAAATCTTCAAAACTCTTCTTTAGAAATAACACTTGAATAAGTGGATAGACCATACCATGTCCCTGTCTAGAAAGATCCAATATTGTAAAGCTTTCAATTATCCCCAAATTATCTATAAATTCAACACAAGCTAATTAAAATCCCAATGGTAGAAGATTCCAGAGAGAAAAATGATTCCGTAGTTAAACTGGAGGAGAGAACATGTGAAACTAATCAACTACATTTGGGAAGAAAGAGAGTAATGACAACGTGATGTGAATATGAGCTTTCCAGAGCAGCATGTGCTTATATTCCAAAGCTACAGTGGTTGAAAGATTATGGCACAAGTACAGAATGGCAGAACAGAATATAAAATTCAGAAGCAGAAACAAGTGTACAAAAACATTTACTATTTGACAAAAGCATTCTTCAAGTTATTGGGAATAATCTTGAGAGCACGGGCTATAGAGTTAAAAAAAATAACATCGTATCCCTATGTCAAATCATGTACTAAAATTTTGGACGTAAAGATGTAAAACATAAAAATGTAAAAAACAGAATTATAAAATAAGTAGTAGAAAATATAGATGAGTATTTATGTAACTTTGAGATGGGGAAAATAATTTCAAGTATGGCAGCAAAGACAGAAGTCATAAAGCAAAATATTTATATACTTGACTAAAGAAAATAAAAGTGCGCATGTCAAAAAAACCATTAGCACTAATGAGAGACAAATGTAAATAAGGAAACTATTTGCAGCAAAGAGTTAATACTTGCACTGAAAGCAGAAGAGAAGAAACCTTCACAATCAAAGAAATGCAAACAAAAATAGTAATTGAAAATAGGGGTTATCACATTGTAAAGACTGGTTTAAATGATAATACCTAGAGTTGGTTAAGGTTAGGAAAGTAGCCCTCTTGCACTGAATTGGCAGAAAAGTCAAACGGTACAATCCGCCTAGTTGATAATTTGTCAATATTCACAAATGTGTTGAAAATATGTATTGTACATGCATATGGTCTAATCAAGGAAATAGCTGTTTAAAGACATATAAAAGCTTTGCATTTCACAGTGGAAAACTGGAAATACTCTAAAGGGTCAAAAGAGGGTTGATTAAGGAAGGCCTGATGCAGTTACAAAATGATACAGCCATTACACACGATGGAGCAGGCTCATTTATTTAATATCGGTTTGAAAAACACCAGGCTGTGATGGGAGGAGGAGTAGGAGGTCAGGGGAGTTTTGGGGTGTGAAGAAGGGTGGAAGCACACAATGCCAAAAGTCAGACAAAAAGTGAGGAAATGGAAGCCAGTGTCTGCAGGGAGGCTGAGCCTCCTGCTCAGGCACCCTCCTTTTGAACACATCTTCCCTCTACTCACAACTTTGCTAATGAGTTTGGTTAACGATACTACTGAGACCATGCATCACCAATCGGCCTCCTCCACCCTCCTCTCTAAGGTCTGATTTCTTTCTCTCTAAAGCACCAAAAAGAAAGCAAATCATTTCTGCGCATCGCTTCCCTCTGGCCTTGTTAGCAGAGATGCAGAAGATAATCAGCAAATCCCCAGCCTCCCCTCAGCCACGTTATCCTGTGCTCTCATTTGGGAGCTAATTAGAGGATTCCGTTTGTGGAACTTACAAGGACGTCATTCCCATCCCGGTCCTGGCTGTCTCAGTGGGAGACTTTGTTAGGAAGGTGGACGGATGGGTGTGCCTCTGGAGGCCCTGCCGAGCTGGAGAAATTAGCGAAGTGCTTTGGGACCCAAGACATTAATTATGCTCCCTTCCAAGTGTCCACAGCGGGGCAGGGCAGCAGCTTCTATGGTTCTGAGTCTTTCACTAGTTCATTCAAGGGAAGTGAGGGCCAGCATGCTACAAAGGGCATGACACTGGCTGGGGAAGCCTGGAGTTTGGGCAGTAAGTTCCTGCTCTGGTCTTTATTAGAGAGAGGCCACAAACTCCTACTCAAAACCCAACGGAATACTAACATCTTCTACATTATACTTATCAACTAATTCTGCATTTCAATTCATTTAATCCTCAGAACAATGATTGGAAGTGCACGTTATGATTCCCATTTCATAGATGAGAAAACTGGGGCCCACAGAGAGGAACTGACCTGTCCAGGGTCACATCACTAACAAGCAGCAGTGCCAGCCCAGAAGCCAGGTCTCCCAGTTTCTCAGTCCGATGCTGCCTTGGCCACAGCTGATTAATGCAACAAGGCGTGTGGGCTTCTCAGCTTCCTGCCGGGCACATGCAGGATGCTTGCTTTGTATTTGCTTTTCCTTATATCCTGGCCTGGGCAACGACCTGTAAATACCAAATAAAGGTCTGAAGTCTTTTAGGGCCCCGATGTCATTATCTCCTCAGATCCTACAAACATAAACTCTGAAAGCAAGGGTAGATATTTTCTGGCTGTGTTCCAAGATTCCTTCCCAAGTTCACTTCTTTTGGTTTCAATTATCACTGCCTCTCAGGCCATCATATCTCTGCCTGGCCCACTGCTACCACCTCTAATCTGGGCATCTCTCCAGTTGCTGCAGAACAAGAAACAACTTTTACTCATTAGAGCTCCACTGTGCATGAATTATTCCTGGGCTTGTACCCTTGCTCTCAACCTTATCATTTGTCCATTTCATTTAATGGTCCTTTATTTCCCCCTCACCTTTGGCATCCTGGGGTAGGCGTGGAGTCTGAGTATTTATCATATAATAGGTGAATGAAAAAAAAGTCCAAGATATATGGAAGGGACTAATTTTATAGATAAAGGAATTGACGGCTTAGAAAGTTCACGTAGCCTGAAGTAGAAGAGGCTGTGTTAGAATGCAGGTCTCCGAGTGTCCTGAGGCTCTCTTCGCTCAACTGCACCACCTTTGTCATTTCTGAGACTCATTGTACCAAGAGTCCGTGTCACTCTGCTTAGTGCAGAATTCTTTGGTGATTTACTAGAGGCAGGCAGGGAGGGAGGCAAAGATACTGGGCTAGGAGTCAGCACTTGGAGGGTGGCCTTTGGAAAATCACTTAGCTTCTCCCTCTCTCTCTTTTTTTTTTTTAATCTGTGAAGTGAATATAATAAAAGCTGGACTTCTTACTTTCTAATCCTGGCCCTGGTTGTGGGTGCTATTCCACTGTACGGATGCAATATTCAAGTGAGAACACAGATTTCAAAGTGCTTTGTAAACGCTGCTATGTGCTAATAGTATAATGAGAAATCGTACTACTTATATAATTCTCTTGAGTTCTAACACTGTCTTTATCTGTGTCGCACATATGGTGGGCCTCTAGGTCAGCTGTCCCCAAACTTTTTGGTACCAGGGGCCTTTTTTGTGGGAGGCAATTTTTCCAAGGGCCGGGGTGGGGGATGGTTTCAGGATGATTCGAGAACATTACATTTATTGTGCACTTTATTTCTATTCTTATTATATCAGCTCCACCTCTGATCATCAGGCATTAGGTCCCAGGGGTTGGGGACCCATGCTGTAGATGGTGGGATGGATGTGGGGGAAGGAAGCATTGTGAAGATGTTTCTGAGGACTTCTCCAAGTAGGCATATAGAGATGCCTGTGGTGTATAAAATGACATCTGCTGAGCCTGGCAGATGGGTCCTGGGTGTCCTCAAAAAGTTCACAGGTGTGTTGCAGACTGCCAACAACTGGAACAAGTTTCTTTAGATGTGAGCTATCTGAAGTCAGGCTTGCTGGACCAAAATATCTCTAGAAATTTCTTTTAGCTCCAGGAGTCCATGAACCTCTATCTGCCACACAGGGAATTATGAAAAGTCTACATGAGCCCCACAAAGGTTAGGCACTACATTTGACTGGAATTACATTAAAAAGATTCAAAACTAGGCAACAGAGCAAGAGTGTTGGAGGGAGGGGTGTTAGTGCTGGTGTAAGATCAGCGTTGGTGTGGAATGGAGGGTGAAATTTGAATTTTCAGGGCCAGGAGATGGGAGGAGGGGGAAAGATCCACTGGGAATATTTCCTAGGATAGAGATGGTTGGATTTAGCTCTTGACTCAGAAGAGGAGGCATGGACAAGATGACCAATAACTGTCTCTCCTGAGCCTCTGAAAGTTGATCAAGTGAACCCGGTGGCCTTATATTGGATGAACAAGCCAACTTACTATTTTTTCTCAAAGATGAGGATGACAGAGAACACGTTGAAGGCTGGAGACAAAACACTACCGTCAATTGATTTTACTCCCCCCACTCCCCATATTCACCAATAGCACTTATTTGTTTGTTTTTTAGATTACAGAATTCAGTGAGAAACTTCAAATAAGAGTAAATGGAGTAGAAACTGAAAGTCCTTCTGCATTTCGCGCCCCCCTGCTCGGTCCCATTCCCCTCTGCAGTGGGAATCACGGACGAAAACTGGGGGTTGTTCCCCAGGACTTTTTTGCCTGATACACATTACGTCACCTCATCACCACCTTCTAAATTTAGCAATAGGTGCCGTACATCTTTTCATGTCAATACATTCACTCTTCTTTTAAAACAAAAATATGTTTTATTAAAATGATTTATACCACACATGAATTACTCATATTTGCATAGCAGAGGTCAAAACTATTCACTTCAGGACATCACTTAAAGAAAGACAAACACTTTGTCATAACTTGTGAGCACTCATCTATTATTATTATTATTACACCACCCGTGTAATGTGCTCCAAACGGAATGGATCCCATTCTTGGATGTTACAAGATTTCGGACCTTGGTGCTCCAAGCTCCAATTAGCTTTTGCTAATTAAACAATCTCTTTCATTCCTTTGCAAGAGGGAGACACTTTTCTGGCTCTAGCTTCAGGTGGTTTCTCTTCGTTTTGGGGAGAAATGACATCGTAGTTCACACAAAATCAGGAAAGCTTCCTCCTGTTAGTCAAACTCAATGACTGTCTACTTCCTCACAAGAAAGCTTCTCGCTCTTTTTTTTTTTTCCTTTCATATCTTTATATCTTGGATTTAGGGCATATTGAAAACATCTAACTGATTCACTGACCTCCCATGCAGAACACACGTTTCCTGCTGTAGGTCAGGCTCTCTGTTAGTTAATGGAAGATTAACTAATAGAAGGCAAGATTGCCTTATGCGCTCAGCACTGTGCTGTGTGTCTGGAGGACACAATATAATAGAAAACATGGTCCTCGTCTTTAATCTAGTCGGAGAGAGCAAAAAACAAGCTGCAAGGCATACAGAAAAGATTATGACGGTGTCTTTCTTGCTGTGCAGGGCACACTCTTTCAGAGGAGATTATGAACAGTGAATAAAAGTGAAGTGATGGAGTCTTGGCGGAGAGTCACCGCGATTTCCTGCTTCAGCAGTGCTTGGACAGACACCAGCACTCGTCCCCCTCTCCGGTGGGCCGCTCAGAGCCTGCCTTTGCCATCACCTCCCAGCGCCCTCCGACCACCCAAGGTCCCCGCCGCCGGCACCGCCTCTGCTCAGCCGCCCGCAGGACCACCGCGTCCCCCTCACAGGTGCGCCAGAACTACCACCAGGACTCGGAGGCTGCCATCCACCACCGGATCAACCTGGAGCTCTACGCCTCCTACGTCTACCTGTCCAGATCATACTATTTTGACCGCGATGATGTGGTTTTGAAGAACTTTGCCGTATACTTTCTTCACCAATCTCGTGAAGAAAGGGAACATGCTGAGAAACTGATGAAGCTGCAGAACCAATGGGGTGGCCAAATCCTCCTTCAGGATGTCAAGAAACCAGACCGTGACGACTGGGAGAATGAGCTGAATGCAACGGAATGTGCGCTATACTTGGGAAAAAACGTCAATCAGGAACTACTGGAACTGCACAAACTGGCCACTGACAAAAATGACCCCCATTTGTGTGACTTCATTGAGACTCATTACCTGAATGAGCAGGTGAAATCCATCAAAGAACTGGGTGACCACCTAACCAACTTGTGCAAGATAGGGGCTCCCGGATCCGGCACGGCAGAGTATCTCTTTGACAAGCACACACTGGGAAACAGTGACAGCAAGAGCTAAGCCTTAGGCTGGCTTCCCGTAGCCACTGGGGTGACGTCCCTGCTCACCAAGGCAGTGCGTGCATGTTTGGGTTACCTTTACCTTTTCTATAAGTTGTACCAAAACATCTACAAGTTCTTTCCTTAGTACCGTTCCTTCAAATAAAGTAATTTGGTAACCCCCGCAAAAAAAAAAAAAAAAAAAAAAAGTGAAGGGATGTGTGAGTTGCCTGACAAGGAAAAGCCCTCACGGAGCTAGAGGCTGTGGCTGAGAGAGAAAGACTGAAGGGAGAGGCCAGGAAGAAATCAATGATAGAGGGCCGTGCACCCCCAGCGGAGGTCTGGATGTGATACGCTGGCCATCAGAAAGAAATCGGAGATAGCTCGTGAGAAGCTGCTGCGGAGCACAGGGAGATCAGCTCGGTGCTTTGTGACCACCTAGAGGGGTGGGGTAGGGAGGGTGGGAGGGAGGCTCACGAGGGAGAAGATATGGGGATAAACGTACACATGTAGCTGATTCACTTTGTTGTACAGCAGAAACTAACACAACATTGTAGAGCAATTATATTCCAATTAAGATATTAAAAAAAATCAATTATTCTCAGAAAAAAAAAGAAAGAAATCGGGTGGAATGGCATGGGACAGACACTGCTCCAGAGGCTTAACCGGGCAGTGCAGGCACCCTGTGTGCAGGAGGGGGACAAGCCCAGAGGCTGCTACAGGAGACCCCATGGCACCTGGCAGGGGCACGGGGCCTCATGGGGAGGCAGCTGTCTGCAGGGAGAACAGAATGACAGTGGGAACCTCCGTTTGACTGGGGAATATTCTCAGACACCGTGGGAGTCCATGCTGCCCTCCTCTAGCAATTAATAAGCATGTAGGTAAGATCGCTCTTCTCAGACTTCCAACTTCCAGGCCAGGAAGTGTCTGAAAGATTCACGGAAAAAATTCTAGGAGTGGTCACAACTTCATGTGAAGTCAATCATCATTCTATTCACCATTCCTGTCTGGTGAGGAATGCCTTCATGTCACCCTTTTGGTAAAATCTTGGTTTCCAGTACTCATTCACTGATAAATTGTAATGTTCAATTTTCCCTTCCTTTTCTACCATTACTAATTTTCTATATGTATTAAATAGAATGCCCATTTATAAATCAGTGTATTTTGCCATTAAAAATAAAAACAAAACTGACTATTCTGAATGCTTCTCCTCATCATATGATGATACACTCTCATGGTTTTGGTGGAGGGGTTGGTAGAGTCAGCTCATGCAGTGACATGAAAATGTGTTGTCTCCACTCATGGTTAGTCAGGATGGGGACTCTGGTTTCAGGAACAGGTATCGTATTGCTCTGAAGAAGATGCTGGCAGGTGTCCTGACAGGTCCTAGGCTATGCCAAACCCCAATTTAATTTCACAATCTTAGGTTTATTTCCCGAAGAAGACTCTTTTAAAAACCAGACCCCATTTTCTAGTACAAATATATTATCTTAAAAAAAAAAAAGGAAAATAAACACAGAGAGTAACTGCAAAAACCAAAAAACAAAAAAACCCCACGAATATATCTTATCTTAAAAGGGGGGGGCAAATATTTTAATTAAGATTTTAAATATATTTCAATCTAACAGTCATTACATTTAAAAAACACAACACAGTTGATGTCTGTCCCATTTCCTGACCCACATTAAAATTTTCTCCCATCTGTCTCTAATCCACCTTCTATCAGCTATTTGGATACTCTTTTCTCTAAGCTTCAGCCTTACTCCCCAAATTCAAGGCAAGCCATATTCTACCCTGGCCCAATCTATCTACTTTCCTTCCTTCTTAATCCACCCTTGACTCTTCTGCTGCCCACATCCAAGCCTTCAGCATAAGAAAGTGGAGGTGCTCAAGGAGGGAAGGGTGTCTTGACGGCCCTGCCTTCTCCCTCGGGGGGCTGCTTCCCCACCAGCACCCTCTTCAGGGCGCCCTGCACATCAGGGTTCCTAAGGCTATAGATGACTGGGTTCAGCATGGGGCTGAGGATAGTATCAAGGATCCCAATGCCCTTGTCCTTATCTGAGGCTGACACTGAGCCCAGACGCATGTAGCTGAAGAAGCCAGTTCCATAAAAAATGCAGACCACGGTGAGGTGGGAGCCACACGTGGAGAAGGCCTTCCTCCTGCCCTCCGCTGAGCGGATCCGCAGGACGGCAGCTGCGACGTGGGCATAGGACACCGAGATGAGAATCATGGGGACCACCCCCATGAAAGTGGCCCCCACAAAAAGCAGCTGCCCGTTGAGGTGGGTGCTGGAGCAGGAGAGCTGGAAGAGGGGCGGGAGGTCGCAGTAGAAGTGGTTGACCACGTTGGGGCCGCAGAAGTCCAGCGTGGACACAGCTGCCGTGTGGGTCAGAGCATTGATGAAGGAGAGTGAGCAGCAGATGCCCACCAGGGCTCCCTGGACTTCAGGGCTCATGCGGGTGCTGTAGGTGAGGGGCTGACAGATGGCCAGGTAGCGGTCATAGGCCATGGCTGTCAAGAGGTGACAGTCCACACCAGCCAGGAGGTGGAAGAAGAAGAGCTGGGAGATGCAGGCTGCATAGGGAACTTGGCATTGGCGGGTCAGGAGACACGCCAGCATCGGAGGAACAGTGACAGTGATGCATCCGATGTCCAGCAGAGACAGGGTCCCCAGGAAGTAGTACATAGGAGTGTGGAGCTTGGGCTCCACAAAGATGGCGGCCAGGTTGCTTAAGTTGCCCCCGACTGTGATTACATAGGCAAAGAGGAAGACAGCAAAAAGGATGGGTTGCAGTCTTATGTTCTCTGTTAGGCCAAGGAGGATGAACTCCGTGACAGTCGTCCTGTTGCCCCAGGCCCCTGGCTCCATAGGCCACTGCTGAGAGCTGTAGAGGGAGAAGACTTGGGTCTGCTGAAAGGGGGAGAGACACACAGAGACACTGTCTGTATCTGCTGGATGCTGGGGTAACACAGCATCATGGAATGGATACTGGCTTAGAGTTTGAGCAGGATTCCGGAGGCCCCCTACCTTGCCATATATTAACCCTTGAATTGCTCATTCAGGTTGAGATCCAGGGATCCCAGGGAAGGAGCTGGGCCAGAGGGAACTGCTCTGCGGACCCAGGATGGTGGCTATTTACCAAGATGGAATGGAAGCGTTTCATTATTTTAATGACTACGAAGGCTGTATCAGTGTAGAGTGACTGACCTTAGGAAATATTACAGGTGGATTTTCCTAGTTTAACAAGGCAAGCCCAATCTGGGTTTGAAACCATAGGAGTAACACAGTACAGTGTCACATGGTACAGAGTTCAGCCTTGCTCTGAGCAGCAGTTGCATCTCTCTCCTGGATGCATTTGTTCCCCACCCTCCACCCCCACTACTCCAATCATCCCCACCCTGCCTGTCCATACAAGGTTCAGTTTACCTCGGGTCCTGTGGTCCAACTTGCCGTAAGTAGTTCTTTCTCTGCACAAGCCATACACATTCCACCTCACCTTTGTTTCTTTCTTCCTCCCTCCCCCCCCCACCTCTCTCCCTTCCTTCTTTCCTTCCTTCCTTCCTTCCTTCCTTCCTTCCTTCCACCTGGTCTATAAGGACAGCTCAGCACAGTGGAAAGAGCTGTGGAGTTGGACTCCACATGCTTGTGTTACTTGTGTTATAAACAAGTTTCTACTACTAACTAGCACTGGGACTTTGGAGAAAGGATAATAGAAAGGAGAAAAATATGAAAGGAAGGAAGGAAGAGAGGAAAGAGAGAAAGAAGGAAGGAAAAAAGAAAATTGGAAGCTAAACATTTACTTGAATATAAACTTTTTGTCAGGTATGTTACTCCATTTAAACTTTACAAAAATTCTTGATGATAGGTGATCATTTTAAAATGAGAAAAGTGAGGCTCAAAAAAGGTAACCCGTTTAAGTTCACATATGCAAAAGTTTGTTTTGGAGAACTTGGGGGTTCTGGAGGGTTTTGGGTTTTTGTTTTTGTTTTTGTTTGTTTCTTTGTTTTTTGTTTTGTCAACCCCTGCTGCCTTCCAAGTCCCTTTGCCAGTATCTTAGTATCTATCTATCTATCTATCTATATCTATCTATCTATCTATCTATCTATCTATCTATCTATCTATCTATCAAATGTCTATCAAACATCTGTCTATCCATCTATCAATCATCTGTCTATCTATTTTCCCTTCTGTAATATGAAAGGCTGTATTGCATTATCTCTAGGTTTACTTAGAGGTATAAGATTTTACAGATATTGATTGCTTTCCCCAGATCAACTTAAAAACCCACACTTGACTCTCCCCAGACTCTCTTCATTTCCCCACTCTTGCCCCCAATCTGTTCCCTTCTGACTTCCTCTACTTGCCAGCTCTGCCCTTCATTCTTCCAGTCACTAAGTGCAGAGACATCACCATTGTGTTTCACTACCACTCCCTGAATCCAATGATCACTCAGTCCTTTATTCTCCTAGAACCAAGGAAAAAGCCACATGAAGATCATGAGGGATCGTCATCCACCCTTACTCATGAAGGAAGGAGATTAGGAGTCCTGGAGCAGAGGCACTGACCTGTCTACTCTGAGTTCCTGGGTGGGGGTTCTTGTAGAGATGGGGGTGAGTGCTAAGCTGACCCAAGGTGGCCTGTTTCCAGAAGCCTTATAATTGGAGTGAGGCAGGGGCTGCGAGAGTCTGTTTGGGTGCTCTCTCTGTATTTGGGAGCTAACAAGCACCTAGGGGCCCTAAAAATTACACTCCCCTCCCCAGGGATTGCACAAGAAGCCAGAGGCAGACAAACAACCTCAGTCCTTCAGTCCTCAAGGGCTTCTCCCATCTGCCTAATATTTTGGACTCTATTAATGAAACATTAGATTCATAACATCATTCCGGGTTCCTAATGTCCCTGAGAAAGGAGCAAAGATACAGTCACCGTATTATTGTTGGAAAAAATAAGATCCAGCAGGTTTAGCTGACTTGGCAAAGCCAGAGAGTGTGTCTCTGGTGGAGCTCAGGCTGGGTCCCAGATAAGTTGATTCTGGTACTGCTTCTCTTATTTAGTTTTCACATTGGGTTTTTTATTTTATTTTATTTTATTTTATTTTTTTTTTGGGGGGTACATCAGGTTCAATCATCTGTTTTTATACACATATCCCCGTATTCCCTCCCTTCCTTGACTCCCCCCCTTCGAGTCTGCCCCACCCTCCCTGCCCCAGTCCTCTAAGGCATCTTCCATCCTCGAGTTGGACTCCCTTTGTTATACAACAACTTCCCACTGACTGTTTTACAGTTGGTAGTATATATATGTCTGTGCTACTCTCTCGCTTCGTCTCAGCTTCCCCTTCACCCCCCGCCCCCTCCCATACCTCGAGTTCTCCAGTCCATTCTCTGTATCTGCATCCTTATTCTTGTCACTGAGTTCATCAGTACCATTTTTAGATTCCGTATATGTGAGTTAGCATACAATATTTGTCCTTCTCTTTCTGACTTACTTCACTCTGTATGACAGATTGTAGTTCTATCCCCCTCATTACATATAGCTCCATCTCATCCCTTTTTATAGCTGAGTAATATTCCATTGTATATATATGCCACATCTTCTGTATCCATTCATTTGTTGATGGGCATTTAGGTTGCTTCCATGTCCTGGCTATTGTAAAGAGTGCTGCAATAAACATTATGGTACAAGTTTCTTTTGGGATTCTGGTTTTCTTTGGGTATATGCCCAGGAGTGGGATTACTGGATCATATGGTAGTTCTATTTGTAGTTTTTTAAGGAACCTCCAAATAGTTTTCCATAGTGGCTGTACCAACTTACATTCCCACCAACAGTGCAGGAGAGTTCCCTTTTCTCCACACCCTCTCCAACATTTGTGGTTTCCAGACTTTGTGATGATGGCCATTCTGATTGGTGTGAGGTGATACCTCATTGTGGCTTTGACTTGCATTTCTCTGATGATGAGTGATGTTGAGCATCTTTTCATGTGTTTGTTGGCCATCTGTATGTCCTCTTTGGAGGAATGTCTATTTAGGTCTTCTGCCCATTTGTGGATTGGGTTATTTGCTTTTTTGGTGTTAAGCTTCATGAGCTGCTTGTATATTTTGGAGGTTAATCCTTTGTCCGTTGTTTCATAGGCAATTATTTTTTCCCACTCTGAGGGTTGCCTTTTAGTCTTGTTTATGGTTTCTTTTGCTGTGCAAAAGCTTTTGAGTTTCATGAGGTCTCACATTGGGTTTTTTAAGGTATAACTTTTATTTTTTTAAAGCTCTTTATTGGAATATAATTGCCCCACATTGCTGTGCCAGTTTTTTGCTGTACAACAAAGTGAATCATATCACTTTTAAAAGTTGGGTTAACTAAAGTATGATTTTAATTGTGAGGTTTGATGAGTTTTGATAAAAGTATATAGTCATGTATCTACCATCTCCATCAATATATGGAACACTTCAACAGCTCCAGAAAGTTCCCTTCTGCCCCTTTGCAGGCAACTCCCTCCCACACCACAGCTATGGCAACCTCGGATCTGATTTCTGTCCCTATGATTTTGCCTTTTTCATTGTATCGTATAAATGGAATCACACACTACATAGACTTTTAAAAAATTGGACTCATTCTATTTGCATAATCCTTTTGAGCTTCATGCATGTTGGCTGTACTAGTAGTAAAGTCCTTTTTTCACTGAGTCATATTCCATGTTTTGCAATTTGTTTAGCTATTTATCAGTTAATGAGCATTTGGGTTATTTCCAGATTTTAGCCATTACAAATAAAGATACAATAAATATGTGCAGACAGTTCTTTGTGTGTATATATGTCTTCATTTCTCCTTGGAAAATACCTAGGAGTGTAATTGCTGGACCCTATGTAAGTGGATGTTTAATTTAAAAAAAAATTGTCAAACTGCTTTCCAAAATGCCTGTACCATTTTGCATTCCTCCCAGCAATGTATGAGGTTGCCAGTTGCTCATCAACACTTGATATCATCAGTCTTTTTAATATTAATCATTCTACTAGGTTTGCAGTAGTATCTCATTGTGGTTAACTCTGTCTTTCCTTAATGATACGGAGCTTCTTTTCATGTGGTTATTTACCATCTGTACGTCATTGATAAAGTATTTATTTAAATAATTTGTTTCCCCCCAATAAAAAATGGGCTGTTTTTCTACTTCTTATTGAGTTATTTTAAAAAATATATTCTGGATACTAGCCTTTAATCAGCGTTTTGCAGATAGTTTCCCAGTCTGTGACTTGTATTTTCAATTTATTAACAGTGTCCTTTGAATAATCGACATTTAAATTTTTGATGATATCCAATTCATCCGTTTTTTCCTTTTATGATTCATGCTTTTTGTGCCTTATCTAAGGATATTTTGTGTTGGTTTGCAAACTGGCCCCACACAGAGAAGGCAAGGAGAGACCAAAGAAAGAGGCAGACCACTCCAGATTAGTAGGTAGTATTTTTCCTGCTACATTCTAGGTGCTCAGTGAAAGTTTCTGGACTCAATTAATAACTTATTAAAATTATATTTTATGGACACAGGTCAGGTTTCACTTAGTGTCAGGTCCAATTTAGCGACAAGTCTGTACCTCTTTTCTCCTCCCTAGATAATGCCCAACTGTTGAGACCATCTTCCTTAAAATAAGACACCTTCCTTAAAACAAAATAATTCATCCTATTAGTATTACTTGAGTGCCTTATGTGCTAGTACAATTTCCTGTATTGTAAGTTTAGGATTCAGAAAGAGCCAGAAAATTCTAGGAAACAAACATCCATTACAGATCAAGACTTTGTTCAATAGTGACAAAGACTAGACCATCATGTCTAGATCAGGGATGACATGCAAATGCCTACAAGGGCAACGCAAATGGTGTGGTCCGTTGGAAGCCTGACAAACTGGAGGGTTCTGGCCCTCTTCAGTGAGGGCCATGGAAGCTGAGCCCCAGGTGACTGCTGACAAATGAGAAGGTAGGTCCACTGTTGACAGATTTCATTTTACAAAAGCTGAAAACCATGGGAAGTCTGATTACTTTTATTTTTAAATCTTGTAAACTACATGCCTGTGCTCCAGGTACAGCTAGGGGGTCTAAAAGCTGGTGAACTCTGTAAAACACACAAAAATGATCCCTTTCCATTGCTTTTCTAAGTGCAAATGTTCCTGATTATCAGAATAATAAATTCACATAGAACCTTTTCCCAGGGTTCCAAATGGTGTGTGGGAGTTTCAGAGATTCTCTACATCCAGCTGCTGCAGAATGAGCAAGTATCCACTAACTCTTATCTTTGGGACGTGCCTTCTTGGCCTCCTGAACCACCCTGGATAAATCTGCCTCCTGGCAAGGGAAATTCAACTTTCTGTTTCATATGATCTTAGGGTTTTTGTTTGTTTGTTTGTTTTTGTTGTTTTTTAAAACTCTTATGCTATAAAAGAAGACTTGAATAATTGAAGATACTTTTTTTTTTAAATGCTGGTAAAATATACATAACATAAAATTTACCATTTTAACCATTCATAAATGCATAGTTAAGGAGCATTAACATTCACAATGTTGTATGACAATCACCGCCATCCTTCTCCAGAAGTTTTTCATCACCCCAAACTGAAACTCTGTCCAACTCCCCCTCTCCCTCCTCCCAGCCCCCAGCACCCATCATTCTTCTTTCTACAAAGTTAACTATTCCAGGTAGCTCATGTAAGTTGAATCACATAGTATTGGTCCTTCTTGTGACTGGTTAATTTCACTAAGCATACTGTTAAAGAGATATATCTTGTTTCAGATTGGAAAAATCAATAATTCAAAGGTGTCAATTCTTCCTAAATTTACACATTGATGCTCTATTAGTAGAATTTTACAAACAGATTTTTTAAATTAATCTGGAAGGATGATTGTATGAGAGTAAGCAACTGGAGGAATGAGTAAGGCTGGGACAGGCCAATCCTAGGGAAATGAAAGCAACAAGAAAGGCCTTAACAACTACGTACTACCTTGTATTGTAACACCACAGTGATTAAAAAGCGCAAGAGAGAGTCCAACAACAGACCCCAAACTATAAGGATGTTTAGTAGATAGTGAAGGTGTCATTTCATATCACTGGGGAAAGAACCAATGAATCTATCCCTTCAAAAATAAAAAAGGTTCTTTCTAGGGTCATTGCAACACTCCATACGACAAGATTATTTGAACCAAAGCAGATTCACTAACAGAAGTTTGTTAAATCCATTTTATTTTATCCATTCAAAGGAACACTATGCAATATAGGAAAAGGTGAGCAAGATCTATTATTGAGAGTCACAGAAAGATGTCCATCTACATTATTAAGCAAAAAAAAGGTTATAGAGTTTTAGGTACAGAATAATTCTATTTTTACAAATATGTATGAGGTGCAAAAAGTTATTTTAACAACTGTAGACTAAGTATCAATAATTATTATCTCTGAATGAACTTTTGAGTAATTTTATTCTTTTCATACTTTCTAATTTTTAATGTGTGCATTTTATTGCATTATGTAAAAAGCTGTTTAAAGCTATAAATGGAATAAATGAAGTGTTTTCTTCCTTACAGCAATGCAGAGGGAGAGTCTGGTTCAAGTTTACATCAGAGAGGGCAAAGATCTCCAGTCAGTCAGTCAGGGAGACTTTTCCAGGTGAGCTGAAACTCTTTCTCTAACTAATTTTATTACATGTATTTTTTGTTATTGTTGGTCCAATATTCTACCTCATCTCTATGAATTTTCTGAACAATGCCTCTCCCCTCAGATTTGGGTTTTAAAATTTATTCTCTTTTTGTTGGTTTATTTGCTGAAGTCGGCCTTCAGCAATTCCCTCAACCGCTACCAGCTGCTCTGGAACAAATTATAAAATTGTTAAGGAAACAAAACTTCTTAATTCATGTTTTTATTTTATTTAAATATTTTTCCTATAACACTGATCTTCCTTTTCTTTTCTTCCCTCTTTCTCACCCATCCATCCATCCTACCTTACAGATACCCTCCCTCTTTGAAATGATTTATTACTCTTGAGAGGCAGTAAAGACATAGCCTGCCTAGGTTTAAATCCCAGCTCTGATATTCCTTAGCTGTGTGACTGTGGGCAAGTTACTTAACCTCTCTGAGGTTCGGTTTCCTAATCTGTAATTTGTAAGTCTGTATCTACCTCATAAGGTTGTTCTGAGGGCTAAATGAGTTACTAGATGTCAGTCACTTAGAGGAGTGGCCTGACACATGGTAATCATGATATAAGTAACAGCTATTACTGTTTTTATGGTACTTTCCTTCCTAAGCTAGTCTCTGATTCGATTTCATCACAGTCACATTCCACTTGCTCTAATCACAATACCTCTCGGAAGAGGTAAGCGGAGCCATGACATTCTTTAAGGCCAGAGGAAGGGATTTCATGTAGGGGGCCGTCTCTCTGTGAGCACCCGCCGCAGGGCACCCTGCACATCAGGGTTCCGGAGGCTGTAGATGAGTGGGTTCAGCATGGGGCTGATGACAGTGTTGAGGATGCAAATCCCCTTGTCCTTGTCCGAAGCCTCCAGTGAGCCCAGCCTCATGTAGCTGAAGACGCCTGTACCATAGAAGATGCCCACCACGGTGAGGTGGGAGCCACATGTGGAGAAGGCTTTCTTCCTGCCCTCTGCAGAGCGGATCCGCAGGACTGCAGCTGCCACATGTCCGTAGGACACAGTGATGAGGGCCAAGGGGGCCACACCCATGAAGGCTGCTGCTACAAAGAGTAATTGCTCATTGAGTTGGGTGCTGGAGCAGGAGAGCTGGAAGAGCTGTGGGAGGTCACAGTAGAAGTGATTGATCACATTGGGACCACAGAAGTTAACAGTAGATAAGGCGACAGTTTGGGTCAGTGCATTGGTGAAGGAAAAGACACAGGACATGCCCGCCAGGGCTTGCTGGATTCCCCAGCTCATGCGGGTGCTGTAGGTGAGGGGCTGGCAGATGGCCAGATAGCGGTCATAGGCCATGACGGTCAGCAGGAAGCAGTCCACTCCGGCCAGGAGGTGGAAGAAGAAGAGCTGGGAGAGGCAGGATCTATAGGGAATGCTTCTGTTATTGGACATGAAATGCCTCAGCATGGCAGGGACAGTGACACTGATGCACCCGACATCCAGTAGGGACAAGTTCCCCAGGAAGAAGTACATGGGGGTGTGGAGTCTGGGTTCAGCGAAGATGGCAGCCAGGATGCTGAAATTGCCACCCACAGTAGCTACATAAGTGAGAAGGAAGATGATGAAGAGGACAGGCTGTAGAGCCGGAGTCTCTGTGAGGCCCAGCAGGACAAACTCAGTGACAACTGAATCATTTCGTGAGGCTCCCAGATCCATGGCTCTCTCCCACCAGCAGTGGAACTGAGCAAAGCTAGAAGGTGCCAATGGTGGCAAAAGGAGAATGAGATCTTTTTTCTTTTTTTATAAATTTATTTATTTTTATTGACTGTGTTGGGTCTTCGTTGCTGCACGTGGGCTTTCTCTAGTCGCTGAGAGTGGGGAATACTCTTTGTTGTGGTGCATGGGCTTAGTGCAGCGGCTTCTCTTATTGCGGAGCATGGGCTCTAGGCACTCATGGGCTTCACAGGCTCAGTAGTTGTGGCTCGTGGGCTCTAGACTGCAGCCTCAGTAGTTGTGGCACCCTGCTTGGTTGCTCCGTGCCATGCGGGATCCTCCTGGACCAGAGATGGAACCCGTGTCCCTTGCATTGGCAGGCAGATTCTTAACCACTGCACCACAAGGGAAGTCCTGAGAATGAGATCTTGATAGCAACCACCAAGTGTAACAATGTCCAGGAGAGGGCGGGGAGGTAAGGACATGTAAATTTAACAGAAAGTTAAAGATTGAGACATAATAGCAAAAGACTTAACTACATCTAACTCTTAATGGGTAAGAACAGGGCTTTGGACAGACTCAAACAGAGATTGATGAATTGACATAAAAGGGGAAACAAATGTAAATTTGAAAGTTAAAGGGGACGATTACTTTCTTGAAGCCAAAGTGCCAGGAAGAAAACTACAAGCCATGGTGGCATGGCCATAATTTTGGTGCACAAGATTCAAGAGGATAAAAGGGAGGCTTCAGAGGAAGGGTAGAGGAAGGCATGCTCCCTCCAAACCTGTATCCTTGCAGTCTCCACATACACATGTTGACATATATGATGGCAGTAGTGAGATGACTACTGTCACCCAGACTATTAAGAGGTTAACTTTTTTTTCCTTCAGATCTTTATTGGAGTATAATTGCTTTACGATGTTGTGCCAGTTTCCACTGTACAACAAAGTGAATCAGCTGTATGTATACATATATCCCCATATCGCCTCCTTCTTGAGCCTCCCTCCCACCCTCCCTATCCCACCCCTCTAGGTCATCACCAAGGAGATTAACTTTTGAAGCCATGAGACTTGGTCTGGACTTTCTGGAAAAACAGTGAAATGAAGTGAAAACTGTGAAACTAAATGAGGAGATACCATTGAGGACATCTCCAGCTCCACCGATGGTAACTACCAGCCTTTTAGATATTCTAAATAGTAAGATTTTACTGCATTTCTCCATGTAGAGTCTGGGAAATTTAGGCTCCAAACTACTGACTAAGAAAAATGTAAAGCTTTTGAGCAGCGTGAGTTTCCAGGCTTAAGCTCCAAGTGGGGTTAGTGGATACCCGACTGAGCTGCCTCCCTGGATGCCCAGTGGAGGTCTCTCACATGCCAGACAAGCAGATACCCAGACCCCGAGTTCCCTTCTGCTTCCACCTCCACCATCATCTGGCATCATCCAACACACATACTATCAGATAAGGCTGAAGTCTTTAGCGGTGCTGTGACCTGCCCACATACATGAGCCCTTAGATAATGCTTTCCCTTCCCCAACCCCAGGTGGTCTCACTAATAAAACACACAGTGGTCCCCCTCAACCTCTGGCTGAAGGATGAATACTTAAGTCACTCACATGGTGTCTACTCTGAATAGGAAGAGGCTGGAGTTGTAGCTCCCCGGAAAGCAAAAGGCATGAGTAGAGGAAAATGTTTTCTGATGGTTCATCAAGAATAATGCTCTCAAGTTCACAAAGGGTCAACCACCATCTAATGGTCTGGACTTTTCTGCATGGACATGTTCTGACCATCACGTCAGTCTCTCCAGATATAAACTGGTCTTCACTCTCAATCTGTTCTTGACTTAACTATTTTGGTGACAACCCTGCCCTCCTCCCAGTGAGTGAGTCTTTAAACCTTGGTTATCACTGACCCCTTCCTGTCTCTAACCCTCACATTCAAGCAGCCAAGTCCCACTGGATCTTTCCAGGAGAAGGGAGGAGCCATTCCAGAGCCCAGAGGATGAACATGACTTGTATGGAAACCAAGCTGGGAGCACACAGTGAGGGGTCATGGGGCACTCACCCAGCCAAGGGGATGGACATGTCTTGGGCACAGGGCAGGGACAGTCATGCCGGCCCATAGACCTCCATGTGGAGATAGCTTATAAAGGGACAGAGAGACAAGGAGACAAACAACTCAGCTGACATCACCCTCACCCTGGGATTTTTCTCCGCCCAGCTGTTACTCTGGAGGCCTCGGAAATTAGCACAATCCAGGGGGAGCCAGAGCTGGATAAACACTTGGCTTTGCCACAGGCATAATGATCTCTAGTATCTTGAAAATGTTTGGACTTTCTGAAAATGCTTCCAAGTATGACCTTCATGGACATGGCAAAATTCATTCATTTATTTAACAAAAATGTTCTGAGCAATTCCTGTAAACTGGCATTCTTATCAGCACTTTAGAGAGTTAAAATGAATCTCACAGAGTCTTAAAAGGCAGTAAAGGTTACAATGTGTTGGAGATGGAGTTGGGACTTTGGATTTCTGGTTTAGTCCAGCCTACCATCTTGGGAGGAAAGGAGCAGTGACTTGTGACATCCTAGCCTTGCCTGCCGCATGAGGCTGAGAGGAGGGTAGAGCCGGGGGCAGGATTTGCTCCTATCTCATCCCCTCCATCATCTCACACCTCCCGTCACAGCGCACCATCACCATCCTCAAACCCGGCTTCTTTTCTAGTTTCAAACAAATATCTTGCCCTTTCTTTGCTCTCATAGTTTAATCTAGTATCCTGACCCTAAATATTTTCTAGCCTCATGCCCTCAACACCATAAGGGAAGATAAAGGTTTGGAGTATCTTCTAGACCAGGACCACTCTACTTTTGCCAATTCCTGAAAGTGGCTTGAGGCATCAAAAAACCCATTAAGGGTTCCTTGTTAATTAAGAAAGCTTTCAACAGTGGCTCTCGTTAGCAAGTTTGAGAGAAGTTCTTCGCAGGATCAACGGAAGAGCCTCACAGTGACTCTAGACTGACACCAAGGAGGCGCTGGCAGGAAATTAGGATGAGCTGAGATCTCTATTGACAGCTGTCCATGGACGGGAACCTCTAGGTTACAGAGCCCACATGGAACCCATTACTGCACATTTGCCACCTGACATAACAAAGGCTGTGTTCTCTCCCTGGACAGTCTCCTTTTCTCCCACCCTGTTAACCCAGGAAACTCCACCCTTGAAGACCCATCCCAGGTCTTCTCTCTTCCAGGAAATCATCCATGCGCTCCTGTGCTGGGTTAGGTGCCGTTCCTCTACACTCCCATAGCAACCTACAGGCAATGCATGCTAATGACCCTCAATTTTTATTTCCATCCCAGGTGCTAACCTGTTGATCCTAATACCTGTGTGTTGAATATTTCTACATTAACATCCCAAAGGAACCTCAAGCTCAACACATACAAAACCAAATACATCATTTCCCCCTATTGTACAAGATACACACACACACACACACACACACACACACACACAGTATTTTCTTGTTTGTTTACAAAAAGGCATGATATTAAATTGAAATTTTATTTTCCTCTTTTTCTCTTTTATTTTTTGAGCTTCATGTAATGTATTATTCTTCAAAATTTTATAATAACTTTCTAACATTCTATCATTTGCATTTGCCAACATTCACTTAACCACGGGGTATTTCATTTCCAATTTATCACCATTATATCACCATGAATAATAATGCAACCAAGTCTCTCCATCTCTGATTTTTGTCTTATGTCCTGAGTAGTTTCTGGCCCCAATTTGTGCAACGATCTTGTCTCATCCATTGATGTTCTATTACCTTCTCAAGATGAGATTCCTTGTTATCTCATGACAAAAGTGCAGATTACTTATGTTTTATAGAAGGGGCAGGAGACAAGGGTATTCTTCATATCCCTCACCTATAGTCTTTATATTCCTTGCCTATATCCTTGTTTTGAGGAGAGTTTTAACTGGCTCCAAAGCCTGTTGGCTTGTTTGTTAACAGAAGTTATTTTAACTCAGTTAACTATGAAGGAAAAGAAAAAAGATTCATTGCATAAACGTGAAAATTCAAAGCCCTTATGTAATAAAGATCAGCTAATGAGAAAAAAAGCAAATTTGCTTGAGTTTTTAGACCATTTAATTTATATTTAGATGGATGATGATGGATGATGATGGCTGCATCATGTTTACTTAAGGTGACAGTGACACAGATGTTACTCAACAGGATGACCTTGCTACAACAAGCAGACTTCAGCTCCCAGCAGAGATGAAAAAGGCTATAATGTCTCTCTTTCTGATTATTTTTTATCTCATTAATAATACTTTGTGCATTTATTTTTATTTTTAATACATTTCCTAAATAAACCACTTGTATAACAATGTTGCATATGCAGTGGTATTCTCAGCTTGAGAATGAAAGTTACTTCACCTTAGAATTTAGACAAATATGGCAGTGATGGGAGGGTCCCACTGAGGTCGATTTGCATGAGGGATGGAAGACCCTCTCAGAAGAGGGTGCAGGGCATCGATATGCCCAAGTCCAAGGACAATGGGTAGAATATCAGGGGGAACCTCATCTTCTGGTGCCATTCCCTCCCTAGCCTCACCTCCAGACTTACACTGGATCAAGGAAGAGAGAGAGTTTCAGTAAAGGAATGATGAACATAAAGTTTTCTTAATTATTCCCTTATTGGTAGGTGTGTACGATACTTAAAATTTCCCTTATTATGGCTCTTCTACATTTAGAACAGATTCCTAGAAGTGGTTTCAAAGGTTACAAAAACTGATAGCAAGATATCTAGCCAGGACAAACTGTTTTCCCCTAATATTTTATTGTAAAACTTTTTGAGCACATCATAAAGTTCAAAAATTATACAGTGAACCCCCATGTGCCTATCATCTAGATTTTACCATCATATTTGGTCTTTATATAAATGAGATCCTTCAATAGTTATTCTTCTTTGGCTTGTTTATTTCACTTACTATTATGTTTGTGTGATTCTCATATTAGTGTCTACAACCATTGCTTGTTTTTTTAAGGTTGTATAGCAGTGCAGTACGAATACACCACAATTTATCATTTCTTTTCTGTTTGAAGATATTTTGCTTCTGTGAACACTCTTGTACATATTTCTTGGTGCGCATATGCAAGAACTTCTCTGTGGTCCCTAATTAGAAATAGAGTTTGTAATGGCACTGATGAACCCAGTGACAGGGCAAGAACAGAGATGCAGTTGTAGAGAATGGACTTGAGAACACGGGGTCGGGGGGTGAAGGGGAAGCTGGGACGAAGTGATAGAGTAGTATTGCCATATATACACTACCAAATGTAAAACAGATAGCTAGTGGGAAACTGCTGCATAAAACGGGGATATCAACTTGATGATGGGCCATGACTTGGAGGGATGGGATAGGGAGGGTGGGAGGGAATTGCGGGAGGGCGGGGATATGGGGATATATGTATAAATACAGCTGATTCATTTTGTTGTACAGCAAAAACTGGCACAACAGTGTAAAGCAATTATATTTCAATACAGAGCTTTAAAATGTGAAAAAAATAATAAATAAATAAATAAATAATAAAAAATAAGAGGGGCTCGGGAGGGAGGGGATATGGGGATATATGTATATATGTGGCTCTTTCGCTTTGTTGTATGGCGGAGACTGACACAATAGTGTAAAGCAATTATACTCCAATAAAGATTAAATTTTTTAAAAAAAGCTACTGCGTAGCAAAGGAAACAAAATGAAAAGGCAACCTACTGAGTGGGAGAAAATATTTGTAAGCCATATATCTGATAAGGGGCTAATATTCAAAATATATGAAGAACTCATACCAAAAAAAAAAGAGAGTTTGTGCATCTTCAGATTTAAAGGATATGTTCTAACTGTTTCCCAAGGACTTGTACCACTTTAAGTCTTACCAGTTGTGTATAAGATTTTTTTAAACTCTATATTCTCATTGAAGTTTGTTATTATCTCATTTCTTCATTTAGACTGATATAGTAAGTGTGAAATGATGTCTCCAGTGTGATTTAAATGTGCATTTGCTAGATCACAAACCAGGGCTGAACTTCCTTTCCCAAATTCACTGGCCATTTGTGTTTCCTCTTCTGTGAAATCCTGGTTCAGATCTTTTGCCTATTTTCTATTGGATCCCTTGTATTTTTTTTTTATTGATTGTAGAAGTGTTGGATATATTTTGGATATTCCAGGATAGCTATGTGTTACAAGTCTCTTTTAAATTGTAACTATCTTTTCACTTTAAAAAAGTTATCCTATGATGAGTAGAGATTTTAAATTTTAATGCAGGCAAATTTCTGTCTTTTTAAAATGTTTTTAATTAATTAATTAATTAATTTTATTGGCTGCGTTTGGGCTTCATTGCTACATGCGGGCTTTCTCTAGCTGCAGCAAGCAGGGGCTACTCTTTGTTGTGGTGCGAAGGCTTCTCATTTTGGTGGCTTCTCTTCTTGCGGAGCTTGGGCTCTAGGCACATGGGCTTCAATAGTTGCAGCATGTAGGCTCAGTAGTTGTGGCACATGGGCTTAGCTGCTTCGAGGCATGTGGGATCTTCCCGGACCAGGGATCGAACCCACATCCCCTGCATTGGCAGGAGGATTCTTAACTGCTGTGCCACCAGGGAAGTCCTTCAGTCTTTTTTAAATGATTAATGCTTTTTGGACTTCTGTAAGAATGATTGAGAAGATCATGAAGATATTCCACAGACTATTTTTAAGGTTCGACATTTTTAATCTTCAATATAAGTATCTCAACCTCCTGAAATTGATTTTTGTGCACGAAGTGAGAGAGACGGCTAATGTCATTTTCCCTATGGATATCCGATTGCCCCAGCATTGTTTATGGGAAGGCTTGTCCTTTTCCTACTGCTCTATTGGCTGCCCATGTCATATACCAAATCTCCACATATTGTTTCCAGGCTCTAATTTGTTCTTTTGGTTCCTTTCTCTAATTTTGCTCAAATATGACACAGTCAATTACTGTAGCTTTACAACATGTTATGATGCCTTGTAGGGGAGGTAGGAGCAAGTTTTGTGAGACGGGAAGAGAATCATACTGTGGGCAGTAGCAGCTTTTAGCTGGAATTAGAGTCCAGAGCTGAGGACTGGGCTTGGACAGAATGAGCACAGCTTGGACGTGGAGCCCCAGGCTCAGCCACTGTATGACAGACATCAGGCATATTGTAAGATGGATGGCAAGCATCTGAAGGTGAAAATACATCCACTAACTCTTTCCCAATTGGCTAACATCTGGTAGGTGAAGACATCTACCTCTGACCATGAAGGAGCTGATAAAGTTGGCATCAACATCAGAGTCTATCTCGATGGCAGAGACAGAGTCACAGGAGTGCAAGATGTGGCAGCTGCTACTTTAAACAGCTGGAAGAAAAGAAAATGGAAAGTGTCACTGAAAGGTGTTAACACCACATTATGGGGTTTGAGTTCCAGCTCTGTTACATCCTAGATGTACAACATCGAGCAGGTTACTAAACCTCTCTGAGCCTCGGTTTCCTCCTCTGCAAAGTGGGGCAAATAACAAAGTTACGTCGAAGAGTTATTGGAGACTAATAAGAAAAAAAAATCAGATTGTACACTTTAAATATGTGCAGTTTACTGTATGTCAATTATATGTCAATAAAAGTTCTTAAAAAAATTAATGAAGTAAATATGGCAAAAGGCTACAACCTAAGTTTTGAGAATAGGAATGTTTATTATACCCTTTCCCCTAGTTTCCTGTATGTTTTAAATTTTTCATAATAAAAAATTTTTTTAATGTTTTTTAACTCCGTGAAAAAAAAAAGAGTTATTGGGAGGATTAAGAAAGAAAATTCACTAAAATGCAGAAAATATTAGTGATTGCTATTTTAGTAGTAGCAGTCATTGCTGATCCCTTGCCAAGGTATTTAAGCACGTTATTTCATTTAATTCTCAGACCAACCCAGTGTGGTCAATATATTGTTCTCATTTCACAGATGAGGAAACTTCAGAGTTGTTCAGCAGCTGGTCCTAAGTCACACCATTAATAACTGGAGAAGTGAGTCTGTAGACCACAACCATGCTTTTCATACCACATCAGGCTGCCCTGGCAAAATGAGGAGCTGGGGTTCTACAGCTAAGGAAATGCAAGGTCTCCAACATGGTGGGCATAACACAACTCAATTCTTCTATTGCCACTTCCAGAATCATTAGGAGACCCCCAAGATGCAATCCCAGTGGCCTCCACTTAACAAGGTCTTGAGGGAGAAGGCTTTGCATTCCTGAGAACTCATTAGGAAACTGAGTTTGCAGAAGACTTCTCCCCTTTGCCTCCTTTCTTGTGCTTCCCCTCATCCCCAGGTCAAGGTAAGCCTGAGAGTTGGCTGCACTCTGCTCAAAGCTCTCCCTTAAGCCAGGAATCTGGGAGAGCAAAGCACTCAGTCTGGACTCCGGTCTAGTCCCAGCTCCACCATTAGCTCCATGGGTGACTTTGGGAACCTCTTTGGAGTTTGCCCTTGTGTGATAAAGGGGATTAATAACATCCCCCAGTCACTCCATGGAACCAATATGAGAGGTGGAGTAAGGAGTCAGATGGGAGGCCTTTTTCGAGAAAATCAAAAGTATCACAAAGTCGTGAAGTATCATTATTGGGCTCACTAGAGACCTGGGTTGTTTACTGGTCTGTGGCTTCCCAAACCCCAACCCTTCCTGGGAGGACTAATTTCTGAGGTCCCCAGGGGATGGCATCGCAATGCGTAGCACCTCACAACAGAGAAGATCTCATCTCTCTTTCACCCTTTTTCTTATATAGGGCCCCTTCCTTGCTCTCCAAGGCCAGGGCTTGCACAGCGCTACACCCTCTTCCCTTCCCTTCACCAGGAACCTCTCTGGCTTCTGTACCTGTAATAAGGTGGGTATTCTCCAGGGGTCCCATTCTGCTCCCTTGTAATGGAGAAGGCACTTGAGTTGTTACCAGGCAAGTCAAATCTCCTCTTTCACAGAGAATTCAGCAGAGAAAGAGAGTCTTACTCAGGGTAACACATCAGGTGAGGGGAAGAGCTGAGACTTTCTATCCCAGGCCACTTTGCCAACGCCTGTCATTCTTGGATGAAGCCTGCTTTCTATTTTTATTAGAGTGAGTATGAGGGCATTTACTGAATCAAACTTTCCTGCTGGACACATTCCCCAGGGAGCGACTTTGGACCAGACCCCCAACATCAGAGGGCCTGTTGAGCCTTCCTCATCAGATGTATAAAGGGTGTAGCTGGAATAGCAGAGCAGGGAGCCGTGAACACTGAGTATGGGCAGGCTGGGGCTCATTTTGGACACCTGAGAGTTGTAATCTAGGAGGACCTCTTCAGTGACGGTCACCGTGGTGATCTCATTTAAGATGGACTTCTTAGATGCATAGACCAGTGGTCATCCTAGACTCTTGGTAGCAACAAGTAAGCTTCGCCTCTACAGAGGGAGAATTACATGGCATGCCCTTGGGGTGTCCTCTTCTTGCCTAGCTTTATTTATTCATAGGGTCTGCCCCTCCTAATTGCCAAATTCTTTTGGGCTGTTTCAAGAAAAGATGTGTGTCAGTGAATGGATTATTTTAACTAGTGTCTTAATTGTCCTGATGCCCAATCTAGCTAAAGGATCAGAGATTCCTACAGAAGTACTTCTCTGCCTTTTATTCAAGTTTATACCTCCTTCGAATTGTATTCGTCTTGCAGAAATGCCATCTCACCCAGAAACCTTTCCCAAATCCATGGTCTTGGTTGCCAAATTCATTCATTTACTTATTTCAGAAATACTAAGCACCTACTGTATGCAAAGTATAATGATAGGCACTGAGAATGCAAAGCTCACTCAGGCATAAATCTGTCCTGAAGCCGTTTATAGTGAGTAGAGGAGGAGTGGAGCGCTCTGTAGAGAAATGGCCACGCAGGAGGTTAACAGAGATAAGTGCTTTGAAACGTACAATTAAAGTGCTGCAGGAGTTTAGTGGAGAAGAGTGTGAGATGGGGAAGGGTCAGGAAAACTTTTACAGATGAGAAAAATTTTAGTTGAGTCTTAAAGGATTTGAGCCCTTGGAGTTATTAGCAAGAGAACATTCTAGATAAACAGTTTGAGCAAAGAGAGGGAGGTATGAAATCAAAGCGTATGAAACTTTATAACCCAAGTAAAATTGGATTTGAGAGGGCAACTAGGAGGCAGTTTAATTATTCTTTAATAATTTAACATGTATGGGGAGCTATTTTGGTCCAATTCACATAGTATTTATTGAATGAGTCTAGGTTTATAGTTAGACCCAGATGCCAACACATGAGGAGTTAAGGATTTCAGCATTTTGAGGAGACTGTAAGAGACACCGTATCAAATTTCTCACCCATCCGGAATCCTCTGTGCAGCATCCCTAACACACACAGCCACCACAATACAAGGACCTAATTTGGACTCTGGCATTGAGGTTCCTACTAACTATCCCTGCATGTCTGAAGTTGCTGTCCTACCTTAGTTGCATATACAAAATGAACCTGTATAGAAAAGAGGATGTCCAAAGGGTCTAGAGGAGTCAGCTGCTGGCCAAGAGAACAGAGTATGGAAGAAGAGAGCCAGAGGTCATTGGGTGGTTTCCAGGGATTTACCAGACAGAGCAAGAGGACATTCATGACAAGGACTTTGCGGGATATCCTAAACTGTAATTTTCTATATTTGTCATTGTTTTAACGCACTATCTATAATTATCAGAAAAAAACTCTTAACCTGAGAAGAACCAGGTTCTTATTTTGAGAGAATAACAAGAAAGGGTGATGATTACGGGTGGATGGGAGGCTGGAGCTGGCGGGTGGAGAGGAAATGTAGTCTGCCATCGGCCAGAGGAAGACCATGAGATACAGCATTGAAGGCATGGAAATAAGGCTGGTTTTCTTTGGGCAAGATGGGAAAGCTTTGGGGAAAATGGAAAGCAGGGGGCTGGCCAATAGATTGTTGGTGCCTGAGAAGTGGCCTCAGGGACCTGCACTCATGAGAAACCTGTGATTCTGTGACATTTGGTGGCAGATTTAGAAAACCTGAATCAGGTAGACATATCAAAGGAAAGGCTCTCCCAGGATAGGTGAGGGAGGAGAGCCCCAGAGGGAACTGTGTGGTTGGTGGGAGGCAGAATGAAGTGAAACAGGTGATGATCGTAACCATGACCTATCCAAAGAGCTTGCTTATTCATGAGCTACTTACGTTAGGACAGGTCTACCAGCATGAGAACACGAGGTTCAAAAGGCACTGCCACAAAGGGTAGAGCATAGGTTTCACAGTCAGAAGAGTGTGTCCAGAGTAGCTCTAGAGAGAACTGCAGAGAGATATGGATCTTTTAATCCCTTGGTAAGTATCAGGAACTTGGTATCAAGTATCAAGCAGCACCTTGAACCTGGTGGAAACATGACAGACAGGAGGAACTACTGAGCTATTATTGCTGGCCTTTAAAGATCTCTGGAATTTGGAGGAAATAGAACATTTAAAGACGTGTTAACTATTATGAAAGTAATCTGATAATAGATCACTCAACAGCAAAAGGAAAGTGAAAAAAAAAAGGAATAAAAAATCTCCCATATTCCTACCAATCAGTGGAACTGAGTGATATTTATTTTGGGTCATTTTTCTAGGTATCTGCATCTATGATTGAGGTATAAATTTACTTCCTCCTTCACTCTTAATTTTATAAGATTTCAGCCTACAATGGACTTTTGAGTTTTATAGCTGATTATTATTGGCATGTAAGGAATCTATTGACTTGTGTATAGTTATTTTTTATCTAACTTGCTAATATCTAGATAATACCAAGAGTTGCCCAGTTTTTTCTTCTCTTGTGGGTGTTCTGTTTAGACAATGTTATTATTTTCAATTTACTCTTTTCTTTCTTGTTCCTGTTACTTGAGCATTTTATTTTTCTTTGCCTAAAACCTTTAGAATAATGAGAAATACTTGAAGTAACAAAGGCCATTGCTTTCCTTGCTCCTGATTTTAATAGAAAAATCACTACTACTTTCCCATTATGAATGATTCAGATTTGCAATGGATATGCCCTGTAACATAAAGTAGTGTATTTCCATTTCAAGTAGCTACAAGTGTTTTTTGTCTTTTTTCTTTTTTTCTCTACATCAGGGATGTATGTAGATGTTTCTGAATTGCCTTTATAAAAATTTCCCCTTTTTAAGTCAACTAATATGCTATAGTATATTAATAGATTTACTAATATTAAATTATCCTCTTTTATAAAATCTATTTGATAATGGTAGATTCATGTATTGTACTTAGGATTTTTTACATACGTATTATCAAATGTGGGTAGTGTAGAATAATTCCTTTTTTGCTATCATTGCTACATTTATTTTATTTTTAATTTAATTTATTTTGGGGGCTGCATCGGGTCTTCATTGTGGCATGCAGGATTTTCACTGAGGCATCTGGGCTTCTCTCTGCTTGTGGCATGCGCGTTTTCTCTTCTCTAGTTGTGGCCTGTGAGCTCCAGGGTGCGTGGGCTCTGTAGTTGTGGCACGCAGGCTTAGTTGTCCCATGGCATGTGGGATCTTAGTTCCCCCACCAGGGATTGAACCCGCGTCCCCTGCATGGTAGGACAGATTTGTTACCCCTGGACCACTAGGGAAGTCCCTCATTGTTACATTTCAATATCAGGATTTGCTGACTTTAAAAGTATAAATTGGAAAGCTTTCATTGTTTCTAAGTTAATAAAAGTTTATATTACAATTATAAAAAAATAATTTGTCTAAGAAGCATATGAGCCTGGAGCCTACAAATGGAAGTACACTATCAACCACTTTTTCCTTTTTTTTTTTTTTTTTTTTTAGTTGTAGCTGGTTTATTTGGTTTGGGGACTGCTCTTGAATTGCTTGTTCAAAATAAGGAGCAAATAGTATTCCATTATTATTTTATTTATTTTTGGCCCTTTCAAGTCATAATTTTGTATATCTTTACATTTTTCTTGCTTAGATATTGACCAGATATTTATTTCTTTGAAATATATTTATAAGGACTTATGCTCAATTCTGCTCCTTTCTGTTTCACTGTCTATTCATTTGTACTTCAGCATTATGTTTTCCCCAAATCTTCTCATACAGGTTGTCGGTGGGAGGACCTCCTTCCTTGATTCTAGGGATTGAAGGAAGAAAGGGTTTATGTATCTTTCACAAGGAAGGGGGGAAGTCCCAGGTAGTTGTGGCATCAGGCAACTCACCTGGAAGTTGGGTAAGGACACTGAGATGAAGACAGAGAGGGTTAATGAGTGAGGTGTGGCCTGAGAGGGAAAATACCCACTAGGACACTAGGGAATTTACCCTGGGGCTTGACATATGAAAGGGAGTCAACACATTTCTATTGAACAACTAAATTGGGAAGACTGATCCCTTCCATTATGGGATGTCTCCTTATAGGGACCCATGGAGCCAGAATCTGGGGCCAATGGAACAGCCGTTACTGAGTTCACCCTGCTGGGCTTGGTGGAGGCGCCAGAGCTGTGGCCGGTGGTCTCTGCGCTGTTCCTCTTTGTCTACCTGGTCACTGTTGGCGGCAACCTCAGCATCCTGGCAGCCATCTGGGTGGAGCCCAAGCTCCACACGCCCATGTACTTCTTCCTGGGGAACCTATCCGTGCTGGACGTTGGGTGCATCACCGTCACTGTTCCCTCCATGTTGGGTCGCCTCTTGTCCCACAAGCGCACAGTTCCCCATGCAGCCTGCCTCACACAGCTTTTCTTCTTCCATCAGCTGGCTGGTGTAGACTGCTTCCTGTTGACAGCCATGGCCTATGACCGATTCCTGGCCATCTGCCGACCTCTCACCTACAGCACCCGCATGAGCCAGACGGTCCAGAGGATATTGGTGGTTGTGTCCTGGGCTTGTGCCTTTACCAATGCAGTGACCCACACTGTAGCTGTATCCACACTCAACTTCTGTGGTCCCAATGTGATCAATCACTTCTACTGTGACCTCCCCCAGCTCTTCCAGCTCTCCTGCTCCAGCACCCAACTCAACGAGCTGCTGATCTTTGGTCTGGGTTTCCTCATGGCAGGTGCACCTGTGATTCTCATTGTCACCTCCTACATCCACGTGGCAGCTGCAGTCCTGCGGATCCGCTCTGCAGAGGGCAGGAAGAAAGCCTTCTCCACGTGTGGCTCCCACCTCACCGTGGTGGGCATCTTCTATGGTACAGGCGTCTTCAGCTACATGAAGCTGGGCTCAGTGGAGGCTTCGGACAAGGACAAGGGGATTGGCATCCTCAACACTGTCATCAGCCCCATGCTGAACCCACTCATCTACAGCCTCCGGAACCCTGATGTGCAGGGTGCCCTGTGGCGGGTGCTCACGGGGAAGCGAGCCCTTGCATGAGGGGTGTCTCAGGAGGGTGGGACCATAGCAAGTGTTCCCTGTCCTTCCTATATCTTGAGCGAGATGACTTTTTTAGGAAGTGAGACTTCTTGTTCCCCAAGGAGGCTTTACCTGATAATATGTGTGTAGGTTCTGTAGACCAGAACCCTTGGCTAGTTACCATTTGGTCCTAGCTACCCTTCCCACTCCAGATGGAGATGGAACCCAGGAAGCTCTGTATCCTGGAAGGCTTATGACCCTATAGGAAGGACCCTTTTTTTTTTTCTTGCTGAGGTTCCCAAAACTACACCAGCAGAGATTCTATCCAGACTGGAGTATGGAAAGTCACAGCCTGGTGCCAAGTATTAGCACATCTTCCTGTCAGGCTTCCTCTGAAAGCAGCATTTCCAACCTGCTTTTACACAAGAGTCCCACACAAGAATCCAGACCTAGTATGGTATAATTTGAGACATTGATTTCCAGTACCTTGTCTACACTGCAAGATTCTAGGGTTCTTAACAATGGAGGAGTTTACATTTCCTTTGGCATTTCTTTTTATTTTTTTTCTAAAATGGAACTATCCATTGATTTAAACATTTTAATTAGAAATTGTTTGTTAATTGACAGACCTACAGTCTGTCATACAGAGTGAAGTAAGTCAGAAAGAGAAAGACAAATATTGTACGCTAACTCACATATACGGAATCTAAAAATGGTACTGATGAACTCAGTAACAAGAACAAGGACGCAGATGCAGAGAATGGACTGGAGAACTCGAGGTTTGGGAGGGGGTGGGGGGTGAAGGGGAAGCTGAGACGAAACGAGAGAGTAGCACAGACATATATATACTACCAACTGTAAAATAGATAGCCAGTTCGAAGTTGTTATATAACAAAGGGTGTTCAACTCGAGGATGGATGATGCCTTAGAGGACAGGGATGGGGAGGGTGGGGGGGACTCGAGGGATGGTGATGGGGGAGTCGAGGGAGGGAGGGAATACAGGGATATATGTATAAAAACAGATGATTGAACTTGGTGTACCCCCCCCAAAAAATAATAAATAAATAAATTAATTAAAAAATGAAAACAAAACAAAATTTTACCAATGAAAAATTAAAGTCAAAACCTTCGTCCTTTCTGTCTGCACCCTTAATAATTCAATTTTCCAGAAGAAACTACTGTTAAGAATTAGGTGTTTGCCATTCTAGTTTTTTTTTAACACATACATAAACATGTATATATATTTTTATATCAATATAAACATGTTTATGTATATTTCATATCAGTAGAGGCATATATGTCATGCTTTTTGTTTACACATTACACGGTAGACTTTTCTACCTGTCAAATATCTAAAAACTTACCGTATCCATTTTAATGACTGCCTAGTGTTAATTTGGAAGCTAACCATAAATTAACCAGATACCTTTTGATGGAGTTTAGATTGTTTCTAGATTTATTGCAATTACAATCGATGATGTAAAAAAATTCTTTAGATATGTATTTCTATTATCCTGCAAGCATTTCCATAAGTTCTAATTAATAAAATTCCTGAATTGAGTAAAATAAAAATTTAGATTTTTGATATGCATGTCTTATCCTACAAAATATTTATACTATTTTATTATTTCAATGGTGAGTGAAACCACTTCATCCCCATACCCTTGTCAACAGTAGCTATTATAAATAAATTCTTCTAATTTTTCATAATATAATGGTTGAAAATTACCAATTAATATTTGAATATACATTTTTTTCTTTTTTTTTCTTTTTAATATGCATTTTTTTTGATGTTCACATAAGGTCAAATATATTTTCAAATGTTTATTTTTCATGATGTGGATTTAATTGTGTCCCATCAAAATTCATATGTTGAAGCCCTAAAAACTCCAATGTGACTGTATCTGGAGACAGCATCTTTAAAAAGTAATTAAGGGCCTCCCTGGTGGTGCAGTAGTTAAGAATCCATCTGCCAATGCAGCGGACACAGGTTCGATCCCTGGGCCAGGAAGATCCCACATGCTGCAGAGCAACTAAGCCTGTGTGCCACAACTATGAAGCCCGCACACCTAGAGCCCGAGCTCTGCAACAAGAGAAGCCACTGCAATGAGAAGTCTGCGCACCGCAACAAAGAGTAGCCCCCGCTCAGCACAACCAGAGAAAGCCAGCACACAGCAACAAAGACCCAATGCAGCCAAAAAGAAAATAAAGAAAATAAATAAATAAATTTATTTTTAAAAGTAATTAAGATTGGATGAGATTAATTTTAGGAAGTAATTAAGGTTAAGTTAGGGTGGGGCTTTAATCCAATAGGACTGTAGGCTCATATGGGAGGAAAAGGCAGAAAGAAGACTCTGCCATGTAAGGGTGCAGCAGGAAGGTGGCCCTGGGCAAACCAGGAGGTGAGCTCTCACCAGAACCTGACCATGCTGGCACCCTGAACTTGGACTTCTAGCATCCAGACCTGTGGGAAAATAAACTTCTGGTGTTTACACCACCCATAGCTAACGAGTACAATCCACTAAAGAATTGAGAATTATTTTTTCCTAGTTTATTGAGGAGTAATTGACAAACATAATCATATCTATTTAAAATGTACATTATATATATGTATACACACAAACACACAACCAGGATCAAGATAATTAACACATCCATCCATCACTCACATGGGTAACTCTTTTTTTGTATGTGATGAGAATACTTAAGATCTACTCTCAGCAAATTTCAAGTATACAATACTGTATTATTAACTATAATCATCATGCTGTATATTAGATCCTCAGAACTTATTCATCTTATACTAAAAGTCTGTACCCTTTGATCCACATCCCCCCACTTCCCTCTCCCCCTAGTTCCACATACAAGTGATACCATATATACCATATAGAATTTTGTCTTTCTCTGGCTCATTTCATTTGGCATAATGCCATCAAATTCCTTATATGTTGCTGCAAGTGACAGGAGTGTCTCCTTTTTTATAGCTGAATAATATCCCTGTGTGTGTGTGTGTGTGTGTGTGCGTGCGTGCATGTGTGTGTGTGTGACATTTTCTTTATCCACTCATCCACAGAAGGAAATTTGGGTTATTTCCATATCTTGAATATGGGAGTACAGAAATCTCTTTGAGACAGTGATCTCATTTCCTTTGGATACATAACTAGATGTGGGATTGCCAGATCATATGGTAGTTCCATTTTTAATTTTTTGAGGAAACTCCATACTGTTTTCCATATGGCTATACCAATTTACATTCCCACCAGCAAGGCATGAGGATTCCCTTTTCTCCATATCCTCACCGACATCTATTTCTTGTCTTTTTGATAGTAGCCATATCAACAGGTGTGAGGTGATATCTCATTGTGGTTTTTATTTGCATTTCCCTGATGACTAGTGACGTTGAATACCTTTTCGTGTACCTGTTGGCCATTTGGATGTCTTCTTTGGAAAAATGTTTATATTCAGGTCCTTTTCCCATTTTAAAACTGGACTTTTTGCTTTTATTTGATTTTGTGTTGTATGAGTTCTTTATATATTTTGGATATTAACCCCTTACCAGATACATGGTTTGCAAATATTTTCTCCCATTCTGTAGGTTGCCCTTTCAGTGTATTGATAACTTCCTTTGCTGTGCACATTAGTTGATGTGGCTCCCTCTGCTGAAGGAAGCAAAGACCATGGAGGTCTTTGGTGGCCAAAAATGTGGGGGCCCTGTAGGTGGCAGTAGCAGAGCTATTGGGGTCCTCAGTGTGAAGGCTGCAGGCATCCTCCTGTGTTCCTATTTTGCCCGTGGGGGAAAGCTGTAGCTGAGGGGATCCCTCTTGGCACTGGTCTGGTGCACTGTCACTCAGAGAGGCAGCAGAGTCAGTGTCCTGGGATCAGGTCCACTTGCTGTGGTGGTGGAGCTGGTGTCTGAGATGCAGGCATGCACAGATCTCCCGCAGAACTGAGGTCTGGATTTCTGATGCTCACGCAGGGACTCAGGCTCTGAAGGGGAGAGAAATACAGCAGTGACACAGGCCCAGGGATGAGAGGGTGCAGCAGTGGCTTGGGCTCAGGTGGCAGGGTGCAGCAACAGCACACCTGGAGGTGGCAGCTCTGCTTGGTGATGGTGGGTCTATGCCAAGAATCAGGACTCAGGGACGGCACACAGGGCAACGTCAGTACTCCCTGGTGATGGCGGGTCAAAGCTTCTTCTTAAGCCCAGGATGCAGTCACAGAGCAGCACAGCTTGGCCTGGTGATGGTGGGTCAAAGCTGTGACTTGGAACCCAGGGGGCAGGGTGCAGAGCAGTGGCAGCTCCCATCCTGTCAATGGGGAGGTGCTTTGGGATTCTCAGAGAGGGGGGCACAGTAGTTACTGGGGACAGGTCTCACTGCAGTGACAGCTTCAGCCCCAAGGAGGAGACTCAGTGGCAGGGACTCCAGGCAGCTCCCTCAGCTATATTCAGCTTTGGTGAATACTGTGGGGGTCCTTGGTAGCAAAGGCTGCAGATATCCACAGTGTGATGAGGCTCACTGGGGTTCTCACCCCCCCTTTCCCCGTGGGGTAAATCCCTTCAAGGATTTGTCTCTTGGTGACAACCTGCTCTGGACTGGGGGATGGGATGACACAGGTAAAAAGCTCCCTACACTTTTCTGTGCAGTCATCCTCAGTGTTTGCACTCCACAGGGTTTCTGCTGCTTCTCTGTAGTGGTCCAGAGCTTTCCCACAGCTATTTTTGTCAGTTTGTAGTTGTTTATTTATTGTTTTTTGGGGAGAGGAGCATAAAGACCTCTTATCCTGCTATCTCATTGATGCCATGGCCTCCTGGGAATTGGTTTTTAATGTCCTTTGCTTCTTTTTCTACTGGATTATTATTTTTATTGATTTGTAATAACTCTTTTTATGTATTGTGGATATGAACCATTCACCATATATTTTGCAATAATTCCACACAGTCTCCCAATTTGCCACTTTTCTTTCATCTTTGTTTTTGATGTCTTCCAATGACTGGAAGTTCAATTTTTATGTTTTCAAATACTTCCTTTTTAATATACTCATGGGTAACACTTTAAGTATTACTATTTCCCCATGATCTTCAAACAAATTCTAGAGCTCCAATTGAATATGACCTTCATCTGTCTTTATCAATTTATCCTCAGTGATTTCTTATGGTCTTCATTTTCCATCTTTTTGCCTTTAAATATTGATATAGCTCTGCTACATTCTGGATAAGTGCTTCTAGTCTATGTTTTTGTCCAGTAATTTTCTCTTCCGCTCTGTCTACCCTGCTGTCAAAACTGTTCATTGAGTTTTTAAAATTTTTATATTTTTTGTTTCTGAAACATCTATTGATTTTTTTAGGATCTTATTCCAAGTCACTTTTCATGGTTTTTGTTCTACAGGTATTTGCAAGTTTTAAAAAATTACTTTAAACAGAGTAAACATGGCTATTTATGACCTGTGTATTTTAATATCTAAAGTCTTTTAGGTCTGTTTTGTTGTCTCTTTTTTATACTAGTTCTTAATTATGATGCTTTGTTTCTTTGTGTGCCTCCTGTTATAGGCTGAATTGTGTCTTCCAAAAAAGATATGTTGACATCCTAGCCCCTAGTACTTCAGAATGTGACCTCATTGCAGATATAATTAGTTATGTTAAGAGATGAAGTCACGTTGCAGTAGAGCAGCCTTCTAATCCATTATGAGCAGGGTCCTTATAAGAAGACAGCCATGTGAAAACACAAACACACAAGGGAAAAGTGCCATGTGATGAGAAAGGCAGAGATTGCAATTATGCAGTTGTAAGTCAAGTAATGCCAAAGTTTGTGGTAAACCACCAGAAGTTAGGATTCCCGGACAGGTTTCAAATAAACCATAGCCCTTCCTACACCTTGATTTCAGACTTCCAGGCTCCAGAACTGTGAGAAAATAAATCTCTGCTGTTTAAAGCCAACCAGTTCACAGTACTTTGTTATGGCAACCTAGGAAACTAATATATCTGGTTTTCTTTGACTGTGTGTTAGTCAGACTGTGTTCTAGTGAGAAGTAATTTATATGAATAATTTCAAACCTTGGGTAAAGGTATCTTCTTCCGAAGATCATTTACTTCTTTCAAAGATAATTTGTTTCCACTTCTGGTGGCATATGTCTACTTTTGCCTATCCACACTGCTAGAATATCATAGACTGGGTGAATTGCAAAGACGACAGAAATTTGTTTCTTACAATTTTGGAGGCTGGGAAATCTAAGACCAAAGCTCCAGCAGGTTCAGTGTCTAGTGAGGACCTCTTCCTGGTTCATTTCATAGATGGCCATCTTCTCACTGGGTCCTCACACAGCAGAAGGGGTGAGAGAGCTCTTGAGGATCTCTTTTATAAGGGCACTAATCCCTTTCATGAAGGCTCCACCCTCAAGACCTAATCACCTACCAAATGCCCCACCTCTTAACACCATCTCTTCAGGGATTAGGATTTCAGCTTATGAATTTGGGAGAGGGATACAAACATTCAGTCCATAACAGTGGCACTATCTGCCCAACAAAACTTTAAACTAGTTTCAAGCCTTGAAGATCTTTGACCACCAAGATAATGTGTACCTAGACTGAAAATCCATATGAAGCCTGGTTCATATTGATCTCTCTACTCCTATCTTCGTATAATACTGGAGTGGTAGTATTTTCTCTTTTACACAAGAATTATTTAGGGACTATATTTAATTTCTTTGTAGATTTGGTTTATGTGTAAGCATCTGCTATTGTTTATAATTTTATAGATAGTACTTTTATAGTTTTATGTTTAGAAAAGTGTTACTGATTACAAAAAGCCTTAACAATCATACATTAACAATCATACATTAACAATCATTCTTAAGCCAACAATGCAAGCCTAACACTGGAGTGTCAGTTCCCCATAAGATCATCAAGTCAAGGTTATAATTCTTTGCAGTGAGAGTAAGTAGCAGATATAACGGGAGAGCAAGAGAGTTACATGGCCATGGTGGTACCAGTTGGAAGCTGATCTTAGTGCTACAGACTGGGCTATTGGGGTGGAGCAGAGGCTGCTATCCCTGAGAGCTTGATGTCTTGGGCTCATCCCTGGAGCGTAATCCATGGTGTATTTGAAGCCATATTTATCACAAACAACAGAAGCTAACAGTATATTGTTTGGGGGAGAGAGGTTAATTGGAAGAGGGTCGGAGACTAAACCACATAGCATAATTTCTGCAATCATGTACCTTGGAATCAGGCAAATGCAAGATTGAACCCCAACTCCTCAAAGTCCTAACTATGTGGCCTTAGGCAAATTACCAAATCACTCTGCATCTCAACTTATTTATCTGTAAAATGGGAATAATAAAGGTGTCTACCTCATAGAACTGTTGTAAGGGTTGACTGGGATTCCATATATATAAAGCTCATGGTATAGTGTCATGTACACAACAAGCACGTGACAAAAATGTTATCCATTATTATTATGTTACTATCATCACTGGTGGTCTCCTAATAGGAACTTTATGTGTGTTACTTTATTTAATTCTACCAGCAACCTAAGAGGCAATATTACTCTCATTTTACGGATAAGGGAACTGGGGTCCAAAGAGATTCAGTAGTTGTTAATAACTGGATGAGCAGGTCTATCCATCTATGAAGTCCAGCAGGCTTTCCACAGGGAGTGTGCTGTCACATGGGCTCTGGTGAGTAATTAATTAAGGAGGATGTAAGAATCCAGGGGTTGCATTACACAGCCTCTGCAATTTCCTCTCTCCATCATCTCTAGCCCTAGACTCCCATCCTCTAAGGGCCTGGCCCAGAAAATCAGGGTGGTAGGGGGACAACTTTCCAGGTAGGTCTTTGGTTCCTCCCAGCACAGCACAGTGTTTCTACCACCCCTCAGGATCATTACAGAACTCCTAAGAGTCTGTGGCCCTTGCTAACAAAGCCCCAGGTGGGAATGTATTTTCTTCCTGAAGATCTTTTACAAATTTGAAGTTGGAAAAGGAGCCTCTGCCTCCTTTCCTGGGTTTCTTCCTCATCCCCAGGTTTAGGAGTCAGCTTGTCTATGCCCCCAGGTCTTGTTTGGACAAGACCTCTGGGAGAGCAAAACCCTCAGTCTGGGACGCAGATTCAGTCCTGGCTCTACCTCTGGTTTTCTGAGTGACTTTGGGAAAGCTGAGAGCTCCCTATGTCCCCATGTGTTAAATGGAGTTATTTTGACAGCTGCCCTAACCTTCTCTGTAAATTAATTTGGGGGATGGTGATGAGGATGTTTGGAAAAATTCTAAATCATCACAGAGGTGTAAGGCTCCATTGCTTTGCCACTGCAGTATTTATTAGGGTTTGTATTATTTACCTGTCCTTAGCTTTCCCCATCTCCTCCTCCCCCTTTTGGGGCTAATTTTGAGGTCCCAAGAGGATACCACTATGGTGGAGAAGTCCCATGACAGCGATGGTCTCAGCCTCTCTTTATCTCATTTCCATATATATAGCCCCTTACTTGCCCCCAGAGCAGCAGACTGAGCTTGTGCAGATTCTCATCCCCTTCTGAGCCATAATGAAGTGGATTCTTTAGTTGTGACTGAGCAAGCCAAGCCTCCTGGTTTTACAGATGCAGTAACCAAGGGCTCCAAAGCAAAAATAAGAGACTTGCTCAGGATCAGGTGAGAGGAAGAGCTGGAATTCAAAGATTGAGGTTTCTCTCTCAGACACCTTTTCCAATTCCCTCTTTTTTTTTTTTCAGGTGAAGCCTGTTTTCTGATCTTGGTAGGGGTAAAAGGGAGGATATTCAGTGTTCAACCTCCCTGTCCAGAACCTAATCCTAACTGGGTAGCGTGACCAGATCCGGAAGACCAACCCTAGAGCATGAAGGACCTATTGGAACTTCAGAGCAGGGAGTGGTCACAGCACTAATGAGGGAAGCCCAGGACTCATATGAACCCTCCAAGAATAGTGATCCAGAAGGGCCTCCGGATTACTCTTGTGATTTCATCAGCCACAGATGCCCTGGAGGGATAGTCTGGTCAACACCAGAATTTAGGAGATTGTTTGTAAGCTTCATCCTTTGTTGACTGAAATCTGGACAGAAGCTACTAGGAGAGCATATTATTCTGGTTCATGACTTTTTTTTTATGGAGGAATTTTTATTTTATTTATTTATTTATTTATTGGCTGGGTTGGGTCTTCAATGCTGCGCCCAGGCTTCCTCTAGTTGTGGTGAGCTGGGGGCTACTCTTGGTTGCGGTGTGCAGGCTTCTCATTGCGGTGCCTTCTCTTGCTGTGGAGCATGGGCTCTAGCTGCATGGACTTCAGTAGTTGCAGCACGCAGGCTCAGTAGTTGTGGCTCATGGGCTCAAAAGCACAGGCTCAGTAGTTGTGGCACACGGGCTTAGTTGCTCCGAGGCATGTGGGACCTTCCCAACCTAGGGATCAAACCTGTGTCCCCTGCATTGGCAAGCAGATTCTTAACAACTGTGCAACCAGGGAAGCCCCATGACTTACTTGTTTTTGAAGAATATTTCTTCCAACTGTAGAAAATATGTGGGAAGTTTATATAAAGAGCTATATGTCAATGTATGGATGCTACAACCACTGCATGTTCATCTAGACAAATGCAGGAGTCATCCCTACAGCACTCACCTTGTGCCCTTCCCTCAACTCTTAGCCTTCTCCAAATCATATCAATCCTTCAAAGTCTAGCACAATTTCTACTTGTCCAGAAATCCTTTCCTCACCACTATAGCCCACAACGATGCCCTCTTTGTCAGAAAACTTTTGTCAACCAGTAGAGTTATTCATTTATTTATAAAATGATGCACAAGTAAAATCAGTTTATGCATATGGTTCTTAAGGTTGAGTCAGCCATGAATCTCATCCTTAAAGTGGACTGGAGGAACTATACTTAATCACTAAATGATTGTGCTAGAAGGCACAGTGGTAGTGCTGTAGCATACAATGAAAGTGCAATGGGAATGTCGAAGATGTAAATATCACTTTAAAGTGGGCACAGATCAGGGAGGCATTTCTGGAGGAGAGAGCGTTTGAGCCGAGTCTTGAAGACTTTGACCATGTAACATTGGAAGAAGGATGTTCAATATCGAGAAAACAGCATAAGCAAAGGTGGGGATATACGAAGTCACAGAGTTTGCAATCTGAAGACATGGGTTAAAGTAAAAAGGGAAATCAGGGGGCTTCTGCTGACTGTGGCCATGATCCACCCAAGGCACTCATTTGGACTTGAGCTACTGCAGCCCACAAGGCAAGACTTTGAGATCTACAAGGGCCCAGCCATTGTGACATGGGAGTAGGTCTTTGAATCATAAGAATGGGTCAGAAATACAATTGAGAGAGAGCTGCAGGAGAAGGATGTGGCTTTCTGATCCTTGAGGTGCCTTGGTGGTATTTGTAAAGGTTAAGAGCAGGTTAAGAGTCAAAATACCTCAGTTAAAACCTTACCTTCAGCCACTTACTATATGTGACTCATATTCTTTCTGTAAAATATGGATTAAAAATGGTATCCATTTCTGATGAACCCGGTGACAAGACAAGAATAAGGATGCAGATGCAGAGAATGTACTGGAGGACATGAAGTTGGGGGGGTGAGGGGCGAAGGGGAAGCTGGGACAAAGTGAGAGAATAGCATAGACATATATACACTACCAACTGTAAAATAGATAGCCAGTGGGAAGTTGCTGTATAACAAAGGGAGATCAACTCCATGACGGATGATGCCTTAGAGGGCCGGGACGGGGAGGGTTGGGGGAGTCATGGGAGGGAGGGAATATGGGGAAATGTGTATAAATACAGCTGATTGACTTTGGTGTACCTCAAAAACTGGTACAAGACTGTAAAGCAATTATATTCCAATAAAGAGCTAAAAAAAATGGTATCCATTTCACAGGGAGGTTGTGAGAAATAAATGAGTTAATCACATGCAAAGCACCTGAAACTGCACTGTGCCTAGCCCAGTGTAAGTCTCCTAATAACTGTTAGCTGGGCTTATTAGCAGGGAATGCCCCCAAGGAGATTCTGTCTGTACCAAAGATATTGAGACAGCCTAAACAGCGGACAGCGTAGGGGATGAGATTTCTGGTTTCTCTTTTGTTCAGTTTGTTGTGATGTGGCGTTTAGCAGATACGTCATCATCATGCCCAGGGGGTGATACTTCATAAAATATTATTAAAAATCTGTATTAACTGTAGATAAATCAGAAGGTAGGGAAGAGTAGAAGAAAGATAATATAAACCACCTATTTAATTACTCAAACCACTGATAATTTTGGTGTTTCCTTCTAGTCTTGTTTCTGTGTATGTCAGAGAGTATGTGTGTATTTGTGCGTTTCAATATTGAACTAATACATGTTGTGTAGTTTTGCATTCCAATTTAGTTACCTAACATTATAACATAAAAATTTAATTTTTAACTTGCTTTTTGAATGTATTTTGCATTTTGTTTTCCACTAGTATATACCAATGGTATAAAGGAAATATATGGAGTTTAGTATATTTCCTTTTTATTTTGCTACTCTTTTCTAATAGTTCTTTTCCATTTATTTTTCTTACAATCAAAAATCTTTTTCTCTTCCTTTCTAACATATAAACTTGATTTTTCTATTTCTTTTTTTTAAGCTCTTTATTGGAATATAATTGCTTCACACTGTTGTGCCAGTTTTTGCTGTATGAAAAAGTGAATCAGCTGTATTTATATATATATTCCCATATCCCCTCCCTCCTGCGACTCCTTCCCACCTCCCCTATCTCAGCCCTCTAGGTCATCACCCATCATTGAGTAGATCTCCCTGTGTTATCCACCAGCTTCCCACTAGCTATCTATTTCACATTTGGTAGTGTATATATGTCAGTGCTACTCTCTCACTTCATCCCAGCTTCCCCTTTGCCCCCTACCCCATGTCCTCAAGTCCATTCTCTACATCCGCATCTTTATTTTTGCCCTGTCACTGGGTTCATCAGTAGCATTTTTTTAGATTCCATATATACAAGTTAGCATATGGTATTTGTTTTTCTCTTTCTGGCTTACTTTGCTCTGTATGACAGACGCTAGTTCCATCCACCTCACTACAAATAACTCAATTTCATTTCTTTCTAGGGCTGAGTAATATTCCATTGTATATATGTGCCACAGCTCCTTTATCCATTCATCTGTTATTGGGCATTTAGGTTGCTTCCATGTCCTGGCTATTGTAAACAGTGCTGCAATAAACATTATGGTTCATGTTTCTTTTGGGATTATGGTTTTCTCAAGGTATCTGCCCAGGAGCGGGATTGCTGGGTCATATGGTAGTTCTATTTTTAGTTTTTTAAGGAACCTCCATACTGTTTTCCATAGTGGCTGTTACCAATTTACATTCCCACCAACAGTGCAGGAGGGTTCCCTTTTCTCTGCACCCTCTCCAGCATTTATTGTTTCTAGATTTTTTGATGATGGCCATTCTGACTGATGTAAGGTTATACCTCATTGTGGCTTTGACTTGCATTTCTCTCACAATTAGCGATGTTGAGCATCTTTTCATGTGTTTGTTAGCCATCTGCATGTCTTCTTTGGAGAAATGTCTATTTAGGTCTTCTGCCCATTTATGGATTAGGTTATTTGCTTTTTTAGTATTAAGCTGCGTGAGCTGCTTGTATATTTTGGAGATTAATCCTTTTTCCATTGCTTCGTTGTCAAATATTTTCTCCCATTCTGAGGGTTGTCTTCTTGTCTTGTTTATGGTTTCTTTTGCTGTGCAAAAGCTTTTAAGTTTCATTAGGTCCCATTTGTTTATTTTTGATTTTATTTCCATGATTCTAGGAGGTGGGTCAAAAGGATCTTGCTTTGATGTATGTCATAGAGTGTTCTGCCTATGTTTTCCTCTAAGAGTTTTATAGTGTCTGGCCTTACATTTAGCTCTTTGATTTTTCTATTTCTTGACTTTAATTTTACTAATGATTCTAGGACGATTAAAAAAAATAGATGCAATGGTGGGAATCCCTCTCTTGCTCCTGTTTGCATGGGATAATTTGTTATTCTCCATTAGGAGGGATCCTCCAATATTCTTCCATTCCTTGATAACTACAACTGGGTAGTTTCTTCTTTTAGATCAAGAAAGTATCTTGACCTCTAAAAAGTCAATTAATCTGATATATACATAATATATTTACTTATATCAAATTATTCTCAATTTCTTATGAGTTCTCTTTAATATTGGTAGATTAATCTTTTGAACATTCTGCCTTTTAAAATTCCCTGGAGGTATTAGCATTTTGTTTCTATAGTCATAACTAAAGTTCCTCTCCAATGATATTTTATATATTTCTTCCAAATATTTTCAGATTTTTAGTGTCAAATGTAGTCTAATTCATAAAAAGTATTGGGATGCTTAAATTATTTTCTCTGCTGCAGGAAAGTTTATATAGCAGGAGAATATTGTATTCATTAAAGTTGAGACAAAAATTCTTTTAACAGCTTGATGAGTCTAGAGACTGCTACCAGGGTAATTATTTCTTTGACAATTTTTTTTCACTTTCTTCCATGTTTCTGGTTTATTTGGGTTTTGAAACTGGTCCTGAATATATTTTAATTTATATATTCCTACAATTATGCCTATTTTATTGAAATTTTCCATTTAAACAATACAGAGTTATGGGGGTATTCTCTTAAAATTTAACTTTTTCCCAGCTTATCTCTGGCTGTAACCCTTTCTAATTTCTAATTCTTTGCATTTATCCATTTCTTTCTTGTTGACACTTGCCCAGATGTCAGTCTTTTTGATTACTGAAATGGGTTTATTTTTCTTTTGTTTTTCTGATTTAATATCCTTTCATTCATTCTATCACTCTGTTTCCAATCCATGCAATCCTCAGCCCCAGAGAAAACCAATACTTCCAGTTTCTTAAGTATACTTCTGGATATATATTTACAAACAAAAAATGTATTTATATTATATATTATATTATAGTATATTATATTATAGTATAGTATACTATATACGTGTCCCTCCTTTTTAACGCAAATCAAAGCATATGGCATATATATTCTACAAGTTGTACCTTCCATTTAATAATATTGTTTTGATATCTTTCAAATCAGCACAGACAGAGCTCTTTCCTACAGCTGCATAGTATTTCTTTGGAAGGATATTCCATAATTAATTTAGTAAGCCCTCTAATAATGAAGAGATAGGTTATTTTCAATTATTTGCTCTTACAAACAATGCTGCAGCAAATAAGCTCACACATACCTCATTTCTTACATGTGACCATATATCTGTGGGATTAATTCCCAGAGGTGGAATTGTCAGGTAAAAGGAAAAATACATTTGTAATTTGGAAGATGTTGCCAAATTGCCCTTTTCGCTTCCCACCTACAGCTAATATGCAAATTCCCCTTGTGGCCTACCCTAACCTGGAAGCATACAGAGAATGGGGTTTTGGGGGAAGTAGTTCTGCTTAGTTAATTTGCCAGAATTTTTGAATTTTAACAGATTCATCAATTTTGGTTATCTTTAATTTTTTCTATATTTAGAGTCATCCTTGCATTCTTAAAAGTCTCCAAGTTTTTCCCCAATAACTTTATGATTTAATATTTGCATTTAAATCTTTGACCCATTTAAAAATCGAGTTTGCAAAATACATGAGGTATGTATACAACTTATGTTTTTCCCAGATAGCTATCAACATATTATTGCCCTAATAAGCATTTATTGGATAATACATTTTCCCGTTCAAGATGCCGCTTATATCATATACTAAATGCCTGTATTACTTTAGGTCTATTCCTGGACTCTTCATTTTTTTAAGCTTATAAAATGTTGTTTTTTAGCTTAATAGAGGTATAATTGACAAATAAAATTGTAAACATTTAAAGTATAAGGTGATGATTTGATATATGTATACACTGTGAAGGGATTCCCACGTACCTGAGAAATGCAGTAAAGCTATTGAGGTACATGTAGTGAGAGCGTTAACAGATGTGGTGAGGACTGGAGAGTGGGAAAGTCCCTACTTGGAGAGGGAGACCTTAGCAGAGGGCTCAGCACATAGAGAGAAGTCTGTTTCTTCTTTTTGAATAAATATATTGAGAGGAATGATTCTTTATCTCCTTGGATATTTCCTTGCAGGAACTAATGCAGCCAAAACCTGAGGCCAATAGAACAGCCGTTACTGAGTTCATCCTGCTGGGCTTGGTGGAGACGCCAGAGCTGTGGCCAGTGGTCTCTGCACTGTTCCTCTTTGCCTACCTGGTCACTGTTGGCGGCAACCTCAGCATCCTGGCAGCCATCTGGGTGGAGCCCAAACTCCACACGCCCATGTACTTCTTCCTGGGGAACCTATCCGTGCTGGATGTTGGGTGCATCACCGTCACTGTTCCCTCCATGTTGGGTCGCCTCTTGTCCCACAAGCGCACAGTTCCCCATGCAGCCTGCCTCACACAGCTCTTCTTCTTCCATCTCCTGGTTGGGGTGGACTGCTTCCTGTTGACAGCCATGGCCTATGACCGATTCCTGGCCATCTGCCGACCTCTCACCTACAGCACCCGCATGAGCCAGACGGTTCAGAGGATACTGGTGGCTGTGTCCTGGGCTTGTGCCTTCACCAATGCACTGACCCACACTGTAGCCATATCCACACTCAACTTCTGTGGTCCCAATGTGATCAATCACTTCTACTGTGACCTCCCCCAGCTCTTCCAGCTCTCCTGCTCCAGCACCCAACTCAACGAGCTGCTGCTCTTTGGTGTGGGTTTCATAATGGCAGGTACCCCCATGGCTCTTGTTGTCACCTCCTACATTCATGTGGCGGCTGCAGTTCTACGAATTCGCTCAGTGGAGGGCAGGAAGAAAGCCTTCTCCACATGTGGCTCCCACCTCACTGTGGTTGTCATATTTTACGGTTCGGGCATCTTTAACTACATGCGACTAAGTTCAGCCAAGCTTTCAGATAAGGATAAAGCTGTTGGAATTTTTAACACTGTTGCCAACCCCATGCTGAATCCAATCATCTACAGCCTCCGGAACCCTGATGTCCAGGGTGCCCTCCGGCGGGTGCTCATGGGGAAGTGGTCACTGGCTTGAGGTCTCGTGTCACTTCCTACCTTTCTCTTTTTGGACTAAAGGAGAAATCCCCTGGGGCCAGTAATTAGGATAAACGGTCCAGAACCACTTCTATCTCCCTGAGCATTTGGATGTGGTGGGAGCGGGGGGCGGGTAGTAGTTATTGTTTTCCAAAGAAGCCCTGCCCAATTACAGGCAATGGATATGCAGGTTCTGCTAGGTCAGCCCCCTTGGCAAATTACAACTTCAGTCACTGCGTGCTCCTTTTCTGGGTAGAGGTGAAACCCAGGAAGCCTTGAATGCTTACAGGTGCGTGTCGCACAGGTAATGACTCTTTGGTTGTTTACAGCCAAAAATATCCCAGCAACCTCCCAGGTGATCATATGATTCCTTCAAGGTCAGGTATGTTTGGTCTGCTTATAAAACATAGGCCTAGAGATCAGAGTTACTTTACTTCTCCCATGAGGCTTCCACAAGCCAAAAAAAAACAGCTCATTCCTCTCCTATCACACCTTCATCAAGGTAATAAAATTAGTGGGTCAAAGATGAGAGACGTGGGAGATTCCCTTTCCTTTGGAATTTGTCTCTTCTTTTTTATTTCAAACTGGGAATCTCTTCGCTACTTAAAAATTGTATCATACGTGTAATATATCATGTTGTAAAGGTTCAGACAATACAGAATGTCATTATCACACTTTTACACCGTTCCCACAACAAGCCCATTCTTTAAAAGGAACAATGGATAACAGTTGTCATTTAGGGTTCCAGACAAACAGTCCCCCACATACACACAAACATATATGCAAAACACCATACTGTTTTGTAATCTATTTTTTCCCTTTCCACATATCAACCTACAAATCTACCTTATCTATTTTAAAGCTGCAGAATATTCCCATTTTATATATAAACTATAATCCATTTAACCAAACCCCTATTGATATAATTTATTTCCTATTTTTTGCAATTCCTAATAATAATAGAATTAATGTCCCATACAACAGAAATCATTTCCACTGGTTAAATTCATAAAAGTGATTTGTGTGTGTGTGTGTGTGTGTGTACCCATGCTAAGGAAGTGTAAATTTAAAATTTGGAAAATATTCTGCCTTTTCATTTGCCAAGAAAATGTGCACCATTTTACATCCTGATTGGCAGTTTATGAGAATACTTGTTATCTTGCTTGATTTCACTGGGTCTTATAAATAAAACTTTTTATCTTTGATAATTAGATTAAATGTTGCTTTTTTTATTTGAATTTTTTTGGTTTATGAGTGTGGTTGGATAGATTTTTATATCTTTCTTTGCTATTTGTATTTATTCTTTCAAAATAGCCTGTTCAAAGACTAAAAGGCAACCCTCAGAATGGGAAAAAATAATTGCCTATGAAACAACGGACAAAGGATTAACCTCCAAAATATACAAGCAGCTCATGCAGCTTAAGACCAAAAAAGCAAATAACCCAATCCACAAATGGGCAGAAGACCTAAATAGACATTTCTCCAAAGAAGACATACAGATGGCCAACAAACACATGAAAAGATGCTCAACATCACTCATCATCAGAGAAATGCAAGTCAAAGCCACATGAGGTATCACCTCACACCAGTCAGAATGGCCATCATCACAAAATCTGGAAACAACAAATGTTGGAGAGGGTGTGGAGAAAAGGGAACTCTCCTGCACTGTTGGTGGGACTGTAAGTTGGTACAGCCACTATGGAAAACAATTTGGAGGTTCCTTAAAAAACTACAAATAGAACTACCATATGATCCAGTCATCCCACTCCTAAGCATATACCCAAAGAAATCCATAATCCCAAAAGAAACTTGTACCATAATGTTTATTGCAGCACTATTTACAATAGCCAGGACATGGAAGCAACCGAAATGCCCATCAACAAATGAATGGATACAGAAGATGTGGCATATATATACAATGGAATATTACTCAGCTATAAAAAGGGATGAGATGGAGCTATATGTAATGAGGTGGATAGAACTACAATCCGTCATACAGAGTGAAGTAAGTCAGAAAGAGAAAGACAAATATTGTATGCTAACTCATATATACGGAATCTAAACATGGTACTGATGAACTTAGTGACAAGAACAAGGATGTAGATACAGAGAATGGACTGGAGAACTCGAGGTATGGGAGGGGGCGGGGGGTGAAGGGGAAACTGAGACGAAGCGAGAGAGTAGCACAGACATATATATACTACCAACTGTAAAATAGTTAGTGGGAAGTTGACGTATAACAAAGGGAGTCCAACTCGAGGATGGAAGATGCCTTAGAGGACTGGGGCGGGGAGGGTTGGGGGGACTCGAGGGGGGGGAGTCAAGGAAGGGAGGGAATACGGGGATATGTGTATAAAAACAGATGATTGAACCTGGTGTACCCCCCCCAAAAAATAAAAAAAAAATAGCCTGTTCATATTTTTGTCCCTTTGGGGGTAATTTATCTTAATGATCGGCAGGAATAATATCTCTCTGCCATATATATTGCAAATATATTTCCAGCTTTTCCATTTGTATTTAACTTTGTTTAGGGTGTCTCTTGCCCAAGTTAAGTTTGACATTTTTATGAAGCTAATCTTCATAAACTTCATGTTTTGTGTCATGCTTAGAAAAAATGACTTTTGCATCTAAATGCTGTATAAATATTTGTCAGTGATGTTTTTCTAGCACTTTTACATTTCTTTTTAAGTCAAATAGTTAATATATAAGAATTCATTTTTGTGTTATGTTATCACTTTTCCCCATTGAAAAAAACTGCCCCAATACCTGAAGTGTAAGCTTGATCATATATATAGTGTATGTGACATTATACACATATATTATAACAGCAAGAAAGAAGAGGAGGTTCCCCCACTCATATTCCCTTCTTAGAAATGATAATTTGGACAAAAAGTGCCTTTGTGGGAGCTCTGGGATCTAGGTAGGAGCTTGTGAGACCCTTGGCTCCTTGTAAGCCAAGTCCAAGGAAGGCTGTTTTGAGAAGACAGGTCTGTGCCCAGGTGGCAGACTTGCAGACAGGAGTCCTGGACACATAACTGGAAACAGCCCTGTGGACTCAGCTACAGCCCCACTTGGCCTTGATTCTGTCACCCACAACATGACCCAGCAGGAGTCACGCCCACCTGTGTCCTAGGTAACAGGCACACCGACCTCAGCCCCGGCTGTGGATGCTGAAGTGGCCCATGGCCCATTCCCAGCCCCTCTTAGCTGCCAGTCCTACCCACCCAAGGATAAGGCAGGTGATATCCATGCCCCTAAGACAAGCCCTCCAACCTTGGTCCAACAACAGACACAGAAACAGCCCTGTAACCTGGCTCCAGCACCCTGCAGTCACAGGCCAAGAACTCGCCTGCTTGTCCAGGGACCCGTCAGAAGACGCAGTCTTCTGTGCCCTCAGGGGTAGGCCCACTGACTTCTGTCTGACTGCGGGTCTCAAAGTGGCCCCATAACCCAGCTCCTAACCCTTGAAGCCACAGTCTGGGAACATGTCCACCCATCTAGGGACCCACAGGAAGATATATTCACAGACGTGGGCCAGCCAGATGTGGTCTGACAGATCTTGAAGACGCCCTATAACCAATACCTCAGCAGTTTATTACAACCAACTCTGGCATCATTGCCTGGATGTTACATCCTGAATCATGAAAGGTGCTCCCATGTCAGTGAACTCTCCCTGTCCAGCCTTACTTTCTACCCCACTCATGATCTACTCCCACATTGCTCCTCTACAAACTGGAGGAAATTCCAGTTCCTGCCAGGATGTACTGGCCAGTGTATTCATTTCCTACTGCTGCTGTAATAAATTACCACAAATTTAGTGACTTAAAACAGCAGAAATATATCCTCTTATGGTTCTGGAGGCCAAAAGTCCAAAGTGAGTCCTACAGGGCTAACTTCCAGGTGTCAGCAGGGAAAGTTCTTTCGGGAGGCTCCAGGGGGTTGGGAAATCTATTCCTTGTCTCCCCAGTTTCTGGAGGCTGCAAGTGTTCCTTGGCTTGTGGCCACATCACTCCAGGCTCTACTCCATTGCCACACTGTCTTTTTCACTTCTGTAGCCAAATACGTCTCCACTTGTCTCTTATAAGAATTCCTGTGATTGCACGTAGGGCCCACTTGGATAATCCAGGATAATCTACCCAGATGAAGACCCCTAACAATCACATCCTCAAAGTCCTTTTTATTTTATTTTTTATTTTTTTTAATTTTTTTGGAAACTACATATTTATTATATTTCATATAGAAAAAAATTAAAAACATCCCACTGGTCTCTCGTGGTGTGGCTGTTCCCTTGGACTTCAGTCCCCTTGTCTGGGGAAGGGGATGGTGGTCCTAGTGGTCTCCTGGAGTTGCTGGATCCACCCACAAAAGTCTTTTTTACAATGTTTAATGTTGATTTTGGGGATTAAGACTTGGATATCTTTGGGGCCCTACAAGAGCCAGGTATAGGAATTACTTTCAATGAATAAATTATTTCCTCTTGGACATAGATGGGATTTCCTTTCTTGGAATATGCTGAGACCTAACCAACTTACCTCTTCTACCAGCACTTCCTGTATCATTATAGGATCCCCAAGACACAGTCCCAGAAGCCACACTAATGAGGCCCTGAGGGAGAAAGCACCACATTCTCAAGGACTGATTAGGAAACTGGGTTTGAAGAAAGCTTCTCCCTCTTGCCTCTCTTCTGGGGCCTCCTCCTCATCCCCAGGTCCAAGGCACGTCTGGAAAGTAGCTTTGTTCTACTCAAAGGCTCTGTGTGGGGCTGACATCTGGGAAAGAGAACCACTCCCTCAGGAAACTATATCTAGTCTCAATTACATCCCTAACTTCCTGGCTGACTTTGAGAATATGGACAAGTCCTGCAGGCCTCAGCAACCCCACCGCTAGTGGACTTTATATCACCTGCCTTAACTACCTGTCATAAAGCCAATTTTTTTTAAAAAAGGAAAGTATAGATACCAGAAGGTGTGAGGCATTGTTGCTATATTTATGAAGAGCTTGATTTGTTTATAAAACAACTCATCTGTCTCCCCACCTGTCTCCTCTTTCCTGGGAGGGCTAATTTCTGAGGCCACCAGGGGATGACACCATAGAGAAGACAGCCCTATGATTCCCCTCATTTTCTTATAAATACCCCCTTCCTTGCTTTCTGGGTGGATACCTGGGTCTGCATAGCTCCTCGTCTTCTCCTGAAGAACCCTCACTGGCTTCTAGGCCCATGCCAGGGTGAGTACTCTTACAGGTCCTTCCTCTGCTCTTACAAAACAGAGACGGGACTTCCGTTGCCATCAGCTCAAACCTGATTTTACACTTGGTGCAACTGATGCCCCTGAAGAGGGAAGCCTTTTTAGAAGATCTGAAAATGTAACCCAAAGATCCTGGCTCCTTTTCTGGGCCCCTTTGTCCATGCCCTCTTTTCTTGGATGAACCTTGCTCTCTTGAGGGGATTCACGGAGTCCAGTTTACTGCCCAGGACCCACTTCATCGGGCAGCTAGAACCTTCACTCCAGTCAGATGCCTTGCTGAGCCATTTCATCACTGGGAGCTTGGAGGGATTGGGTGGATTTCCAGAGTAGGGGGCTGTCATGGCTCAGCAGGGAGAACTTGAGGCTCATTGTGAAGCCCTGAGAGTGGTACCCTCAGTGATGGGCATGATGTCCATCAGGCCCTCTGGCTGTCTCTGGATGATCAGAGGTCATCTCAGAATCCCACTGATTTCAAGCAAGATGTGTCTCTGGCCAGCTAAGGGTTGGCAGCAGCTATTTTGCTGCTCCTTGGCTATAACTTATTCATCTGTAAGGTATACCCCTCCTAAGGGCCTCATTCTTTTGAGTGGCTTACATGAAAAGAAACATGTCCGGATGTGGATTGCTACATTATCTGTATCATCAAAACCAAAGAAAGCAGTAGTCTCTGAAGCAACCTCGCACCCTGCACTTGCCCCTACACCTTCCCTAATTCATACTAATCCATAAAAACCTAGCCCAAATTCCAATACATCCAGACAGTCTTCCATGACAAGTCTAGCTCATACTGATGTTCCCTTTCTATGAAACCCTACGGACATTTGTCCATCCATTTAGTTAAGACATAATTGAGTACCTACTATTTGTGAAGTATTAAGGTAAGTATTACTACTGGAAAACTGAATCGAACACGTACTCTGTCTTCGAGTCGCTTACAGAGAAGTAGGGGAGATATGCTCTATAGAAAAATGACTTAGGTAGAAGAGAAACAGTAATAAGTTCCATGAAATAATGTGTAGTTGGAGCTTAGGAGAGACACACAGAGGCAGAGATAGAGACAGAATCAGAAATTCTTTTGAGATGAGGAAGTTTCCAGGGAAGATTCATTCAGAAGTCAGCATTTGAGTCAATTCTTGAAATACTTGGGCCTGTGGCGTTGGAAGGAAGTCACCGCCGGTACAGAAAACAGCATAAGCAAGGAGGTTAGAGAATCACAGGGTTAGAATCCAATGCTTGGGTTAAAATGGACCCAAAAGCAAAAACAGATAGTAGTTAATTGTTTTTAATATAATATATGAAAGAACTGTTATCCATCCAGTGATCTGCCTATTTGCCAAGCATTTATCAATTATCAATTTCATAAATGATGATCAGGCCTGAAGATGATCCCCATATCTCACCAATCATGTGATCTCAGAATTTTAAGGATATCTTAGAGATCACCGCACCCAACTTTCCATCCAAGCTCAGGCTCTCATCACTCTTTCCCTTCTGGTAGAGTTACCAGAGTCCTTCCACTTCCCATCCTCTGATCCAGTGTGTTCTAGGGAATAACATGACTCTTAGGGAAGCCCTAGCTCTGCTTATTTCATGGGCAATAGAGAGACACCTGGTACTTCTTGATCAAGAGCTTATTATAAGATTTGAAAGACTTAGCTCAATCTGGCTCTCTGCTTTGTGCCTGCTTCATTTGAAGACCTCTACTTAGAGCTATTGGTCAATCTACCATGCCCGAGTCAAGGGCAAGTGGAAGATGGGTGGTTTTGCTATGCAGAAAACTAACTACACCTCGCAGCAGCCAACTCGCAGGTCATGCTTACAATTTTGATTTCACAGGCAGGTAGCAGATACTATGAAAAGGACAAATAATTTAAAATTAAGCCATTACTCAAAGTCTCATGTGAGGGCTTAATTAGCAACAACAATACTAGCAATTCACTGATCTAAAGATTTTTAATTTGTACTTCAGACTATGTCCCCCACCTCGGATACATGGCTGGAGTGTCTCATAGTCACGGTCATAGGTATCTTCTTTCTGATTCTTGCCATACCTTTGCTTGGTCTTCAGTATTTCTAGAAGTCTTGAAACCTAGGTTGTGTTTTCAAATGCTTTCTGGATGTTTCTCTGGAAATACCATTAATTTTTCTATTTTGAAATAGACTTATTGATTTGGGCTGACAGAGTAAAACAGGGAAATTCCATTTTAGTCTCACTGCATTCGAAGAGGAACTCTGCTTTTATCTTAATTTATTTTCCCAGGTATTCAGACATTTCTCAGCTGGGAGAAGGTGGGAGGGACAAGGTGTTGGTGGTTTTGGGCATCTCATCCAAGAGTAGGGTAAAGGCATGGGGTGATGGAGGAAGTCAGTGAGTGAGGAGTGAGGGAGCCTGGGCAGTGGGAAAATCATCCCCCGGACAGCTAGGATTAACCGTGGGACTTTGAACATAGGTGGTTTAAAATATTTATGTTGAGTAAGTACATTGAGTAGCATGAAAGTTCCACTCCTGGGATACTTCCTTACAGAGAGTCATGGAGCCAGAAGCTGGAACCAACAGGACAGCTGTTACTGAGTTCATCCTGCTGGGCTTGGTGGAGACACCAGAGCTGTGGCTGGTGGTCTTTGCACTGTTCCTCTTTGCCTACCTGGTCACTGTTGGCGGCAACCTCAGCATCCTGGCAGCCACCTGGGTGGAGCCCAAACTCCACACGCCCATGTACTTCTTCCTGGGGAACCTATCAGCTCTGGATATTGGATGTATCACTGTCACTGTTCCTGCAATGTTGGTTCGTCTCCTGTCCCACAAACGTACAATTTCCTATGAAGCCTGCCTCTCCCAGCTCTTCTTCTTCCACCTTCTGGCTGGGATGGACTGCTTCCTGTTGACAGCCATGGCCTATGACCGATTCCTGGCCATCTGCCGACCTCTCACCTACAGCACCCGCATGAGCCAGACGGTCCAGAGGATATTGGTGGCTGTGTCCTGGGCTTCTGCCCTCATCAATGCACTGACCCACACTATTGCCCTAACTACCCTTAACTTCTGTGGTCCCAATGAGGTCAATCACTTCTACTGTGACCTCCCACAGCTCTTCCAGCTCTCCTGCTCCAGCACCCAACTCAATGAGCTGCTGCTTTTTGGTGTGGGTTTCATAATGGCAGGTGCACCTGTAGTTCTCATCATCACCTCCTATATCCATGTAGCAGCTGCAGTTCTACAAATCCGTTCAGTGGAGGGCAGGAAGAAAGCCGTCTCCACGTGTGGCTCCCACCTCACTGTGGTTTGCCTCTTCTATGGGACTGGTATCTTTAACTACATGCGTCTGGGTTCAGAGGAGGCTTCCAACAAGGATAAAGGAGTTGGAGTTTTCAACACAGTCATCAACCCCATGCTGAACCCACTTATCTATAGCCTTAGAAACCCTGATGTTCAGGGTGCCTTGCGGCAGGTACTTGTACAGAGGCGGTCACTGATGTGAGGGTTGATAGGGTCCCTCCTTTCCTGCTTTTTCTGGGTTGGGGAAATTTTCCCATGAGGGCAGTAACCTGGAAAAATGGTCCATAACCATTTTCCTATCTTTTGGTGCCTAAAGGTTTGAGTGATGTGTTTGTTCTGCAAAGAAACCCTACATAATTCATTCATTTATTCATACAACAGGTATTTATCAAACTGCTTCTATGATCCAGACAGTCTTTTAGGGCACTGGTGAACAAAACAGACAGAAGCCTCTGCACTCATGCGGCTCACATTCTAATGAAGGGAGGTAAAATGAATAAAGTAAACAAGCATCCTATATGGTATATCACATGGGGATAAGTGCTGTAGAGAAAAACAAATGAGGGGTGTATGAAGTTAGGTTCTGCAGAGCAAGTTCCCAGGGCAAGCGGCTACCTTGTTTTTGGCTGTGCTCAATTTCCAGGTATAGTTGAGGACTTGGAAGTCTGGTAGATCTGGGTAGCAATGTCTTACAGGGAAGGGCTATTTGGTTAATCACAGTCTAAGTGACCAAGAATATCACTGTAAAGTTTTCTTCTGAGAGTCCATCTAGATCAGAGTGCAGAATGCCGTCTTAAATTGTAGGCCGAGTGCTAAGAATTATTCTACTCTCCTGTTCACCTTTCACCTCCAAGAAAATCACTTCCTTCTCTTCACAACCACACAAGAATCCCATAGTATGTCTAGGGCACAGGTAGGGTCTAGAGAGGGAAAGAGCCCACCAATGAAAACTACATTAATGCATTCATGATATATCTTAAGATCAAAAAAGGAACGTTCCCTCTGCATCCCCTACCGTCTTTCTCTTTTATTTGATAAGTTTCCTTCCTCACATATATGATAAAGCCTTTGAAAGAATAAACACGTGTACTACTACCATGTCCTTAGAATTTCCCATGTACACAGGTGAGTCAAAAATTATCCACACTCTGGATGTAGAATTTATTTTAATTAACGTGTAGAAAAGACAAATACATCATTTTTGACATAATCGCCTTGCTTTTCAATATACTTTGTCCATCTGTCAACACACTTTTGTATTCCTTCATTAAAAAATGTTCTAGACTGAGATTTGAGCCATGAATGCACCGCTGTCTTCACTTCGTCAGAAGTGAATCTTTGTCCTCCTAGGGCTGCTTTCAGGGGACCAAACAGGTGAAAGTCCAATGGAGCAAGATCAGGACTATAGGGAGGATGCTTTAACACCTCAAAATGAAGGTTTTGCAGAATGTCAACAGTGTGGGCAGAAGTGTGTGGACTTGCATTGTCGTGCAAGATCATAATGCTCTTGGATAGCAGCAGCATCTCTATCCATTCATACACACTTCACAACAAAATACTTTCTCCACACTGTGCACAAAGTCTTCAATAAATAATGGCACCGGGTATACCCTCAGACCACAAAAAAATGAAGGTGAAGCTGGGATGAAGTGAGAGAGTAGCTTTGACATATATACACTACCAAATATAAAATAGCTAGCTAGTGGGAAGCTGCTGCATAACACAGGGAGATCAACTCGATGATGGGTGATGACTTAGGGAGCTGGGATAGGGAAGGCAGGAAGGAGTCGCAGGAGGGAGGGGATATGGGTATGTATGTGTAGATGCAGCTGATTCCCTTTGTTGTACAGCAAAAACTGGCACAAAGTATAAAGGACTTTAAAAAAAAAGCTTTTGAAAAATCAGAATAAATTCCATCTACTAACTCACCTTTTCCTTAATCTTTTCTGAGAAATTTGAAAGACTAAAAAAATAAAGTTCAAAGAAAATTCATAATTTCTTTCTAAGAGGAACATTTTCCAAAGTCCATCAAGCTGGAATTTTCAAACTACAGGAGAAATAAGGAGCCTCATTAAGAGAGAATTCTGCTTTCATTTGTCTACTCGGAGTGCAGAATTGTGTTCTCCTGATCTAGGTATCTATATTTAACTTAATACTTTGTAAAAATGGTTCAAGAATTCATTGCAAAGAATTGAAACTTGCAATATAATGATAATCAGGCATAGATTATAACACCTAGGACCCGACTAACAAAGAATATTAGGTTGGTTCTGAGACTGAATACCTCTTTGTTAAAGACCAGTGAAGCTCCTTTACCAGTGAAATTAAGGGACTGGACTCTGTTCAGTCTCATTCCAACTCTGTGGGTGCCATATGGCTATTGCCCCACTAGGGCTTTTGTCAAAATCTTTACAACTCAGATTTGAACTTTTCTTAGGTACTTATTAAATTAATAAAAGTAATCTATAATGTTATAGTATACATATATGATTTTATAATAAATGTAATATATATAATATCATTCATTCAAGGTTCACTCTTCTAAGTGTCCTACTAAAGACGGCATTGTTTTTATTTCATTTAGTTCTCCTCTAATAAAACATGAACTCCATAAAGGCATGGACATTTTTTCCTATTCACCACTGTATCACTAGTGACTGAAACAGTGCCTGCTATGTAATTTGTCAAATGAATGTATGAATGTTGAAAGTAGTATGATAAATATTTGACAGATGAAAAAACTAAGGCTCAGCAATATTCCCTTGCCAAAAAGCTATCAAAGAACAAGTCCCTTATCCAAGGTCAAACAGCAAGTTTTGAGGCTAAAGTATAACACAGTTTTATCTGACTTCAAAAGCCAAAAGATATATTTCAGAGTAATCACGTCTACTGCTATAAAAAGAAATTGCTTTTCTCCATATGTTGTCTGTGAATTGTTAGCTTTGTCCCTCCAGCCTGAGTCAGACACTTGGTTTCTTGCAGGGGACTCCATTCTTTCCTCTGCTATTAAGATAGGAAGAATTAAAGCCCTTTGTCGAAATACTGTCACTACTTGGTATCCAACTGAAAAGTGGTCTCCCATGTGGGCAGGAAGGTGATACTTCCTACATACCACCATTACACACTACCTCACAGCAACAGCTCAATTCAGTACACACTTTTTAATGCCCAAAATCATATAGCTTGTATTGGGTCCCTCCATTCTCAGCCACTTACCTTCTTTGCTTTGGATATTTATAATTTTCCTGCTTTTCCCCAAACTAGCTTCCTACCCTCAATGTTTTAAGATACAGGCTGCATTCAGAAACTGAATTTTATTTGTAACAAAATCTTGTGTTCAAAATTGAGCAAAAACTAGGAAGCGGTGAAACATGGATGGACCTTGAGGGTATTATGCTAAGTGAAACGACTCAGATGGAGAAAGGCAAATCCCATAAGATTTCACTCATATACGAATAAAGAAAACAAGGAAATAAACAAAATAAATGAGGAAACCAAACCAGACAAAAACAAACACGTAGATACAAAGAACACAGTAGTGGTTACCAGAGGGGAAGGGGCAGGGAGGAGAATGCAATAGATAAAGGGTTAGGGTTAGGGTTAACTAAATTTTTCCTGGTGAACATGCTGTAGTGAATACAGAAGTGGAAACATAATGTTGTACACCTGAGACTTGTGTAGTGTTATAAACCAGTTACCTCAATAAAAAATAAGCCAAACAAAAAATAAATAAAATTAGTGTTAGAAATGTGAAAAAAAAAAGACAGGAAGAAAAGACATGAGAATGAGAAGCAGGACAGGATTGGGAGTGGAGGAAGGAAGACAAAATATGAGGATACAGGGAGGCAATGGGACGGGATGGTAAGCAAAAGGAGTGAGAAGGAAAAACAGAAATTAGGGAAAGGACATGAGAGGATGGGAGATGGGAAAGGATGAGAGAATTAAGGGTATCAAACTGGATGCCTAAGGAATGTAGATGAGGTCAAAGATGGGTGTAGAGAAAATGAAGAATGAGTAGGGATAGGAGATGACAATACATTCATATATGGAATCACTTCCTATTAGCATACGGGCACGGAATAACCAGCACTTTTCATGTTACTGATGGGCTCCCACCCTTCCAACCAGGAAAAGAAAAGTTTAAGTTGTGATGAAGGTGTGATGATGCAAGGCAGTCTAGGTGCTCCTCTTCTGCTTCCTCTGGCCAGGAGATGAGCCTAGAAGGACAGAGAGTAGGACTGAAGGAGGAGAGGGAGGGAGGATGTGTGTGCTGAGGGTTCATCCTCCACAACCCCATTTGGCCATCAAAGTCGCCAGCCTCCCTGCTTTTGGGTGCAGTGCCTGCCAATACAATCTAAAGAACAGAGATGAAGTATGTCTCTTTCCTGATCCTCTTGGGTTTCCAGACACTTTTGGGTTAAAGAGAATGAGCTTCCCTCAAAGGGAAGAATTCTTGAGAATGAAAACCATGAACGTGGGCTGTAACCACTGCTCTGTGACCTTAGACAGTCCTTTTCTATAGCTGGGCTTGTTTCTACCTACACCATAAAGAACTGGGATGAGGGGGCTTCCCTGGTGGTGCAGTAGTTAGGAATCCGCCTGCCAATGCAGGGGACATGGGTTTGATCCCTGGTCCAGGAAGATCCCACACGCTTCGGAGCAACTGAGCCCGTGCGCCACAACTACTGAGCCTGCGCTCTAGAGCCCACGAGCCACAACAGTTGAGCCTGCGTGCCACAACTACTGAAGCCCGCATGCCTAGAGCCTGTGCTCCACAACAAGAGATGCCACGGCTCTGAGAAGCTTGCGCACCGCAGCAAAGAGTAGCTCCCACTCACCAGAACTAGAGAAAACCTGCGCACAGCAACGAAGGCCCAACACAGCCAAAAATTAATTAATTAATTTTTAAAAAAAGAACTGGGATGAGATCATATCTCCAGAGCCTGGATGAACCAGAAAACATTTTGAGAGACTTACTACCACCACTTTCACCACTCCATCTATCCCACGAACACTTAACACTGCCCCCAATCCTCTTATCTATTTACCCACAAAGAGCCCCAGGCTTTGGCACCATTCCTCCTTAAAATTCATTCCAAACTTTTAAGGATGCTTTCCTTGGAAGTTATTTCCTATGTTCTGCCTAGCTTCCAAGACCAAAAGGTTTCTTTAACAGGTAAAAAAATTCTATTTCCTTTGGGATTTCTCTCTTTGTGCAGCCAAACGTAACGATCTTTATTTTTAAATTATTTAGAAATGTTATATCTGGTAGCAGAAATGTTCAGACAATATCATTTCATCAAGTAGAAAATAAAAATCCAAGTGTCTTTTGACACTTGGATCCAAGTATCACTGCACCCAAAATACCATTATTCAGGGTTAATTCCACTAAAATTTTATGTTTATTTCTCCCGAGATTTCACACACATATGATATGCATATTTCACATCCGTAGAACCATTACTGTTCTATTATCTGCTTCTTATTTTTCCAAAACATTACACAGTATAATCTTTCACATGACAAAGACTAAACTTGTGCTTTATCTGTTTCAGTGGCTGTATGGTATATCACTGTGCACACAAACCAGAATTTATTTAATCAAACATCCATTGATACAATTTTGTTTGTTTCCAATTGTTTTGTAATAACAAACAGTGCTGTGATGAATATCATTACAGAGGTGTTTTTCTAAATTTCTGTAATTAATTACCTAGGATTAATTCCTATGAATAATTTTATCAAATTAAAGGAAGTACAAATACAAATTTTGAGATACACATGCACACATATAGATATTGTCCTCTTACTCTCCAAAACTTTGCTCCAATTTGTACATCCACTAAGTTATGACAGGGTCTGTTTACCACTTCCCTTCCATAAAGGGTTGTTACAAATAAATATTTTTAATTTTTATAATCTGAAGGTTGAGAAATGGCAGTATTTTTACTTGAATTTTTAATTCCAGTTAAAACTGCAGTTGGATATCTTTTCACATATTAATTGGCCAGTTGCAGTTCTTCTTTTGGAATTGCATTTTGGTAGCTTTTGCCCTCTTTTCCACTGGATCGTTTGTTAGGAAATCTTAATTGTTGTGGATATCAGCTTTTGGTCATGTAGGTCGCAAATACTTTAATTCGCCATTTGTCTTTCAATTTGATGTGTGTTTTGCCTAAAGCTGTGTTCCATTTCTATGTGGTCAAATGTATTTGTCTTCTATCATAATTCTCTTTGATTTTGTGTCTCACTTTGAGTGGAAAAGTTATTTCCATCTGTATCAGGCAAAATAGGTTAGGTTACGTGGTGTAACAAATAGCCCCTAAATCTCAGGGGTTTACAATAGCAAAAGGTTAATTTCATATTCATGTGACCTCAATTATCTGATGGATCTAAGAAAGGATGTTGGTTTTTAGCTTATCTTCTTTCTCATTGTGAGGATGAGAGCAATGACTTTCAAGATCTTTATATGTCAGAGTGAAAACCTGAAACCTACATTCGATTTGATTTGATAATTGCTTGGGGTGAACATTTATGATGTCTGACATATATTTCCCCATTTCTAATAGATGCCAACTTCCATGGGCATCCAGGTGGTTCCAGAGTGTGGTCCCAAGACTCCAGAGTGGAGGTAACAGAACATCTCACTGGCCTGGCCCCAGTGATGGTTCTACATGGGCAGTGACCTAAATTAATCTAACAAGATTCTACTAGCATTTCTCACCTGGGTTTCCATGACGGAATTAAGCTCCAAACAAAATGTCTGAATGACTATTTTCTTAATCCTCCCAAGGTTACATGGCTAGCAACATTCTAGGCTTGCGGGTCAGAAGTTAATTCATTACACAGAATGGATACCTTAGGTTAATTAGAACTTAATTCCCTTTGGGAACTCTGGTTGAAAAGGGCCGCTCTAGACTTTTGCTCCTAGTCAAGCAAAGAAACATCCTTGTCCTCAGAAGTCTGAGAGGCATCCAAGAGCTGCCAGGAGGGGCCAAAACCCAGGAGAGAAAGGAATCCCAAAGAGATGTTGTTGACAATTGTACTGCTTTCCCTACAAGGTGCACACTGATTCCAACAAAGGGGCAGAGAGGCTGGCAGCAGAAGGTGCAGCCAAGAGGCTAAGAAGTGAGCAGACATTTTAGCAGGCTTATGGGTCTGGAGGGAAAAAAATTGGAGTTACAGTCCTAACAAAGGGCAAATACTCAAGGCTTTCAACTGGGACTTCCAACATGCTACTTCCTAGAAGTAACACCTAACAGGGAATACACCAACCTTCACCCACAACAAAAACTCAGTGGGGCTTTTTTGTTTGTTAGTTTGTTTTTTGGGTGTTTTTTTTTTTTTTTTTGGCCACACTGCATGGCTTGTGGGATTTAGTTCTCTGACCAGGGATCGAACCTGGGCCCTCAGCAATGAGAGCATGGAGTCCTAACTACTGGACCACCAGGGAATTCCCCAAAACTCAGTTTTGAATCAGCTCAATCCCAGATTGAATAAAAGTGATCTATTCTTCCTGCCTACTAGAAGCAAAAATAAATCATTTTTGGAGGAAAAGATTTCATCCAGAGCAAAGCCATGCAATAGAAACTTAATCTGAGCCACACACATAATTTTAAATTTTCTAGTAGCCACATGTTTTAAAGTAAAAGGAAACAAGTGAAATTAATTTAAATGATATATTTTATTTTATTCAGCATCTCTAAAACTATCATTTCAACATGTAATCAATATTATGAAATTACAAATGAGATAGTTTACATTCTTGTTTTTTCATACTGTCTTTAAAATCTTGTGTGTATTTTAAACTTACAGCACATCTCAACACAGATGCTAAACTTTCATCAAAAATATTTGACCTGTATCCTCTCACATGGCTGTGATCAAGCTGTGGTATAACTATTTCAAGGCCTGACTGGAGAAGGGAAAGCTTCCGTGTTCATTCACATGGTCGTTGGTAGGACTCAGTTCCTTGCAAGTTATGGGACGGAGGGCCTCAGGACCTGACTGGCTGTTAGCTGGAGGCTGCTTTCAGTTCCTTGACCCTAGGGCCTCTCAAAATGTGTTGCCTTCCCTCTTCAGAGCAAGAAAAGAACCAGAAAGAAAGACAAGAAAGATGGCAAAATAGGTCCCCTTCTTCTATCCCACCCCCCACCCCCCACCCCCACAACAACAATTTAGCAGCTATACACAGACAAAAGGGACTTTGTGGAGCTTTGGGATCCAGGTAGGAGCCTGGAACCCTGGTAGAGCTCAGGACCAAGGAGGGCTGTCTTGAGAAGGCAGGTCAGCTCTCAGAGGGCGGGCTCATGGATCATGGTCAGCCACAGACCCAGAAACAGTCTTGTCCCCTGTGGACTTGACAACAGTCCTGTTTGCTGTTTGTTCTGCCAACGGCGCTGTTTACCGAGGATCCAAGCAGGCATCATACACATCTGTGCCTCAGGTAACTTTGGTCCCGGCGGTGGACCCTGAAGCAGTCCATAGCCAGGCTCCAGCCCCTCTTAGTCACCAGTTTGCCTGCCCAGGGATGGAGCAGAAGACACACCTGTCTGAACCTTCGGCAGGCCCTCAGACCTCAGTTCAACTGCAGATCCAAAAATGGCCCCATAACAGCTCCAGACCCTTCCAGCTATAGGCTGCGAGGTTATTTGTACATGATCTCTTTTATATGTGGACGTGAAAAAAGTCAAACTCATAGAACTAGAGAGTAGGACAGTAGTTGCCAGGAACTGGTGGGTGGGGAAAATGGGGAATATTGGTCAAAGGGTACAAAGTTTCAGTTATAAGTTGAATATTGTATACCCCAAAAGTGCTCTGGAGAACATTTTTGCATAGATAGATAGATGATAGATAGATAGATATAGATAGATGATAGATATAGATGAGAGAGAGAGAGATTATAGTCTTTTAAGATGTAATATCAGAAATGATGCCCCATCACTTTTACTGTATTCTGTTTGATAGAATTGTTGACCTGAAACAAATAGGCTACCAGATATTTCTCCAGTAAAGATGGGTTCATTTGGGATCAGCAGAGAATTGCAATTTGGGACCCGCAGCCATGGTGAGCCGTGTGCAAGTCCCCACACCGCAAGGGAAGGAGTACGCTTTCATAGAGGGGAAAAGGAAGTTAGGAAGGCTGTGGTAAACAAAGAGTCCATGGCTTTTCATTGGCTGAGTCCTTGCCAGGAAAGAAGAGGAGTCTTTCCTCTTCCTGTTGGGCTCTGCTGTAGTCACAGGGGGTGAGAGCTTGACTGTCTGCTGCAAATGTGAACATTTCCCCCATACCATTCGCCAAGCAATCTGACCTTGCCTTCCCTGCCCACTTTTCCTATGTAGCTCATTGGCATGCCTTAACTCTCAGCTGAGCTGTCACCATCTTAAGGAAGCCCTCCCTGAACTCCCCATCACTAACAAGCCAGGCTAGCCTTCCTCCTTTGTTTCCACAGTCCTCCTGCTCAGAGCAGAGCCACTGCCTTCAGACACTGCATTAAGGTAGCCTTCTTTCTCAGTCCATTATGAGCTCCTGATTCATGTCTGTAACACAGTATAAGTCCCCACTAGGTATTCAGTCATTATCAATGGAATGAATTGAACTCTTCCGTCTGTCAAAGCCTAGGTCAGTGCTGGCTCTGCTGATTCATCTGTAAAGGATTGTTCCCTCCTTCACACTGCCAGAGCCCAGTGACTCATTTTCTTTTCTTTTCTTTCTTTTTTTAAAATTTTTATTTATTTATTTTTTTGGCTGCGTTGGGTCTTCATTGCTGCACGTGGGCTTTCTCTAATTGCGGCAATCGGGGCTATTCTTCATTGCAGTGTGTGGGCTTCTCATTGCAGTGGCCTCTCCTGTCGCAGAGCATGGGTGGGCGGGCTCAGTAGTTGTGGCCTGTGGGCTCAGTAGTTGTGGCACACAGGCTTAGTTGCTTCATGGCATGTGGGATCTTCCGGGGCCAGGGCTCAAACCTGTGTCTCCTGCATTGGCAGACAGATTCCCCACCACTGCGCCATCAGGGAATTTCCAGTGACTCATATTTCATTTCCAAGTAACTCTTCCCTTTCTATCCGCTGCACTTTCCACTAGGCTGGTGGAACCTAAGTAGAGACTGGATCTCACAATTACCTCCTGCACTTCTGTTTCCGCCACCACCCCTGTCCATGGGCATGTGTTGATCATGCTGGAGCGTTTTGCTCTGAGCGAAGGGTAGAGTGGTTGCAAGTAGGAGAGGTGGGGCGCTGGAGGGAGGGGCTGCCATAACAAGGGATAGGGTGGGCGACCCAGGGACGAGGTCTTCCCACAGGGAAAGGAAGGCAGGAGAAAGCCACAGTCAGTATTGCTTTGAGGTCCAAGAGACAAAAATCAACTCAGAGCAAAGAAGAACTTTTCTACAAGTTTTGTCTGAGCAGCAGGGACTGCAGGTCAGCATTGAAGCCGTGGGACTGTGCCCAGCGGAGCATCAGGAAATGGGCAGCCTCATGCAGGGCACCTGCCATGGGGGTAATGCAGGTATCTCCTCCAAAGAGCTCACAGGCAGCAGGCCCCTTACAGAAGGCCAGAGCTCAAGACCATGAGTGGATGTGTGCTAGAGAACACAAGAAACAACCCCCCCCCACCACCACGCCACAGTTGGGTATATAGTGAAAGTCTGGGATGGTGGCACTGTGGTCCTATGGTCAGAAAAGTTGAAGGATTTGATCCTGCAAAATTCTAGTATTAGTGTTAGCATGACCTTATTTATTGCCAGGGTTGGTGAGGCCTGGGGGACACTGGGTTACACATAGGTGTCTTTTCCTCATCACAGACATACACGCTCATTTTGAGCTGGTTCTGTGTCCTCATCACTCCTCTGTCCTCCATAGGATAATACCTTGCACACGGATTGAAGCAATCTGCAGTTCAATGCCCCAAATTATCTCATGTCAACCTCTGGAAGGCTCTCCCTAAGAGGAGTCTTCCCAGAGCCCCATGCATGTCCTTGTTCCTCAAGCTGTAGATGAAGGGGTTCATCATGGGGGTCACCACAGCATACATCACTGTGGCTACTGAGTCCTTCATGGAGTAGGTGTGGAGGGGCTGCAGATATACCATCCCAAGTGTCCCATAGAAGAGGGAGACCACAGCCAAATGGGAGGCACAGGTGGAGAAGGCTTTGTACTTCCTAGAGGCGGAGGGTATTCGGAGGATGGCCCTAACAATCCGGACATAGGACATCATCATGAACCCTAAAGGCGTGAAGAAGATGAAGCAGCCTGTGACAATTAGCACTGTGTGATTGATGTGAGTGTCGGAACAGGCGAGCCTCAGCAGGACATACATCTCACAGAAGATGTAGTGGATCTTCTGGGACCCACAGAAGGTCACCCTGGTCATGAGGAGGGTGTGGATGAGGCCATAGAGGACAGAGAGTGCCCAACACAAGGTGAGGAGTGAAATACAGAGCCCAGGGCTCATGGCCGTGGTGTAGTGGAGGGGGCGGCAGATGGCCACATAGCGGTCATACGCCATCGTGGCCAGGATGAGGTTGTCCAGAGCAACCAAGGAAACCAGGAAGTAGAGCTGTGTCAGACACCCTGCATATGAGATGGCTTTGTTCTGGGACTGAAGATTCACTAGCATCTTGGGGATTGTGTTGGTGACAAAGAAGAGGTCAGTGAAGGAGAGGTTGGCCAGGAAGAAGTACATGGGAGTGTGCAGGCGGGAGTCAGAGCCGATGGCCAGGAGGATAAGCACATTCCCCACCACTGTGACTAGGTACATGGACAGGAACATCCAAAACAGGACCCGCTGCTGCTCAGGATTCTCCGAGATCCCGAGGAGTAGGAACTCGGAAACTCCACTCTGGTTGCCTCCATCCATTTCTCCAACTGTCTGCAACATTGGCACCAGCAATCTTCCTTTACTAAGTGCCCGCAATTGAACGAGGACATTTACGTAAGCAAAATTAACTATTTTCTTGGCATTAAAATATCTTGGCCTAAATTTTATAACATGTATAATGTAGATTAGCAACAAAGTAATAACAGGCACAAACACATAACATGGAAAATCTTTGTGCAACCTAGTCATTACAGCAACTTCTCATCTGGCATACTCAGTATTACAGGAATAATGTCCATGTCTTATTTAAAATCCTATCATGGACCTAGAGTCTGTCATACAGAGTGAAGTAAGTCAGAAAGAGAAGAACAAATACCGTATGCTAACACATATACATGGAATCTTAAAAAAATGGTATTGATGCACTCAGTGCTAAAGGAAGAATAAAGACGCAGAGGTAGAGAACAGACTTGAGGACATGTGGAGGTGGGGAAGGAGAAGCTGGAACAAAGTGAGAGAGTAGTATTGACGTATATACACTACCAACTGTAAAATAGATAGCTAGTGGGAAGAAATTGCCTGACTCAGGGAGATCAACTCGATGATTGCTGATGACCTAGAGGGGTGGGATACGGACGGTGGGAGGGATGCTCGGGAGGGAGGCTCAAGAGGGAGGGGATATAGGGATATATATCAATATATATAGGGATATGTATAAATATAGCTGATTCACTTTGTTGTACAGCAGAAACCGGCACAACAGTGTAAAGCTATTATACCCAATAAATTTCGAAAAAACAAAATCCTATCATCTTACAATACCCTTGAAGTGCTTAAAGACTAGTATATCATGATATTGAATAGATTTTAAATAATATTTAAAACAGGTGTATGCATTATAAGAAATGGCTATCGTATAATTGGACAAAGGGAGGTAGTAAAAATATGGGAAAGGAGAAGGAATAATTATCATTATTTGTTGATAGGATGGTCTATCTGGGAAAAATAAGACAATCAATTGAAATGCCATTTGAGATAAAAAGCGACCTCAGTAAAGTGGCCAATCACACAATAAATAGACCCAAACTAGCAGTGGCCCAGTAAGGCATGAATGCAGTGGTTAAGACTTAAGATGAAGATTGTAGACGCTGGAATTCACGTCTGAGCTCTGTCACCTGCTATGAAACCCCAGCCCGGTTACCTGAGCTCTTCAAGACTTCCTTTCTCCGTGTGAAAAATGAGTTGTGGAAAGGATAAAATTAAGCAATAAAGTGCTTAACACAAAGTAGTGGCCTATAGTGGCAATAAATATTGCCTATTAGTATTAAAAATATTATATATAGGTAAACAATCGAGGTGAAAATATAACATGAACAATCCCATTCACATTATCAACAAAATAATTAAAGCATTAAGATGTTAATAGGAAAAGGGCAGGACCTTCCAGTTCTCCATGTCTCCATTTAAATAATAAATGGCTGGACTTACTAATTTCTAGATATAAAGATGAAATATTGCACAGGTGCATATTTTCCTGAATTAATCCAACATTTAAGTCAAAATCATAATAGAATTTTTGGGAAACAGAGACTATTCTAAGTTTCATCTAAAAATAAATATGAAAATAAACCAGGACAATGTTGAAAGGAGTGTTAGAAAGAGAACACTTTTTTTCTGCCAAATACAAAGGGCTCTAAAGCAGTGTGGTACTGGTGCTGGAGTAAACAGATCAGTAGAGCTGGACAAAACTTTATATGCAGAGCCAAGAGCTGAGTGGCTTGGGACTGAGTGGCTTATTACGGCAATACTTCCAACTGGCAGGCAAGGGCTGCATTATTCAATAAATGGCACTGGGACAGCAGTCTAATTATTTAGGGGGAAACCTTAGATCAATATTTCATATCTTACAAACACATTTTTAAAGTATTAAAGATTAAAATGATTTATTGTGCATTTTTTCCTTTTGAAAACCTAATGTGGCTGGAATAAAATTTTTTTTAAAAAAATGAGACTATAAATAGACTTGATTTAATGTCACCATGTAGAGAAAGATAACCACTTTTCATATTTTGAAGTCTTTTATGTTGAGACATGAAAGATGAAAAAAAGTCTTATGAAGTCCTGAGCAAGGAGACTTGCAGACAGAGAGATGTATGTGCAAAGGCCCTGAGGTGGGAAAGGGCTTGCTGTGTTTAAGGAACTAAACACAAGCCAGTGTAGCTGGAGTGAAGAGGAGAGTGGTGAGATGTGAAGTTATGCAGGTCAGCAGGGTCCAGATCATGCCTCTTGTTAGGGTTTTAAAATTTTATTCTAATTGTAATAAGGAGCCTTTTAAGCAAAAGAGAGTATCTATATTTATCAACTATCTTTCTATTTGTATTTTGCAATAGGGTTTTTTAAAATAAATTTACTTATTTTATTGGCTGTGTTGGGTCTTCTTTGCTGTGCACGGGCTTTCTTTGGTTGCGGTGAGTGGGGGCTACTCTTCATTGCAGTGTGTGGGCTCCTCATTGCCCTGGCTTCTCTTGTTGCGGAGCACGGGCTCTTGGCACGTGGGCTTCAGTTGTTGCAGCACATGGGCTCAATAGTTGTGGCTCACGGGCTCTAAAGCGCAGGCTCAGTGGCTGTGGTGCACAGGCTTAGTTGCTCTGCGGCATGTGGGATCTTCCTGGAGCAGGGATCGAACCCGTGTCCCCTGCATTGGCAGGCGGATTCTTAACCACTGCGCCACCTAGGAAGCCCTGCAATAGGGTTTTAATAATCAGATATGGCTGTGGAATTTCTGATCAGATGCTTTTTACAGTGCCTATCACTGGTAATAGCTTTCCTAATATTAAATCATATTTGTGTCCCAGTATAAACTAATGAAATATGATTTGTGAATGTTTTATTCAGGCTTTTGTAGTTATATTTATAAATAAGACTGGTCCACAGCTTCTTTTCATATGTGCCAACTTTACTTATTTTTTATTATGACATGTGTGTCATATATGAAGCTTGTATTCACTTATTTTAATGACTACTATTTGGAATTTGTTGAAATTTCTTCAATACCCTTACATGTAAAATTTAAAAAATATTCCATTGATTTTTTCCAAATAAAATAGTTTTTACTATATTACGATCTATTGATTATAAAAATTTCATTATGGAAAATTCAAAGGTTACAGAAAAATGTAAAGAAAGTAAAAATCACCTCATATTCTGTTAACATTTTGGTGAAATTCTTCCAGTTTTGTTTTTTCACTAAGTCATTTTTATTCGATCAATAGTGTACTGGTGAACATTCTCTAAGTCAATATTTTCATCATTTTTACTGGCTGCATATTACATCTTATGATTATATTATATACATTTTTAATTGATACTCTGAGGATGGATGTTTAGATTTTTTCCTCTTTTCCCTATTACAGACAAAATCAGTGAATATCTTTATACACACATATTTGGATATATTTCCAGTTATAGTCAAAGGGACACACACTTTTCATTTTCATACGTATGCCAGAGTGTTCTCCCAGGAGATAGTTTCAACTTGTGCTCCTCTAATTATGTCATAGAAAGTGTCAGGCTCATTTGTCCTCACCAATCTGATCTATGAAACATGTTTTAATTTTCACAGTTTTCATTACTTACTTGTAAATCAAGATAAAGACAAAGAAGTTTTCAAATTAACTTAATACCTCAAGGAAATAGCAAAATGGACTTTTTGGCACTAAATCACAAATACACAGAAAGGTATCTCCCAGAGAAGCAAGGATGACAGTCGTAAACTATACTGACAGTTATTGAAGATACTTGAGATCCAGGAACCTCTTATTTTTATGCTAGAAATTATTATAATAGTGCTAAACACTGAAGTGAATGCCAGACTGCTTGTGCTTGGTCTCACAGTTTTTTGTAAATTTAATTTTATATTTCTTGAAGATCACGGAAGTATGCTATAAAACCCATATTCTCATACACACACACACACAGACATACACACACTGTTGTTCTTGAAAAATATTTCCTCCGTATTACTGAGTATTTTTCCATGTATGCCAAAAAAGAGAAAAATCTATATGCAACAAATGTCACTTTGTGACTTTGGAAATAAAAAGGACATGCTTTTGATTAAGAAAACTCTATTTTTAGAAATTCATCTTAAAAATGTAATCTGACAAAATGTACAAAAATGCATTCTTAGATGTTTATCAGAGCCTTGTTAATAACAGTAAAAATATAGAAACAATGTAAACATTCAACATCAGAGGTTTTGTTAAAAAATTACAGTATAGGCAAATCCATAGAGACAGAAGGTAGACTTGTGGTTTCCAGCAGTTGTGGGAAGGGAGAAATAGGAGTGACTGAAGGGTACATGGGGTTTCTTTTGAGAGTGATGAAACTGTTCCAAAATTAGATTGTGGTGACAGTTGCACAATTCTGTGACTATATTAAAACCATAAATTGTACACTTTAAATGGGTGAATTTTAATGGTATTGATTTATACCTCAATAAAGCTGTTTTCAAAATTATGTAATCCATTAAATCAGAGGAACACTCTGAATCTATCAGAAATGATGATGTTAAATTTTTAAATTGATATATGAAAAGTTTATAATAACTGTTCAATTAAAAACCCAGTTTACTCTTATACAGTAAAATAGAAAACCTGCAGTTTACCCCTACCTGCTGCTAGGGACCCCTGCTCCACCTGCTCCACGGTGTCACTGTGAGGAGGCGGAACGAGGAAATAAATAAGGTGCTGGGTGCTGTCTGAGCCCCCTCCCTAACCAGGCTGGTGCGGGGAGTTCAGGGCCCTCTGTGACGTCTCATGACAGAAGTGCGGGTGAGAGGCAGGTAACAGGGCCCGGGAAAGCCAGCCAAAGGACACTCAAGGACATTGGCCCATCTACTTCCTTGGCCTCAAGGCAAGAGTCCCCCACACTTCCGTGTGCATCAGAATCACCTGCAATGCTCATCTTAACAAAAAGAAGTTCAGGTCCCCTTTCTTGAGATGATTCAGTAGGTCTGTTCTGAGAACAATCACCCCATGATTTTGATCCTACATGTTGGAAAACACTGTTCTGAGCCTGTAAAAGTCAGTGGGTTCTGAACACTTGAGTGGCCAGATGGCCTTAGAGACTCAAATCCCTCTGCAGTGTGGCTCAGCAGAGAGAATGCAGGTGTGATTTGGAAAAGGGCTCCAAACTCAATGTTGTAAACCTGGCCATTAGTACCTCTTGGGTTGCTTCCCAGCTGTGTGACTTTGAGGAGAGCACACAACCTTCCTGAGCCTCCTCATCTCACTCATAAACCCACTTTTGGAGATTGAAGAATCACATGTAACAGAGCGTGTGACAGCACTGTGAAAACTGCAGAGCACTAAAGACTGAAGGAATTGTTAATAACTTTTAAACAAGAAGGAATTAGAGAATAAAGACTTTCCAAAGTATGGATGTTTGTATGAGAGAGAAAATGGAGAAGAAAGAATATTTAAAAAGGGTAAAGAGAAAGAAAGAGGGAGAGAGAGAGAATGAATGAGGCTGGGACGCCCAGACCTTATCCACTGCTCTGTGCTGGTTTCAGAGTTCACTGGTTCTGCTGTCTCCACTTTTCTCCTCCATTCAATGAAAATTTATAGTCAGGACATAAAGCATCTTAAGTACGACTGTAGGACTCGGAGTTGGAACAGAGTAAAGGTGAAAAGCAGGAGAACTGGTACCTGGATCTTTGGTCCCTAGCAGAGGAGACAGAATGTAAGGCTGTGGGTGCTCCAACGAGGATGGGGGACCTGACTACTGATTCCAGAGCCTCAAATTCAGGAAGGAAGGGTCTGAGTCAGACTGTGTCAGGCCTATTTATCGGTTTTGGGGAGCCCTCAGGGAAGCAATCCCAAGAGAGCTTCTTCAGATGAACATGCATAATTTTTCCAATGAGCAAGGGTCTTGGGAAATGAGGCTTGTTTACAGGGAATAAGCCAGGCTCTTTTTCTCTCTCTTCCTTCACTTTGTCCCCTCCCCTGTATTCCTTCCTCCCCCCTCCCTCTCTCTATTTTAGGTGAATAAGAGGAGTTTGGATCTCCCAAACCATAGATCCTTCAGCCTGTTCTCCCTCTGACCAAACTCTTAGCACCAACTCAGAGCTGAAAGGATTTTAGATTCAAACAAGCCTATCTACTGTCACCCTATCCTCTCCATAGAGGAAATGGATTTTTAGCATCTGTCCAGACAACACTTTGTCTTGTCTTTGCATCTCTGCTTTGATGGGGAGCTCACTACCTTCAACTAGATTTCAAGTAAAATGTCTCCAGTCTCATAGTTGGTAGTTATAAAACAGCACCTCAGTTTGAAGTCCTCATCTAGAGCAGAGTTATGCCAAAGACACACTGCTGGAGGAGAGTGTGGATGCTTTCAGGCGTGTTCCTGGTCCCACCATTAGATGGGCCATGATTAATTTCTTGAATTGCTCTAGGTCCCGGGTTCCTCTACTTTTCAAATCTAACAATAACAAAGCCTCCGCTTGTCACATTATGAGGTGGTCACAGTTGTCTTAGCACCACCACCCAGCCATCCCACGGGGCCAGTTCGTATAGTTGGTCTCTGTCCTGCTGCTGAAGTCCTTGCACTTGGTCATCACAACCTGAGCCCCTTCCTGGAGTAGTTCAGACTCCCAACGTCTCTCAACAAAAAAACAAACTCAGTTATACTTGTGCCTGGAGGTCTATCTTCCTTCCTTCTTTTCTCGTTTTGTTCGTGTATTATTTGTTGATGGCAGGCGTTGGGCTAGGTGCTGGGGAAACCACCATGAACGAGACGGACACGATTGCCTCCCCTCATGGATTCTGCATACCAGGACAAAAGAGAGCTTCTGGAAGCAAACAGACAAGGAAAAAAATATAAACTGCTGTGTGCCCCGAGGAAAGAGTAACCTGAAATAAAGAATAATGGGGGAGGGGCAGGGACCTTCTTAGGTCGATTGGCCTGAGAGATATTTAAGCTCAGACTAGATGGCTGAGGGGGGTGTCAGCTACTCAGAGAGTTGGGAAAAGAGCTTTCCAAAAGAAGATACAGCACCTTCAAAGACACCAAAGTGTGTATTCAAGGACCGAGAGAAAGTCAGTGCTGGTGTTTTATGAGCAAGGCTGTGAGTGACACAAGTTGAGGTTGGGAGCTAAGTATGGGCAGATTAAGCCAGTGAGTCATTCTGCTTTTTATTATAAGTACAATTAAAGCCATTGAAGTATTTTAAGCAGCTGGAGTGCGATGGTTTCATTTAGGTTGAATGGATCGCTCTGGTTGCCATGAGGAGAATGGGCTGGAGACAGACAGCAATAGAAGCAGACAGAGCAGTGGTCCAGGCAAGGGGGGAGCATGGCCTGAGCTGGGATGAAAGCAGGAAAGATAGGAAAAGAAATGATCTAGCTACATTTGGAGGAGAAATTATGAAGCTTCAGTGGTGGACTGGATCCTTGAGATGTAAGAAAGGATAAAGTCAAGGAAGATCCTCCATTTCTGACTTGGGGAACTTGGGGAGGGAGCATGATGGATTAATATGGGGAAGAGTCCGAACTCCTGAGAGATGAGCAAGGGAGATGGATGGCAAGAGGGTGTGTGGATATAGAAGAGGTCTTGGATGGTGGTATAAATTTGAGAACTTTTTTTTTTTTTTTTTTTTGCACACGGGCTTAGTTGCTCCGAGGCATGTGGGATCTTCCTGGAGCTGGGATCGAACCCGTGACCTCTGCATTGTCAGGCGGATTCTTAACCACTGCACCACCTAGGAAGCCCGGTGGTATAAATTTGGAAGACATTAGCATATACAAAATATCTGGAGTCATGGAGACAGATGAGATCATCTACAGAACAAGGAGAGAGAAAGGAAAGATGGTACAGAATCAAGGTCTCAGGAAGACCAGAAGTCCCAACATGGAAGTCCAGTGGAAGAGGAAGAATCAGCAGAGGAAATGAGGAGTGGCCAGAGAAGAGAGAGTAAAACCAGGGTCGTTTGCTGTCACAAAAGGGAGGACATTTTTGTGGATTTAAGATGGGATATGAAGTCCTCTCTATCATGTTCTCCTCTCTGAAAACAGGACTGAGAAAATGCTTACTCTCACCACCACTGTTCAACATAATACTGGAGATTCTGGACAGCACTGCAAGAAAACAGAAAAAAAAAAAAGCCTACCCCCATCTTCCCACTGCCACCGACCTCCAGTCCAGGGCATACCAGTAACCAGCCCCTTTTTTTTTTTACTATAAAGCTTTCCCACTCCCCTTCCTGTCTTTGACACTCTGTCAAATGCAAGAGGTTTGTATATTATCAGAAAAACCTGCAGGTGCATGTATCAAACTATTAAGGTCAGGCATTAATTATATTATTTAAAAAATAAGATACTAAAAACTCTTACTGTTATATAATTTGACTCCTAAGGAAATACATCCTAATAAACCAACCAAAATGGAATTAGCTTTATAAACAAAGATATTCATCATGATATCATTTATAATTTTTTAAAATAAAAAGAGCCTATATAACACAGGGAATATGGCCAATCTTTTATAGTAACTATAAATGGAGTATAACCTTTAAAAATTGTGAATCACTATGTTGTATACCTATAACTTATATAATATTATACATACACACTATATATATTATATATATATACACACTATATATTATATACACACTATATAATATATACACACTATATATTATATAAACACACTACTACATATATATAATAGATAACTAATAAGGACCTATTGTATAGCACAGAAATTCTACTCAGTACCTTGTAATGGCCTATATGGGAAAGGAATCTAAAAAAGAGTGGATGTAGGTATTTATATAACAAATTCACTTTGCTGTACACCGGTAACTAACACAACATTGTAAATCAATGATACCCCAAAAAAATTTTTTAAAAAGTTGTGAATAAACAGTTTATCCAGCTCATTATCAATAAAACAAACAATGCAATCAAAAAATGGGCAGAAGACCTAAATAGGCATTTCTCTAAAGAAGACATACGGATGGCCAAGAGGCACATGAAAAGCTGCTCAACATCACTAATTATTAGAGAAATGCAAATCAAAATGGCAATGAGGTATCACCTCACACCGGTTAGAATGGGCATCACCAGAAAATCTACAAACAGTAAATGCTGGAGAGGGTGTGGAGAAAAAGGAACGCTCTTGCATTGCTGGCGGGAATGTAAATTGATTCAGCCACTATGGAAAACAGTATGGAGGTTCCTTGCAAAACTAAAAATAGAACTACCATATGACCCAGCAATCCCACTACTGGACATATACCCAGAGAACACCATAATTCAAAAAGACACATGCACTCCAATGTTCACTGCAGCACTATTTACAATAGCCAGGACATGGAAGCAACCTAAATGTCCATCAACAGATGAATGGATAAAGAAGATGTGGTACATACATACAATGGAATATTACTCAGCTGTAAAAAGCAATGAAACTGGGACATTTGTAGAGACATGGATGGACCTAGAGACTGTCATACAGAGTGAAGTGAGTCAGAAAGAGAAAAACAAATATTGTATATTAACACATATATGTGGACTATAGAAAAATGGTACAAATCAACCGGTTTGCAAGGCAGAAATAGAGACACAGATGTAGAGAACAAACATATGGACACAAGTGGGGAAAGCAGGGAGGGTTGGGGGGGAATGAATTGGGAGACTGGGATACCAAATTGTACACTCTAAATATATGCAGTTTATTGTAAAAAATAAAAAAATAAAAAGTTAAAAAATTTAAAAAAATTAAAAAAAACAAACTTGTGAATCGCTATGCTGTACACCTGTAACATATAATATTGTACGTCAACTGTACTTCAATAAAAAAATAATTGAAACAAAGAAAGAAATGGTTATGAAGGTAAATTTTATGCCATGTGGTTTTTTTATCATGATTAAATTTTTTAATTTAAAATAATAATAATAATAATAATAAAACAAAAGCCTAAATGCCTATCAATTAGGAAATGCTTCAGCACAAGATGGTACCTATAACAGGTGAAATACTGTGCAGCATGTTTACAGGTATAGGAAATTTCTTATGAGAGAATGACAATAGGAAGGACTATTCTACGTGCATGGAAAAATATTAAAAGTAAATATACCAATATGTTGCACGCAATTGTCTCTGGGTGGCGAGGATTAGAGGTGATTTTTACTTACATCTGTTTCCCTATTTCCCAGTGGACTGAGTTCTAGGGCTCCCCCTGGGCAGGAACCACACATTTTTCTCAATGTCCCTAGGATCCAGCCCAAGACTTTAGCACATCTAGACATGCCTAGAAGACATTACTAATGTTTGCCTGTTGGCAGGTTATTTGATTAAGGCCCCAGCAAGGTTTGGCTTCCCCCATGCTCCTCAGCTCAGATGTTAATCACTAAGAAACCACTACAGCCCAAGAAAGCTTGCTCAGTAAGTACACTTGGGATTTTGGAGTTTCTTGAATAGCGTCTGAGAAGGTAGCCGTGGAGCCCCTCAGAGCAGCATGTCCTTGGATAAAGCTAACATACACAGCTCCTGAAACATACTTTCTGGCCACCAGGACCAGAAAGTCTCTCAAGGCTAGACAGAGAAACAAAAGAGCCACCTTCCCAAACTCTTTGAAGGTTAATTGACAAGTATCAAATGTGCGGAGTATGCCATATGCTTCTCTGAGCACTTTCAAAAAATCTATTAAACTGAGAAGAAGCGAGAGAGTAGCACAGACATATATATACTACCAACTGTAAAATAGTCAGTGGGAAGTTGTTGTATAACAAAGGGAGTCCAACTCGAGGATGGACGATGCCTTAGAGGACTGGGGCAGGGAGGGTGGGGGGGACTCGAGGGGGGGGCGTCAAGGAAGGGAAGGAATACGGGGATATGTGTATAAAAACGTTGATTGAACCTGGTGTGCCCCCCAAAAAAAAATTAAAAAAAAATATATTAAGGACAATCTCAAGGCCCTTGCTCTCAATCACTGTTAATCACTGTTGGTCCACAGACATTTATTGATACCCAATGGGTGTCTACCCATGCCCTGAGCACTGAGGGCACAGAGCTATATCAGACATGGTAGAAGTTCAGTTTCCAGGTCTCCTGGGATCAGGACACAAACTTGTACAAGGAGGAAATAGCAAGACATCTCAGCCTAGATTCTCTTGGAGCCCAGAGACAGGGCCCGGCTCCAGGAAGCCCCCCAGGGAGACGAGAAATTAGGCTGAGACGTTGCCTCAGGAGCATCCCACCAGAATCAGTCCTGAGACCGCCTTGACACTCCCAACTGTTTCCTAACTAATGAGGCTCCAGGGAGGCTCTGCTTCCTCTAGGCTTCAGGTTCCTTGACGCAAATGCTGAATTAATCGGTAGGGAAGGTCTCTGCAACCCAGTTAAGCCCACTTAGTGAGTAAAAATTTGGATTATTTCTAATGTCTCTCAGAGAAGCTGGCCCTGGAGGCCCTCAGAGAAGCAAGTCATCTTTACTCTCGGAAGCCAAGTGGGGCCCCATCTCTGCTCCTTCCCCCTCCCAGACAAGGAGAGTGAAAATAACGGGTAGGGAAGTGGCTGGTTGCTGTTGTTCTGATTTTTGTTTTCTTGGATGTACAGTTGAGTAAATCATATGCCTCAGTTCATGAATATTATCACCACTGTTCCTTGGAAAGCATCTCTCTGGCTTTACTGTCTCTTATTACCTCCAATCACTACTCCCTTCCTCTTCCCCCACATAGGCATCCACGTTCAAGGATGTATATATATCCTTGAAGAAAACAAGCCTTCATATGTCTGTATGTTTATATACATAAACAGTACTATGCAGTAGGTCCCATTATGTTTCTTTTTTTAAATTAATTAATTAATTTATTTATTTTAGAACTTTTATTGAGATACAGTTAACATACAATAAACTGCATATATTTAGAGCATACAATTTGGTACACTCTAAATACGATTATGTTTCTTACCTTTTGCATTAACACTACTTTTTTTTAAAGATTTATTATTTATTTATTTATTTATTTATTTTGTATTTATTTTTGGCTGTGCTGG